>NC_054826.1:10098392-10413928 GCF_018345385.1 Vulpes lagopus | reverse complement strand
CAGATTTTGACTTTCTCATCAGAGAATGTCAAAGCAATTAGGTAACTTTCCACAATTTCCCATTTCCAATTCCAAGCAGCTATTTGTATCTGAGCACACACACACTCCTTTCTCTTTTCTGTAACCATGGCTAACCTCCATGCTCTATCTGCGGCCACCATTGCATTATGGTTACTAGGTCACAACTCGTCTCGTCTATTCATGGTTATGTGCCAGTTATTTTCTTTGATTTCTTTTGTTTCACAATATTGTCCTCATTGAGTAAGCAGATATGCCATTATTTCTCCTATTAAAAGGTATCTTGGCCAACCATCTTTTCCTCATTAATGATCTTTTTCTGGTTCTCTCTCCAGAAAAGAGTACTCTTGAGAGTGCTATCTTTACTCAATCTTTCCATTTTTCTCTACTCTACTTTCTGTCTCTTCAAACATTCTACTGAGATGTTTTCCCACCTCTTGGCTGAAAATTCTTTTGTCATTGTTGAATATCTATTCTCTTACTGTATTCATCAGCAATATTTGACAGATTAGGGCTAATCCTTTTTCATTATTTTATTCATTTGCCTTTGGCTTCATTTTCTTTTCCCAATTTCACCTCTTAGTTTATATTATCCTCATCTGCCAAATTGTCAGACTTGGAATCCCCTGTCGCTCATAGCTTGGACTTTTCTTCCCTTCTTTAGTTATCTAATTCTCTAAATACTTTTAAAATGCTGATGGTTTAAAAAAATGTACATTCATCCTTGACTTCTCTCTGATCTCTAGATTCATATAGCCAACTTTCTTCTTAACAGTTTATTTAAGTATATAATAGCTACATCATTTATAGTGTTTTCAAAATGGAACTCCTACTATTTCTTCTCTGAAACTACTTATTCCTCAGAATTTACCCCCTCAGTACATGGCTATTTAATTATAGAAGTGGCCCAGGTCATAAATCTGTAGAATTATTTCTGACTCTGCTTTTTCTGTCTCACCCCATATTTACTTTCAAAAATATCTACATGTTTACAACATCTCTTACCTACATCTTACCTGGATTATTGTAAGAGAAGTGTAATGGATCATCTTGTCTCCAGAGTACTCTCAACATGGTAGCCAGGATGATCTTTTTAATTCTACAATGAGATCTTTTGTTAAAAATTGTCCAATGGCTGGCACCTCACTCTTATAATTTATAGTGATAAAAGCCAATATAAATTCATCCTCAAATGTGCTGCAAAATGCAATCATGCAACACACTAACTCTGGTCTCATCTGTAATTATTATCTCTTATTTGTGTCAGTTTTCCTGATAAATTGTAGAACTGACTTCACCTGACATGTATTAAATAATCAGGACTATAGCATCTAACACTATGCTATCATTAAATATATGTATTTAAATATATACAAATATAGATAAAATCCTTATTTATAAATGGCCTATTTTGTTTTTAGCACAGTTTTGTATAATATGGACTGGATAATTTTCTCCAATATTTCTTATAGGAATGAAATTGAATTATTCTGTATTTGCTCTTGGTATTTGGAATGTAGTTGAAAGAGATATGACATCACTGTATGCAACTGGGTCATATACGGGAATGTCATTCTTCAGTCGGTGATTATGTGAAAGATCTGGGGACATAGTGTATGAGAGCTTCTTCAACATCTCTTGCTTGTGAATCTGAATTGAGCCATTTCTTTCTTATTTCTGTGCATTAGGATTGTCTGTTTGTAATACACTGTGCAGGCACATCATTTTATGTCAGACTGCACTGATTCCTTGGAGACTCTTACCTATAAACAGTTTTCCTACATCAACATTCCCCTCAGACTATGGGCAGCAGGAGACTGCTAGCATCCACTCTTTTACATATTTCACTGGTTTCATTTTTAATTCAAGTACTCTCTTTTTATTATAGCACGACATTGGAGTTTTTAAAAAAAATCACTATGCTATGAATAATTGCACAGTAAAATCACAAAGTTTATAGGAGGAGAAAGGGATTGAAGTCACAACACTCAAAATTTCCTCAGTGATACATAAAATGAAAGATAATAGTCATTGTACATGTTAAATCATTAAAATATACATATATTTAGCAATGACTATGACACTCGATCCTGATAAATCTGAAGTTGGCTTTGAAAATGGTTATAAGAGGGATTACAGTTTATGACTTATTATGAAGTTGTGAAAGGGAGGTTATCTGATTTGGACCAAAAGTTAAAATAACAAATGAGGATGAGTGATCTCATAACATATGCAGTGAACTGTAGTTGCTGATAGGTGTTTGAGGTATACATGTGTGTATTTTATGTGTTCTTACATGGCTCTGTTTAGTTGGGTTCAACTTCCTGTGTTCACCTGATGTTCCTTGCAGACAAAACTTCACAAAAGCAAACTCAAAATTCAAATTTTGTTTGTATTGGTCTTTAAAATATCAGTTGCTTTGGGGGATCCCTGGTGGCTCAGTGATTTGGCACCTGCTTTCGGCCCAGGGTATGATCCTGGAGTCCTGGGATCTAGTCCCATATCGGGCTCCCTGAGTGGAGCCTGCTTCTCTCTCTCTCTCTCTCTCTCTCTCTCTCTCTCTCTCTCTCTTTTCTCATGAATAAATAAATAAAATCTTTAAAAAATAAAACAATGTATTTGACTGAAAAATTGTTCATGAAACCAAGTGCTGTTTGGTATCTTAGTAAACATTTAAGTCGTTTACTACAGGATGTGCTGGGGTTTAGAGCACAGAGTGAAATTAACATAAGAAAACAAACTCACTGGTAGAAATTGTTAAAAAAAAATAATTAGGCAGTAAGAAATAATGCAGCAAAGATACATGGAGAGGCAACAAATCCCATGAAGAATTTGCCTCTGGAATATATAGTGATCTTCTAAAGATCAGAGAGTACCAACTTCCAGTTTTAAGATGAATAAGTTCTGTAAATCTAATTTACAGCATGGTGATTATAATAAATAATATTACATTATCTACTTGAAAGTTGCTAAGAAAGTAGATATTAAATGCTCTCTCCATGAAAAAAGAAATGGTAAATATGTGATGTGTGATACAGATATTAGTGAAAGCTATGGTGGTAATCACTTTGCAACTGAAAATAAATCAACACATTGTATGCCTTAAATTTATGCAATGTTATATATGTTATATCTCAATAAAGCCAGAAATAAAGAAATATAAATAAAAAATATTCTTGAGTGCCCATCCAAAAAGATATGTCTTGTATTTCATAAAAAATAATAATAAAGAACAGAGAATTAAGGCAAATAAAGAAAGGCAGTAGCACAGATTAAGAAGTAGGCTTCATCCAGAAAATGCATCTATAGCTCTCAATTGCTAAGCCAATAGCTCCATAGTTGGGATGATCTCAAATCCAGAGGGTAAAGGATGGATGGACATAAGGAAGAACAGTAAGAAAACGTGGAGGTATGTCCATTCATCCTATATGAGACATTAGTCAAGATCTCTAGTAAGGGGAACATCAAAGTCATTTAGTTCATATATGTATGTATATATATACACACACACACACACACACACACACACATACATATGAACTCTTTTAATAAAGTTACCCTTGTATAAAAAAACATATATATACATATGTATACATGTATACACACACACAGACACACACATATATATACACACTATATATAGTTTTAAGAAAGGGTATTCAACTAAGTTAGATACTTGGAGTTGGATCTGGGTGGTTCAGTGGTTGAGTATCTGCATTTGGCTGAGGTCATGATCCCAGGATCCTGGGATGAGTCCTATATCAGGCTCTCTGCAGAGAGCCTGCTTCTCCCTCTGCCTATGCCTCTGCCTCTCTCTGTGTGTCTTTTATGAATAAAAAAAAAAAAAAAGTCTTTAAAACAACAGCTACAACAACAACAAAAAAAAATAAAGATGCTTGGGGTTAAAAACTAAAACACACACATACAAATTTTTCTCTTCCATGATACATACTCAATATGCATCATTGGGAGCTCTTGTGCTCAAAGTCCTTAGGAGTAGACGATGCCAGAGACTGAGATCATCTTGTGATCTATCTGGATCATGTGACCTTATTGTTAGTGGTTCCGTGGGAAGAGGGCACTGATGGAAAAAATTCAGGGTTTGGGCTTGGATATGAAAATCACTACTTACACCCAAGTCAATTGGCTAAAACCAATATGACATGCCTTTCCTCAATTAAAGAGAGAGAGGAAATATGATATTACCAGAGACAAAAAAAAAAAAAAGTCAGATATGACTGAGCTCTAGAAGTCTTGCTATCTTTACCTAAACAGATGGGAGAGGATCTCAGGAAAACACAAGAACTCATTTATCAACACCAGCAAAATCTAGGGCTTAATCAGATATAAGGGTAAGAGACACTCTTTCAAACCATCAGGGAACATATTCATTCATCCGTTCATTCCAGCCCTCATTTTCTAAGGATAAACAAGCTTTGTAAACTAACATGGGCCTGAAAAGACACGGTTGTGTGAGACACAGAAATAATCGGGTTCATCTCTTGTAATCTGCACCAGGTTAAGAGCATAGCAGTTGCATGAGTGTTGGAGCACATGCTTTTTCCCATGGAACATTAGCTTTTACTGGAATTTGGGGTTTTTATAGATGGCCATATTAGACCTTACAGTTTCAACTTATTTTTTTACCAAGTATTGATGAATATATGTTCAACATTTTATAATACAGACAGAAAGGAATTTCTTTTTAAACATTTTTGTATAAGGTAAGTGCCCTTGGTTTAATAGTCACAAAGATAATTCCAAAAACACTTTTAGAAGTCCATTTGCACCTAAACAGATATATTCACATGAAAATAATTAATCTGCAAAGCTTTATTTATATTTTTAGTTATCTGCTTCCATACTTCTGACAAGTAACCAACCAAGGGCTCATAAAATAATATTCCACGTGTTTTTCTTTTTATATTAGTCTCATGATTTACATATTGCATTATGGTTTTTTGAGTAAATTAAAGTAATAAACTCTATTTCCTGCCAAGAACTGCTTCCTTTCTTCTACTGTATGCTTCAGTAGCTTATTCAAGTAAAGTTTACGACTAATTAGAAAAGCCACATGCATTTGGAATTAATATTGTCAGTTTGTGTTAGTATATATTTAAATCTTGATCAGGTTATGTGGTTAATATTGCAAGGCAGTCTAGTTGAAGTTGAGCATATGTTTTGATCTCTGCACCATGAAATGAATAAACAGGGTTTTCTTTAGAATTAAATCATCATGCATAATAAATATTCACATGCTATTTAAAATACATTTTAATATATGAAAGTATTAAATATTAAAAGGTACATTAAATGGTACCTTAGATAGGATAGTGATGCTATAAAATTAGATAATGACAGTATAGAACTAATCATTTTCAGTGATATTTGAGTAGTTTAAAGGCTGATGTAATATAAATCTAAATTGGTGTCACATGAAACAAGCTGTTTTATTTATCTATTGGAAAACTAAATAGGTCATAGCATCTATAAGATTGCAGTGGTTTTCTGAAAAATTGAACTCAATATTTATGTCACTCAGAATTTTATCTACGGATTCCCTGCTTGTGCCTAAGACAGAGGTAAGCACTATCTGTATAATCAAAGCATATCAGCCTCTCACACACTCAGAAACATTTGCAAATCTAGTTGGAGAAGAAATTAAATAAGAAGTGGATGGAACATGGGTCCATTGACATTTTGACTTGACAAGCCATTAAAAAAATATGAGCTAAAGTATTAAAGAGAAAAAGAGAACTTACTGTTTATGTATCTATCCATCTATACCCAGAAAGAACAATAGATGGTAATTTAGGCAAACCCATTAGCCAGGGAATTCAAACCCTGCATTACTTTTATATTTCTATGGAAATTTCACCAACGGAGAATGAATGAGTTGCAATCTCACTCACTTGACTGGAATAAGTGGGAGTAAAGGCTCCTTTTGTAAAGCCCAGTCTATCTCTTTGTTTTGTTTCAAAATCTTCTAGTTGACTTCAGAATGTGTGCCTTTATCTTCGCATCTTCTCTACCCACAACCAATGTGGTATCAAAATTCTGAAGCACAGGCATCTGATGTCATCAGATATTTTTACTACCAGTATTGCTACAATTTTCCCAATGTAAAAATTCAATAAATGTTGGTTACATGCACATGTAAGCCATGAAATAAATAGCTTTGTCTCTTTTTAATTTAAAATATTTTTTAATTATTTAGTTTGATTAGTATATATCTTGTATGAATTGATCCATATATATGTACACATTGCATTCACACATATACATACATTCTTTGGGATTAAGTTACATTTAATTATACCTGAATTGAGTGTGTTTGGTTTTCCTCATTTGTTACAATATGATGTTTGTATGGAATTTAGAAATCTCACTCATAAAATTTTTAGTGACCTATCGATTTTTTTGACCTATCGATTTTAATTTGGGGTAACTTTGGATGCAATGCACATGATCAACATATATAGCAAAGTTTTTATTATTCTCTCTCAGATCCATGGGTCTACTACAGAGAAAACGTTATTTGCGACATGTATAACTTACTCATAGCACTTTTTTTCCTTGGTAAAAAGGTAAGAAAAATGAACAATTCCTGCCTTGTGGTTTTTGAAAGGGTATCTGCAGCACTTAAGTATCTTTATGAACAATTCAAGTACAACTGCACTTCAAAATCAATGAGCCAAGAAAATGAGTCTTGGTTAGTTTTCCACTCTTTGACTTCTGATAATATACTTGTTCCTATAGTTAACATTAAAAGCACTACATTAAGTTCATATGAAATATAGCATTGTTGTTGATCTATTCAAAGCTGACTAAAATCTGGTGGTAATCTTGCTTTGGTCTGTGTAGTAGCCTACAAGAAAAACAAAACATACCTTTAAAAATAAATAAGTCTGGAAGCTGCAAATCACAAGAAAGATTTGGAAACAAGTGAGAAGATAAGGTATACTTTCAGAAACATGAGCTGGATGATGTGTAAAGCTATTTCAGCACTCCAGCTATTTTTAAAACTAAACATATGACACAGTCCAGTCCTTCTAGTACCAGGAGAAGCACAAGGTATACAGTTGGAATTCTGGAGACTTTATGAGGATATTTATCTTGGAATTGACACTCAGTTGCTTTTATCTGTCAGATATTGTGAACTGAAACACACACCCCAGAGGAGCAGGCTATGCCTTTCTGCCACTGCGTCCTGTAATATTGCTATGAAACAGGTAATGTCACGAGCAGAAGAGAACAGTGATGCAAAAAGCACAAATGAAGTAGAGTTGAAGAAAACCCCCTCTCCTCAGAGAAGAGAAGTCATTAAAAGGCGTTGGTTCTAGGCAAATTGAACTCCAATAAAATTTAAAAAAAATAAATAAATAAAAGGCGTTGTTTCTGAACCTGGACATCAGTGTCTACATACTCCAAAAGGAGCTTGTACACTCTGACAGTTGTAAACAAAGGCTTTGGTTTTCCCTGAAAAATACAACATGCGTGTGTATAACCTGTAGAGGTAGCACTGAAATTATAAATTGTTTCAGCTAAATATTGATAAATACAAATACGTCAGTTAACTGAAATCTCAACACTGCACTGCTTTGGGTTGTATGGGCATCAAGGAAACTAGGGCAATAAACTTTTTTTTTTCTTTTTTAAAAATAAGAGCAGGCCCATGTAGTGCTTTCACTTTATCATCAGACGACATACAACTCTTACCACTATAGTCTATTTGCTCAGGATTCTCCAAGGTAAAAACAAAACAAAACAAAACAAAACTTGATATAAATTGCTTTGAGAAAAGCTGTAATGCTCAAAATTATTGTAATGCATCCTATTCTCGAGATGATATTTCAATAACAAGACTTACCATTGCCTCATGTCAACAGATTAAATTGGTGCTTTTATTTATCATGAAGGACTGCGGAGAGAGATTATTTTCAAGTTAAGGGAATAGGTTTGGCTCTCTCAACCTCTATAAATACCTAATCTGTACAGGCACTCAGACAACTGTCTTATTGAATATCCCAGAGCACTCGCTAATTATCCAGCCTTGATTTTCCGTAATGAATGAGACTTCCCCTGATCATTTAACTAATTAATACTTAATAGCTAATAACTGTGAATATGATGCTATAAAACATGCATTCTTTGCATTTGGTAAATTTTTGTTCACAAATAAATATATAAATGATGTAGAATAGTGGTTAAAAGCACAAAGTTTCATTTCTAACAAGGATTTAAGTGAAGATTTTTTAACATATGAAGTGGGCAATCTCAAGTCCTACTGAACCCCAGTTTTTCATCTGTAAATCAAGGAGAATTTCAATAGTTAAGATATGTAAAGAGTACAGTACAAGCACTGATAGGTTGTACATATTCAAAATATACTAGATTTGCAAATGGAAAAGGAGAATAGCACAGTGATGATAGGATTAGATATTGGAATTAAATAACCCAGGCAACACTCATAGTATATAACAAACTTTCTGAGCTTCTATTTGCTCATATTTAAAATGACACCATCCTACCTCAAATATTCATGTTAAGGTATAAACAGGGTGATTTGTGTAAATTGTAGCTTTTAAATTTGCATAATGCTTAGACAAGGACCTTAACTGTTATAAACAGTACAGGTCACCTACTGGTTATGAAATTTTCATATTTATTTTTTCATTTTTAATTATAGAGATTACCTACTGTTTGATATTATCAATTTGCAATTTAGTATTAATTTTCCTTATCCTTATAATACAGGAAACTCTCAGCATAATTAAATAATACAGGATTAAATATAGGAGGTTTAGAAGTTGTAAATATAAGAGGTTTAGAAGTGTATGAGTGGGATGGTACTGTCCCTCCACACTCTGTTTTAGTCTTAGTTCAAATACCTGAAACTTTCTGTGATTTGTGCCTATACCCTAACCCCTTGCTAAATATCCTAGCTTTATTTACTTTCATCATTAAAAGCATAGCAATTGTATACTTTTTTTCTAAAAGCCAATTCAACATTCTCATCATAGTTTTTTTTAATTTCTAAATGCATAACCATCATTATTCAGTACCTTTACTATGCGTTTCTAGAATGACCTCAGAATATTTTCCTTTTTTTAAAGATTGCATTTCTTTATAGAGAGATAGGATGCACAAGCAGGGGAGTGGCAGGCAGAGGGAGAGGGAGAAGCAGGCTCCCCATTGAGCAGGAAGCATGACGATGTGGGGCTCCATCCCAGGACCCCAGGACCATGACCCCAGCCAAGGGCAGATGCATAACTAACTGAGCCACCCAGGAGACCCAGCACATTTTCTTTTGCATTTGCTGAGGTAATAGACAAAATAGCAATGTCTTACTCAAATTAGAAGTGCGTTTCATTTTCATTTCCTGAGTGTTAACAGTTTCTGATTGTCGTTAATGCTGTGGAGGACCAAAGCTCTATGTGGTTGCTTTCGTCATCCTCAAATGGTAACTTGGCTTTTGTGTTTAAAGTTACCCTTTGAACTTCCACTAATAAGTCCACAATCTAGTCTGCATGATCTGGAAAGTGCATACAGCACTTCTGCTCTTATTTGCTTGCTGGGGACCTAGTTGCAAGGCCACATCCAGCTATGTGGGAACCTAGGAAATTTGTTTGACCCACATGGACATGTACTCAACTAAAATGTTTATTGTAAAAGAAGACATGACCAGATATTGTGAGGCAGAGAACCAGCTCATTCTGCCTCAACCATTTTCTTTTATGATTTTCTAGGTAGAGGTGCAATTAGGTTTGTCTTCACTTGTGTAATAATGCGGTTCTGAAGATTCCGTAGTAATTTCTATTTCCTGCACTCCAGCATTGAAGCTCTTTGATTCCTGCTCACTTTGGCAGCACATGTACAAAAATTGTAGCAATACAGAGAAGATTAGCAAGGCCCCTGAGCAAGAAAGGCATATAAAACTCTTTGGTTCAACTAATACCACTCTAACATCACTGGTGACCTTTTCACTCTATACTCCTATACCAACCACCCTGAATTCTTGCAAGGTTGCACAACCCTGAATGTCTTTACCATACTTAGAGTTTATGGCTAGTCAAGGTCTAGATGGATGTCAAAATCTTTCATTTCTCAACAATGCCTTCATTTTAATATAACTAACACTACTCATTATATGGTCCATCTCGTTCCATAAAGACATTGGCTTTCCTTTACTCTTTTTTATTTTCCACAACCATCCAGTTACCACATCTAAAACTGGAGAGTGAACATATATTACTCTATACTCTATCACACTGAGTGAATAACTGAAGGAAGGCCATATCACTTTTATGCTGTAGGCATTTCTTTTCTAAGTCCCCTCATCTTCATGTTTCTCCACATACATTCCCCCCCACCTCCTTAGTTCTCCTCTTCTCGGCTTCATCAGCACTGTTGTCGGACTAATCCCTTCAAGAGGATGGTCTTGAAATTATAATTAACTATTAAAATGACTTCTTACCACTGATATAGTGTAAAGAAATCTCTGACTCCTTATCATGTTATAGAAGAGAGTCATGCTTCGACTTCACGGTCGTGTCTGTCGTCTCTATCTTCAGGCAAATGACATTTAACTACCTGCGGTTTCCTCATCACACTCACGCCTTCATCCTTTACATATATCCCTTGGCCAAGTCCTGAAAGATGTCTAGTACGCCAAGAGTGTTTTCTCTGCAGAAATGTTCTGGATATCTGCTCATACCTAAATTCTCCCCTGCTCATCTATGTTCAGGCACTGCATTTATTTCCTAAACCACACTCTACTTATGAGCATTATAGCACTTATCACACTTTTTTTATAATATTGTCTTCTATGGGGAAGAAGTTGTGGTTATGTCACTCCTTTGTAGCATCCCTGCCTGGTGTATGATGTCTAGACTGCACACAATACAGGGATGGCTCCTTGTCACAATTTCACTTTCTGTGGTTTCAGTTACCTATGGTCAACTGTGGTCCAGGAAGCGTATGATCCTCCTTCCTATTTACTGTCAGAGGCTAATAGTAGCCGAACACATCACAGTGCCTACGTCATTCACTTTATCTCATCACATAGACATTTTGTCACCTCATTTCATTCCAAAAAGAGGATGAGTATTGTACAATAAGTTGTTTTGAAAACCATAAGATGTTTGAAAAACAAAAAGTTATATTCACATAACTTTTATTACAATATATAGTTATAATTTATTTTATTTTGTTATTGCTGTTAATCTCTTACTTTGCCTAAAATATGAGTTAAACCTTTTCATAGGTATGTATGTATGGGAAAAACAGCATATATAGGGTTGAGTACTGTCAAGTTTCAGGCTTAACAATGTATCCCCCACAGATAAGAAGTGACTACTGTAAATATTTGTTAAACAGTATCATTTTGGCTGAGAGCTTTTCAGTTTGTGATTAAAAAAGAATAGTTTCTGCGATGCCTGGGTCACTCAGTGGTTAAGCGTTTGACTTCAGCTCAGGGCTTCGGCTCCCTAGAGTCCTGGGATCAAATCCCACATCGGGCTCCCTTCGTGGAGCCTGCTTCTCCCTCTGCCTGTGTCTCTGCCTCTCTCTCTCTGAGTCTCTCATGAATAATTAAATATTTTTTTAAAAAATAAAAAGAATAGTTTTCATTGCCTTTCTGCATCTATAAAACATTTTCTACCCATATCTTAAACACTGCATGATAAATATTACCTTCAATAGTTAGTATAATCTTGATGCAAGCACTTTCAAATTAAGGGCTTATGACATAACTTTACCTTTTTATTTTCCATAAAAAGTAGGAATTAAACACAGTGATAATCTGGTTGAATTAAAAAATAAAATATATTTTAGGTATTTAATCTTAATTATTGGAAATTCCACATAATTCTAAAAATTAGTTGATGGATTCTAGTAAACTTTTTGCAATTTCAGTATGGCCCCAGGGGCACTTACTCATAAGTATTAATAAATACTCTACCTTCAGTCAAGGAAATCTAAAGAATCTCGTGGGGCAACAGGGACATACTCTGTTTCTCTAAATCAGGAAAAAGAACAAATCAATTTGCATTTTGAAATCTACAGAGAATGAAAACTGCTAGTTAGATTGTTATGAATTCCTCTAGGAGCAGTAGGTTGAAGTATTCTTTGCAATATCGTATGATGACATTTTTATTATCGGGAACTATTTTTGCATGTACAAATAAAAATATGTTCTATGCTATTGCTCTCGCACTGTGAGTAGTATACTTAGAAAACTGATTCATATTGTTATCCTTGAATCTTTATTGCTTACCACAGGCTGCTTGTCATGTGTAAGTCCTAAGGGCTATTGCAACTTTTATTGCTACTTATGTACTGTTCAGATTATATGAATGTATAAGACCAATTAAGAGAGTCCTTTATTTCATGACTTTGGGTACATTCATGGGAAATTTGTTTTAGAGCTGGCAAGAGTGCATCTATAGATGTAATTTAAATTAAATATCTCAACTGAGAAGTATTTTAATGGGATCTTATGTAGTATGCTAACTATCAGTAAGTTGTGCAAGTAATAATAAAAAAAAATGTACTCTATGCAAATTTAACCTATTAACTAACCCAGGCCCATTAAATCATTACACAGTAAGAATCATGGAACATTTTTGCTGCTTTCCTCATTATGGCTTCCAAAGTCTTATTGCAGAGAAATAATAACATCAACCATCCCTATACATTTTTTTAACTGATGAAGCATTTTTATTCTCCTTTGTATTTTCACACAGTACTAGGTAGGTGAGCCTTATGTGTTTATTACCTAAACATGCCCATAAGGAAATAGATCCCAAGACATGAAATGATTTGCCTAAGGTTACAAAGTTAATACAATTTGAAATAAAGCACAACTCTAGGGATATTTTTGGCTGGATTAGTTTGTGCTTTGTTCTTCTTTCCAATTCCAAATTGCTGTACTTAGTACTTTACCACTTTAGCTTTTGATCACATATACTCCTGCCTATTCCTCTCTGTGCTTTCAGTTTTGCATTTCCAACTTACCTCTTTCCTTTAGATGCAATCATATTTATTCATTTGTGTGATGAAACCCTGGCTTTAACTCAAATAATGGCCTCAACTGTCCTGCCAAACTCATATATATATATATATATATATTTTTTTTTTAATCTCCATCCACACTTGTGCTTCTTCACTCCCCATCTTATTACATTATCCACACTACTCTTCTAACTTAGTATCATATTCAACATCTCCTGGCCCTATTCATATTTCCAGACTCCTTCTAACTTAAGATGGGTAAGTTTGGCTCCCTAATCAGTCTTCAAACATCTCCTTTGGCTACTGTGATGCTGCATGCTACCTATATTTCTTCTAAGAATTTGATTATATTTTCTTTTTTTTTTCTTTTTTTAATTTTTATTTATTTATGATAGTCACAGAGAGAGAGAGAGAGGCAGAGAGACACAGGCAGAGGGAGAAGCAGGCTCCATGCACCGGGAGCCCGATGTGGGATTCGATCCCGGGTCTCCAGGATCGCGCCCTGGGCCAAAGGCAGGCGCCAAACCGCTGCGCCACCCAGGGATCCCTGATTATATTTTCTATGTGGATTTTATTGGTGCTTTTTGTGACGTTCCTGTATGTGATTTCTAAGATTCCATTCTCATGGATCTCCTGTTCTCTTGCTAGGCTCTATGCTCAAGAAATGATCACCATCATTCTGATGACATTAAAATCCAATGATATCATTGGATTGCCTATCATTTTTATACAGGTAAAAAAATGTAGAATTGCCTAATTGCATTGCAGAAGGAGGTTTCCATCTCTACACTTAATAAAATACACTTTAAAACTGACTTATTAAAGTATCTGCATGTTTTCTACTCTGTATTCCTTTTTTACTTCTGTCTGTTTCTCTTTTATGGAAAGCGAAATAACATGGGGACTCTCATAACAGTCCCCAAAATTCCTAAGACCGTTGATCTATCATCTATTATTCACCTGCTAACAAATGCCCTTTTTCTTGTGCCTATGGCCTGTCCCCCGTCCAGGCTGCCATACCAGATTGATCACAACCACCCGTTTCTAATTATTGAATTTCTATTACCTGGATAACACTTGAAGGACCTATTTGCACTATACTTAATATTTCTGTGTATAATTATTCACACTACACATTTCACACCTGATATTTCTGTGTAAAATGTTTCCAGTTCTATTCTGCTTTGATGCCATGTATGTTGATATTTTCTTTGCCACTAAGAAAAAATTAAGTATGACACATTAGTAGCTTCTAACTCTTTTAACATATCAAGTATGTTCTAGCACAGAAAAATTACACGATTGTCACTGGATAGTTGATTAGGTAACATTTTTTATTGAAAGGTTGTGTTTTGGGCAGCCCCGGTGGCTCAGAGGTTTAGCGCTGCTCTCATCCCAGGGTGTGATCCTGGAGACCTGGAATGGAGTCCCACGTCGGGCTCCCTGCATGGAGCCTGCTTCTCCCTCTGCCTGTGTCTCTGCCTCTCTCTTTCTTTCTCTCTCTCTCTCTCTCTCTGCCTCTCAAGAATAAATAAATTCTTTTTAAAAAAGAGAAAAGTTATGTTTCTGTTGAGAAACATTGGGATTTAGGTCATAGCAGAGTTCTTTAATGAACATGTAATGCTCAGAATACTTGCATAAATTTGAGTACTAAGAGGTTCCATCTGAGATATAATCTGATTTATATCTTCTAGTATTGCATTTTCTTCACCATTTTGACACATAAGAAATCTGCTTATGCCTTATTGAGAGAAAAGCTGTTCATGTTTCATACACATAACAGGCATCCAGAACCCATTCAATATCAGGAAATTTAGTAATCGCTGAAAATACAAAGCCAAAGAATAATTTATCTCTTTTTCAGTGAATTATCAGAAGGTAAGTAAGAAAATTTCATTATTTTAGAGTGATGTGTGGCCCATAAGAATCACACAGTGTTAAGAAAATGAATGTGGCTACATGCTAAATGCCTTCTTAATCAATTTTAATGTCTGTTGTATTTCACGTAATTCTATAGATATCTTCTCCACATCGTGAATGTAGAGACTATTCATAGCACTACATAAAAATCTATATTAATTATAAGCTGAATTTGTGTAGAACAAATCATTATAGAATTAATTTCATACACACAAATTTCGCCCTTTTGAATATTGCATGAGGGAGGTGTAGTTATTTTATTCATTATTCAGATAAAACAATAGGGCTGAAATGTTTTTAGTAAGTTATCAAATATAAAAACATTAGTATATGGATGAGCCAGGATTAGAATTCATATTTCCAGACTTTGAATCCAGAGCTTTTATATTGGAAAAAGGAACAGGAGAAAGAATCACACATTTCCCACATAGGTCGTTTCCCTTTTCTCATTTTCTAACTCATAGGACTTTCCTTCTATCATACTGCATCTCAGAAGCTTATCTGTTGTCACTGTAACATCTTTTCATTATTAGGATTTTTTTTTCTTTTGTCTCTGACGGTTGTTTGAAAGAAGCCAATCCGGCTACAAAAATTCTAGCTCCATCCTCATTGGAAATGAAGCCAGCATCATTCAGGTGGAAATAACATCAGTTGGCAATTTAGTAAAGCTGTAGCTTCTGTTTTGAAGCATGAAGACTAATGCTATTTTATTTAGAGAAATTAAAAAAAAAAAGAATATGAATAAAAGCAAGTGAAAATGGCATTATGTTCATCAAATAAAAGCTGTACTTACTTATAAACACAATCTTTTGTTTCTATGGGGAATAATTAAATGTTTCAAATAAGCTTTGAAAGTTAAAAAATAAAACCATTCTAAAGAGCAACAGGTGTTTACTTTCTAGGTACTCAGGTGGGACTAAAGACAAAAAGAATGTCAAAGACATTTAATTTCAAAGGATATTCTTGGCAATTCTTATGAGCAAGGCAGCACCTCTCTACCAAATCAAAAAACAAGTTCAGTAAAAGTTCTTTTTCAAATGCTTTCACCCATTTCTTAAGTTTGAAGAACATTTAATAGAAAACACTTCTTTGGCAGAATAAAAAAAAAAACGCTAAAAAAAGACATTGTAAAGAATTGAAATTGTCTCAACAAATGAAATGAAATAGTCTAATATCTTGAACATAGAGAGGGTGGGGCTTTGTAGCACAATTGAAGAAGAATGCAAGGATAGGATACTTTAAATGTTTCAGAAAGATTTGAACAAAGCATGGCTTTGGAGATACAAACTCAGGGTGATTTTTCATCTCCATTAAAAATAACAGTAAGCTCTTTATATGTCCTGAACTAACTACTTAGTCATTATGCGATCTCTTTGAGGATAAAGACAGGAAGAGGAAATATAGCTGAGTGAAAGCATATAAAAAAATAAGTCTTTCTTATTTAAAAGAAAACATGGAAAAACAAAACATCTTCAAAACTACAGGATGTGTCCATTGAATGTATACATGATATAAATATAAATTAAAGTAGGCTGCCAGATTTAATATAAAGCAATAGTTTTATATGTTTTGTCAAATGCGTTTTCTTCAAAATTTAGCTTTTTACCAGCAAAGTAATACTTGTAAGAATAAATCACACTAAAAAAAGTTGATTTATGTAAACATATGTAGAGATACTTAAAGTCTTTCCAATAAACATTTTTATAGTTTAGGGACAAGCAGTGCCCTGTCTGCCTAAACATTGCGTAGCCTCTTTATGGTCTTTTAACATATGGACATTAATGTCATGACTTGAGGTTTACTGGAATGTGGGCAATTAACACCAATCTCAGATTTTATAACTTATGGGAACTTGATACTCTGCAAATATTTTAAGAAGTCTTGGTGTTAAATGGTTCTGACAGTGTCATACAAAATTCACACATTTTGTTCACAGAGAAATACTGACCAAAAAGTCTATGACTAAGAAAATTGAAAAGGAATAATTGAAACTTTTAAAAAGAGCAGTTAATAAATATGCCACTCACACTGATATAACTCCAAAATACTCAGAATTATTGAAGATTGATAAATATTGGAGATTCTTAGAGAAACTCAAGCTAAAAATACATTTTCCCCATTAAAGCAATTCTAGTAACCATTAAAAAATATTTCCAGATTTTAGACTAAAATTTAAAGTAACTATAAAGCAGACACATAGATGAACAGATAGATAAATAGATAATGTGATACATACATACATACATACAAATATATACATATGTAGTTACAGATAATGTGATATGTATATGTGCATACAAACACGCACACACACACTCAGATAAAGGACATCAGTATCAAAATAAAATCTGTTTGGATAGTGGTTTTATAGTTAATTTGATTTTTTTTCTTCTTCTTTTCCTATTTGTTTAAAATTTCTACTATCTTATACAGAAAAATAACTATTATAATATAATATATAATTCTATTTCATTTGTAACCAAGTTTCAACTCTGAGTAACAATATTGACCAACTAAACGTAACTTATTCTTTTTCTAGTTTATTTATTCATGTAAGTAATCTCCATGCCCAATGTGGAGCTTGAATTCATGACCTCAAAATCAAGAGTTGCACACTCTTTTGGCTGAGCCAGCCAGGTGTCCCTAAATGTAACTTATTTTATATAAAAAAATGACACTATATCATAACACCAAATTGTGGAGAGGGAACCATGAAGCATGTTTAAATTAATTTAAAAATAATAATAAACCCTATCACTCACCTTGGAACATGTTACCAAGAGTCAATAATGCAAAAAGTAGTTCATTTACAAATCAATGCATGCATTCAGCCTTTCTGCTTTTATGAGATTGAAATTGCAACACATATGTAGGAGGCTTGTTTTGGATGTTTCTTTTTAACATTTTATAGTATCTGGAATATTATTTACAGGTGCTTTTTGTTGTAGCTCAATCTTTTTATTTTTTTTATTTTTTTAAGATTTTAGTTATTTGGGAGAGAGCACAAGCAAGGGGAGAGGGGCAAAGGGAGAAGCAGACTCCAAGCTGAGTAGGGAGCCCTACATAGGGCTCCATCCCAGGACCCTGAGATCATGACCTGAGCCAGAGGCAGGAGGTTAACTGACTGAGTCACCCAGGTACCCCTATGTCTGTCTTTTTTACTATAATATCAGTAGTTTCTGAGCTAT
This sequence comes from Vulpes lagopus, assembly GCF_018345385.1. Taxonomy (NCBI): domain Eukaryota; kingdom Metazoa; phylum Chordata; class Mammalia; order Carnivora; family Canidae; genus Vulpes; species Vulpes lagopus. The sequence continues at coordinate 10,395,788 of NC_054826.1, read as the reverse complement.
AATATCATGTCTTTGCAGTATTCTCCAAGGCCCTGAAAAAGTTTATTTTCTATGTAATGTGTGTATTCTAAATTAGATTATCCCTATCTTCCTTTCCATTTTCAACAATGTTGATACAGACATGTTGTGAATGTAGGAATATTATACAAACAGTAATTTGAATTACAGTGATAAGATAAGCATTCTAAAATTATTAGGGTCACATTTGTTGTTTCCATTATCTCAGAATAAACCTCCTCGTGTCAGAATAATTCTCTCCCTTCTGTCTGCTTCAATAACCTGGAATGATGATAAATATCTATCATAGAGATTGTCCAACCAACCTTTACAAAGGTCTTCCACACATAAGTAATATAACTTTAGACAGATTATCTAATTTCATTAAAGTTGTTTTTGTATCAGGGTATCAGGGTAATTATGATAATTACTATATAACAATAAGATGAGAACTGAATCAACTAAAAATTTAGAAAACACTGAACTTAGATCCTGGCATATTGCAAGCACTAAACCAATATTAGCTTTTGCATTGGTATTTTCACGGCTGGTATTATTGAATTTGATTCTCATATTTCTGGAAATTTCGAAACTTGACATTGGTAAGTACCTAAAGTCACACAGTATCATGAAAAAACATATAACATGGATTTTCAAAATTGGTAAGCATATCATTTGTAGAGTTTTTTTTTTTTCATGTAGGGATTACCCTATTCCCTTTCTGAGAATTTGAAATTGGTTCTAATATAAAAACATCAATAGCTTGCTCTATATAAAAGTGTTTCAATGTTATATTATTATCTTTAAATGCATTCTGCTCAACATACTGTAATTGTAAGCAGATGTCAACTGATATACCTTGACCTTTGAAATTCTATTAAATTCAGCATGATCTATGTTCTTTATGCTTGTAAGAATCTCATAAATTCTTTGATGTGCCCCCCACTGTTATTTACTTATCCCACCATGTTTGTATTCCCGTTGAGACTTTGATCTTCTTTCCGTCTCATTTGCTATGGCTGCTCTCTGGTCCATGGTCCTCTAAGTTGTAATACATTGTGTTTGTCCTCATGTAATCTTGTGTTCAATCTTCGTATTGATTCACATGGACAGTCACCGTACAAGTAGCTTTAGAACAGAGTAGTGTCTTGTTCACTGATTCCTCCCAAATTGTAGAATAATATTTGGTATACTGTAAGCATTCAAAGATGATTTGCTGACTGAAAGGTGCCATTTCTTCAGGGATTTATTTGACTTCATATCCACCTCCTTTTTCCTCTCACACCCCTCTTCTCAACCTGCATTCTAATTCTAAAAAAGTGACAGCAACTACTTGCCTCTAAATCTCTACTACTTCCAAACCTGAATCAACTTAATAATAGTCACTAAAGTATAGGAGAAAAGTTAATTTAAAAGTGTAATGAATTAATAGCAATGCATTACATTATACGTGTACATGTTTATATCACGAACATAAACACAACTGTTACTCTTTTCTTGGCTAACTGAACTGATTATACCTCTTTAGGATAAGAAATGGGACAGGGGAAGTAAGTTGAAATTGCTTTTTCTTTTCTGTAATAGCAATGGCAACAGATACATTAAGGATATTGTGCTTTTTGTTATCTATGGGATATCATGCATTCAATAATCAAAAAGAAAGGTTTGTATTTCAAATGTTAATTGAGAAGAAAAATAAAGTTTCCTGCTTTTAGTGTGTATTCACTTTCAATGTTCTAGTTTCTATTCAAGTACTTTATCTCATTCTATCTGGTATGGAACACTGTGGTGTCATTCTTACTATCCTCTAGGTTGTTTATGCAAAGACACAGTAGGGGAGTACACTTGTTTGATCATGTAGAATTATGTTAAAATAAGACAAATAAACACCCACAGGTAGTTCATCAAGGTGAAAATTAAGCTGTCTTTCTAAACTAGAAGTTGAAGAATAAGGAAACAACATGAAAATAGGGAAACAAAGGTGTCTGTGTATAAAAAGAAAATGAATGAATGAGAAATACACTAGCATGGAATATACGTGTAATGAATGAATATTTGAAATGTAAGGTATATAATTGTTTGTTTTTTATCATAACTTGTCTAACTTTATAAAAAAAAAATGCCACGGTAAAATGTAAAAGATATTTAGGACACAAATGCATAAAACATACTCTAGCACATATAGAACTATAAATAATCCTCTTTTTAAAGATTCTTCTAAAGGGAAAAGTAGTTACTCCAATGTGATGAGCTAAAATAAATGTGAAATAAAAGTAAAATTGGTAAATAATTTGGACACCCCCCAAAATGATAATTTTTATTAATTCTTTAGAGTTGAAGCTTTTCCTTATAAAAATTTTTATACATTTAATCATTTAGATGATTTTTAAAATCCTGGATCAATTAAGATTAACTGTGTCTAAGAAAAAGTCCCAATATTCTTGTCTTGAATAAGATGAAAGCTTAGTTTTTAGCTTAGTTTCATAAAAGAATTCCCAAGTTAAGCAGTCCAGGGCAGGGAAGATGACTCTCAAAGTTCTCAAGAACATAAATCCCATCTCGGCCTCGCTCAGCAAATGACCTTTGGTGTCAGAGTGGTTCTGAAGGTCTCAGACAACTGCTGGAATTTACATCATCATCTCTGCATTGAGGAAGCAGAAAGGAAAGAATGTAAGAAGAGAGGGTAAGTATGTGCATACTTAAAGATTATTTCTAAAGGTCCTATTAAACAACTTATCCTCATATTTCATTAGTCAGAATCAGTCACAAGAGTACATCTAGTATCAAGAGAGACTGAGGAATATAGTCTATTAACCTGGAAGACTGTCACATTCTACAGAACAGGGTTATTATTGCTGAGGAGGAAGAGATGAGGGAATATTTGTGTAAGCAAGTAAAAGTCTCTGCCAAGGTCTTTAGTTACATTTTTATTTTCCAAGTATTTTTTTTTCAAATTACCATTATTTTTTTTTCGTAACCAACATATTGTTATAGAATTATTACTCAAAACCATTAGGTTTACCTCTTAATAAATCATTAAAATTAGGAATAAATAATTTGAGTTCTAGTCTCTGCTCTGTCATGAACATTTTATATGATTTTAAGAGGTTATTTTATGGTACTGGTCGTCAATTTATTTAAGCTGAAATATCTATGGTTTCTAAATTATTTATTCATAATATAATTTTGCTACCTTCTTTTTTTTTAAACATTTTTTTTAATCTTTATTTATTTATGATAGTCACAGAGAGAGAGAAAGAGGCAGAGACATAGGCAGAGGGAGAAGCAGGCTCCATGCACCGGGAGCCCGATGTGGGATTCGATCCTGAGTCTACGGGATCGCGCCCTGGGCCAAAGGCAGGCGCCAAACCGCTGCGCCACCCAGGGATCCCTAATTTTGCTACCTTCTATAGATTTTTCTACCAATGACTCATGTAAAAGAATTGCATATTGATAGATGTTTTATTCAAACATACACCACAACCCTAATTCTAGATATTAATCTATAAATATAAATTTTTAAATCTCAATATTATATTTAATTGCAACTTATCCTAAACAGTTGATAATTCTCCTAGATTTTCATTTTCATTGTGATATTTTTATTCTGAAACTCAAAGTGAATTCTGTCATTTTTCTTAATTAGTGATCAGTAAATTCATTCATTTGTTCATTTTCAATAATCACTTGGCACCTATATGACTTATATTGTTTTAAGTGCTTATAATACATAGCAAGAAAGTAGCATATAAATTCATGTCCCTTGATGGAGTATGGTCTAATAGGTGAAAATAGAAAAAAAAAACAATATATACATATAGGACAAGGAACATGGCGGCAAGAAAGCATATATTTAAGAGGATAATCATGTTCAGTGGATTTGGGGAGACTTTCTTGAGCTGGACTCGGGTGCCCATTAGCTAGCTATTCACATAAAGATGGTAGAAAGACCATTGGATATATGAAACTAAAGTTAAGGACAGAAGATTAGTTTGGAGATAGAACTTTGGAAGTCTTCAACATATCGATGATATGAAAAGCCATGGAGCTGGATAAAGTCACTTATGGAGTTAATATCCCTACCTGGAATAAATAATTTGAGGTGACTCAACATGAACAGCCATGACACAGGAGAATCTACTCCAGGACACTGAAAAGAAGTGGCCAGAGAGATAGGAAGAAACAAAGCAAACAATTTTCCTGAAAAGTATGTTTGTGAAAGGAGAATGTTTCCAGCACAAAGACATGTGGTCATTTCTTTCAAATGAGACTTGACGGTGCAGAAGATGAAGCCTGGGGACTGGCCACTAGATTTAAGCAAGTGAAGGACAATAGGAACCTTGATAGAAGCAGTTTCAGAGAAATGGAGGGACAAAGTCAGACTAAAGTGGGTTTCAGAGATAATAAGAGAAAAGAAACCTAGTCTTTTATAAGCTTACAACTCTTTCAAGAAATTCTACTGTGAGAAGATTTGTGCAATCAGCAGTACCTGGAAATGACATCCAGGTTTTTTGATGTTTGTTTAAAAAAGAAGAAAAAAAAAAAAAAGCCTTATTGATGACAATCATAGAGAAAGGAGCAAAATAACAGATAGAAGCAAGAAAAGAGACAAGCACTGGATTGGTGGCCATGTGCAAGCCAGAGGGGATGAGGTTTAGGGTGCTCTTGGAAAGAAGGGCTTTTGTTTAAATGCAGATGATTGACAGCTTGTTATGATATAGAACTGAGATTAGAAAGAGAGAGGCATCAAGTATGACATATCACTAGCTTATATAACAGAAAAAAAAAAGGAAAAGTAAAATAAAAATAGAATAAAAAGACTAAAAGCTCTTTTACTAAAGTATGAAATAGGGATTTCTGGGTGGCTCAGCAGTTTAGTGCCTGCCTTCGGCCCAGGGCAAGATCCCAGAATCCCGGATCAAGTCCCACATCAGGCTCCCTGCATGGAGCCTGCTTCTCCCTCTGCCTGTGTTTCTGCCTCTGTCTCTCTATCTCTGTGTCTCTCACGAATAAATAAATAAAATCTTTAAAATGAAAGTGTCAAATACTTGAAGTTTTACTATGAATGAACGTATAATAATGTACTCATTATGAAGGTAATACCTTTGGGATATCAAAGTGGAAATATCTAGTATACTTGGATATATAAGGATCTATTCAATTATGTAAATATAAATATGATCTAGAGTTGTAAATGTATTATTTAACTGTGAATGATCATTAAAAATAGGACATCACCTGGCTAGTCTTGGGGCACAGTATGAAGTTATCGATAAAAAAGCTTAAGTATAAGCCTGGCTATCTCAAGTATTTCACATATTCTTTTTGAAAATTTCTCTGTAACAATGTCAAACAGGCCTTACAAAATTTAATTTAATGAGCCAGTTTTAAATTTATGTTTATTTTTTTACTATTATTTTAACAATTTCTTTAATTTTATTAATAATATTGACTTTGCACAGCATTCTAAGAAAAATATTTTCTCGAAATCTTGTTAGTAAATGACTATGTTTATGTTATATTCACTGTGTCTGAAACATTGTTTTAACTAATCTATTTATTAAAAAATCAATATATATTAGTAATACATAGTAATTATAATATATTGGTAATATACATACCACCCTTAATTCAATCTGCAGATTTTTCTGTTATCTTTATTGAGTTTCCTTATATATTTATACATTTTATTTTTTTCTTAGACATATCCTTAGGTTGTCCCCACTAAATATATTTTAGATCTGACCACTTTTCTCCCCTATCTTCCCCTAAAATTAACCTTTCTGTTAGTTTTAGAAGATATAATTTTCCAATACAAAGATGAATGCTGCCTTAATTCAGAGAAGCTAAATATTATCTAAGATAGAGGAGAAAAGCTTTTTTTGTAATAATATATCTTTTAATATTCTCTTGTGTAGAATTTCCTAACAATTTTACTGCCTTTGAAAACTCATAAAATAACTTTACTAAAGAAAATAAAGCATACAGGAATTTCTAAAAGGCTTGTCCTTTGGTTTTAATATATAGTAATGCATTAGGCTTTGGCTATAAGTCTTTTATAAACATATTAGTTTGAAACTCTACTCTCTCCTTGAGAAATACAACATATTAAAAATGTATTCTGGAATTTTTTTTTTGATACACGCCTTATATCCAGAGGAAACAATACTTGTGTGGATATTTGATATATATTGAATAAAAGCATTTTTGAAAAGACATTACAAGGTAAATGGTAAAACTCCATATATACCTAGAATTCTATTAACCAAGGCTGGGTTCAGATCAGTGATGCACATTGGCCTAAGTGGGTTGATATATATATCTCACTTTGTTCTGAATATAATATGCATAAATTAATACAAATTAGAAATTTTAGAAAGACATAAAATACACACTTAGGAATACATTTACACCTGTGTAGTAAATTAATTTTATTATCAGATTTTTAGCAATATGTATTATTTTTTAATTCATGTACATATATATTTCAGTTCCTATATATAGACTCAGGAATATTTCAGCATAATTTTCCTAACTACCTTTAAGAGACAGGCTGATTATAGAAGATTTAAAGACTATCTAAGATCCAATATTTTAGAGGCCCTTTTCATAAGACTCATGATAATACATAATTTGTCAAAATCTAAGTTCAGTTCTGATAAATTCTTTTGGAGAAATATTAACTTCAAAGTTATTTTTTATAAGGTGAGAATATATTGGCTTTGTGAAGTTGGTCATTTAAATAATTTTTTTATTGACCTATGAGAGTCATAGGTTTCGGATTATACTCCTCTGAAAGGGAAAGGTGTTAGAAATATTAAATTTTGTTGGGTGAGATGAAGGAGCATTGCAGAGCTGGAATAATCTCAGACAGACCTAAGGCCTATAAGAATCCTTTAATAAACTTACTTGTTTTCCTTTTAGAAGCAGAAAAAAGGTAGCTGTGATAGATGGATTATTTTCCCCAAAACTCTTTACTTCCTTTCTATATTACAATTATATGTCTCTGGGATACTTCCCGATAGAAAAAAATTGGGCTTAACCATGTGAGTTGCTTTGAGTAAAGTAATACGTTTGCACAGCTCTAGCAATGGCTTTGAAACATGGAAAAACATTTTCCAGCTCTCATGAATTTGCCATGTGAAGAGCATGCCCCGTGAAGGCACTATTCTTTTTGTCTGGTAACCAGAATGAAGACACGTAGATCATAAGAAACTCACAAGGACTCACAAGAGAAACCAGTAGATTGAATGGGAAAAAATGGGTAAATTCCTAGTAACATACCAAGACAGAATCATGAAGAAATAGGAAATCTGAGCAGACCAATAATAAAGTAAAGAGATTGAATCACAATTTCTTTCTTTTTTATTTTTTTTATAAGAAGTGTTTTTTTTTTTTTTTAAATTTTTATTTATGATAGTCACAGAGAGAGAGAGGCAGAGACACAATTTCTTTCTAAGTAAAATCTTGACTGTATTCTTGGGCACCTTCTTAGCCAATGTGTCTCAACTTCCCAAAATGGTGTGAATTATATTTTTAGAAGTTATTACCTGGTTATTAATTTTTTGATAATTAATGACTCTCTTCCTCACATTATTTTATATCTTTTTTAATGGGAATGTTAAATGATGTCAAATGTATTTGTTAAAAATTAAAATGTGTTGATTTCATTTTTAAGAGACTTAAACCATATTATGAAGTTTTATTCTGTAGCATAATGGGCCTCACCTAAACACAAAAAATGAAAAACTATTTTTAGTTTAGATTGAACATATTCGTGAATATGAAGGAAAAAACTTCAAACTTTTTTTTACGTACAAGAATTCATTTTTATGCTCTCAGAACGCTTCTATAAAATCTAATTCCTTCTTCCCAGAGGTAGTCTCTTCTGTTCTAACTAAACTTGTCAAAATTATGCAAAAATTTTAACAAATTAGAAAATCTTCCAAAATGATCTTAAGCTTACAAAAAATATTCCATGTATTTTGCATTTTCATTGTTTATTTTGATAAAAGATGACTGTAACCTCAATATTAATAGATATGTCTATGCCTATAAAGAAATCATAAAACTTCATTATTAACTGTGCTTATTTTCATCAAGGTAGTCAAACATTGAGACAACTGACTTTACATATTTTTATAAATTTAAAATATCATATCTCAATAATATATGCTAATTATATTTCAAGTAAATTTTTTAAAGAAAGTAGATATATTTGACATTCTAATGTTCTCTCTACACAACAGCCTCAATGGTAGTAAAACAAGATTTATTTTCACAATATCTTATGTAAATTATTTAAACATAACACAATTTATTGTGATTTCAAGAGGCATGGGAGTTAAATACATTATTTTTATCTAAGAGGGATAATTCTGGAAGTCCCAGAGCAGGCTCCATTTACATGGAGTTGGCAAGTGTTAGTTGGATTGAATTAAACTAATTCCCATTACTTCTGTAGTTGGTAGACAGACTAGATTCCTCAAGGACGTTGCCACTAACCTTATCCCCAAAACCCGGGATCTATTAATATGGAAAAAAAAAAAACATGATTGAACAATGAGCAGTGTCTGAAAATTGAGATTATTTTAGAGTCCTAAACCTAAACATCTTTTAAATGTGTAAACCAAATAAATAAATTAAATTTTACTCCCATTATTAGAATTATACTATTTTGAATTAAAAAATTGCTGGTGTTGATGTAGCAACATAGGTGAGATTTTTTTCTCACTTAAAGACTATATCACACTTCTATGTACTGCTTTTTATTAGTCTCAAGCACAATCATGTATGTATAAGATTTGAATCTCCAGTGTCAAAGCAGTTTTCCTCCTTCCTTAAAAAAAAAATCAACCACAGTGTCTTACAAATTTCAGAAATAGTTTCTAAAAAAAAAATAATGTTTGTTGTGATCTTATCAAAATATAATTATAGATGTTGCTTTAAGATTGTGATTTTACCACCTACTTTATTTTCTGGAAATTAATAGAGAAATAACTTTTACAGGTGTAACTGAAGGATACAGACAGTTAAACAGTGCACTAAAGTTAACTCTTGTGGATGAATATGAGCTTTTCTCTTCCAAGTATGAATGATACATGGTAAGTGGAGAAAACAAAACATATAAATAAAAACAGAAACTTGAAATTGGGTTTCTAAGATTATGGAGTAGGAGTAGCCTTAATTGTGTAGGTTCTTGTTGTTTTTAATCTGTTTTAGTGATCACTCTGATTTTTATTTACTATAACTTTTTGATTGGTGGCTGCTATGCAATATTTGCAGTGAATAAAATGAAAGCTATTTGACAATCTGTGGCATGATAAGAGACTACTTTTTTTATTTTTAGGCTGGAAACAATTTCTTTATCTTCAGACTACAAACTCATATATGCATATTCAGAGGTACACACAGACATATGTGATATGTACTATTTATTTAGAATATATTTAATTTTTATTTTTTAGCACCTATTTTTTTGATAATATATTTTGACCACATGAAGTATATTGGGCTCTAAGCTAGGTATTTCAGATATAAAGGTAAGTGGGATATAGAGGACTCCTGGAACCTAATAGATTAAAGGAAAAATTGAAGCATAAATAAGTAGCCCAAAAATTACAAGATAGTATGTGGGATATTATGACAAATATAGGGTTTCTCGTGAGTGCAAATACCAGATTTAGAAGGCTTTCCAGAAGAATCTGAGGCTGAACAGAGGAGGTGGCAGTCTTTTGAGGTATGGAAAGAGGTATAAAAAATATATTATATAAATGAAACAGTATATGTAAAAACTAAGATGTCATACAAAACTTGTTGGATCTGGACGATGTTCTTTATAGCTTAATATAAGGTTTGAGTAAAGGTGTTGCCGGACGTAAGGGTAGGTGCAAGAGGAACCATAATCAATCATGATCTAGGACACTAACAATCCTGTCACGGAGTTTACGTTAAAATCAAGAGAAATAGGGGGGAGGGGCAAGACGGCGGCAGAGCAGGGTCTCCAGGTCACCTGTCCCCAACAAATTACCTAGAAAACCATCCAATCATCCTGAAAATCTACGAATTCGGCCTGAGATTTAAAGAGAGACCAGCTGGAACGCTACAGAGAGAAGAGTTCGCGCTTCTATCAAGGTAGGAAGACGGGGAAAAAGAAATAAAGACACAAAAGGCCTCCAAGGGGGAGGGGCCCGCGAGGAGCCGGGCTGAGGCCGGGGGAGTGTCCCCAGGACAGGAGAGCCCCGTCCCGGAGGAGCAGGAGCTGCACCGACCTTCCCCGCGGAAAGGGGCTCCCGGGGAATTGGAGCAGGATCCCCAGAAAGGCGGGGACGCCCTCGGGCTCCCTGGGACAGTAACAGAGGAACTGCGCCCCGGAGAGTGCGCCGAGCTCCCTAAGGGCTGCAGCGCTCGGCGGGACCCGGAGCAGCTCGGAGGGGCTCGGGCGGCGGCTCCGCGGAGGGGGCTGCGGGGCTCCGGGAGCAGCTCGGAGGGGCTCGGGCGGCGGCTCCGCGGAGGGGGCTGCGGGGCTCCGGGAGCAGCTCGGAGGGGCTCGGGCGGCGGCTCCGCGGAGGGGGCTGCGGGGCTCCGGGAGCAGCTCGGAGGGGCTCGGGCGGCGGCTCCGCGGAGGGGGCTGCGGGGCTCCGGGAGCAGCTCGGAGGGGCTCGGGCGGCGGCTCCGCGGAGGGGGCTGCGGGGCTCCGGGAACAGCTCGGCGGCGGCTCCGCGGAGGGGGCTGCGGGGCTCCGGGAGCAGCTCGGCGGCGGCTCGGGCGGAGGAAGAAGCTCCGCGGAGGGGGCTGCGCGGCTCCGGAAACAGCTCGGAGGGGCTCGGGCGGCGGCTCCGCGGAGGGGGCTGCGCGGCTCCGGGAACAGCTCAGCGGCGGCGGCTCGCGCAGAGGAAGAAGCTCCGCGCGGAGGGGGCTGCGCGGCTCCGGGAACAGCTCAGCGGCGGCGGCTCGCGCAGAGGAAGAAGCTCCGCGGAGGGGGCTGCGCGGCTCCGGGAACAGCTCGGAGGGGCTCGGGCGGCGGCTCCGCGGAAGGGGCTGCGGCCGGGAGCGCGAATCCAACAGCGCAGGCCCCGGAGCACAGGGCGCCGGGACACAGCCCAGGATCCGGCCTCCCCCGGGACAGGCAGAGGCCGGGAGGGCCCAGGACAGCAAGGACGCTCCTGCCTGGAACTGAGCAGATCAGCGGCCCCGCCCCGGAGCCCCCAGGCCCTGCAGACGGAGAGCCCCGGAGCTACTGCGGGGGCTGGATCCAGGGTCCCAGAGCTGCCCCCGCCACTGTGGCTTCCTCCCGGGGCCTCACGGGGTCAACAACCCCCACCGAGCCCTGCACCAGGCAGGGGCAGAGCAGCTCCCCCAAGTGCTAACACCTGAGAATCAGCACAGCAGGCCCCTCCCCCAGAAGACCAGCTGGACGGACCAGTTCCAAGGGAAGTCAAGGGACTTAAAGTACACAGAATCGGAAGATACTCCCCCGTGTTTTTGTTTTGGTTTTTTTTTTTTTTTTTTTTTTGGTTTTTTTTTCTCTCTTTCTTCTTGATTTCTGATTGCTTCCCCCACGCCCCCCTTATTTTTTTCTTTTTTCTCCTTTCTTTCTTTTTCTTTCTTTTTCTTCTCTTTTTCCCCTTTTTTTTCTTCTTTCTCTTTTTTCTTTTTCTCTTTTCTTTCCTTCTCTCTCTTTTTCTCCTTTTCCCAATACAACTTGTTTTTGGCCACTCTGCACTGAGCAAAGTGACTAGAAGGAAAACCTCACCTCAAAAAAAAAAGAATCAGAAACAGCCCACTCTCCCACAGAGTTACAAAATATGGATTACAATTCAATGTCAGAAAGCCAATTCAGAAGCACTATTTTACAGCTACTGGTGGCTCTAGAAAAAACCATAAAGGACTCAAGAGACTTCATGACTGCAGAATTTAGATCCAATCAGGCAGAAATTAAAAATCAATTAAATGAGATGCAATCCAAGCTAGAAGTCCTAACGACGAGGCTTGACGAGGTGGAAGAACGAGTGAGTGACATAGAAGACAAGTGGATGGCAAAGAGGGAAACTGAGGAAAAAAGAGACAAGCAATTAAAAGATCATGAGGATAGATTAAGGGAAATAAATGACAGCCTGAGGAAGAAAAACCTACGTTTAATTGGGGTTCCTGAGGGCGCCGAAAGGGCCAGAGGGCCAGAATATGTATTTGAACAAATCCTAGCTGAAAACTTTCCTAATCTGGGAAGGGAAACAGGCATTCAGATCCATGAAATAGAGAGATCCCCCCCTAAAATCAACAAAAACCATTCAACCCCTTGACATTTAATAGTGAAGCTTGCAAATTCCAAAGATAAGGAGAAGATCCTTAAAGCAGCAAGAGAAAAAAAGTCCCTGACTTTTGTGGGGAGGAATATTAGGGTAACAGCAGACCTCTCCACAGAGACCTGGCAGGCCAGAAAGGGCTGGCAGGATATATTCAGGGTCCTAAATGAAAAGAACATGCAACCAAGAATACTTTACCCAGCAAGGCTCTCATTCAAAATGAAAGGAGACATAAAGAGCTTCCAAGACAGGCAGGAACTGAAAGAATATGTGACCTCCAAACCAGCTCTGCAAGAAATTTTAAGGGGGACTCTTAAAATTCCCCTTTAAGAAGTTCAGTGGAACAATCCACAAAAACAAGGACTGAATAGATATGATGACACTAAACTCATATCTATCAATAGTAACTCTGAACGTGAACGGGCTTAATGACCCCATCAAAAGGCGCAGGGTTTCAGACTGGATAAAAAAGCAGGACCCATCTATTTGCTGTCTACAAGAGACTCATTTTAGACAGAAGGACACCTACAACCTGAAAATAAAAGGTTGGAGAACCATTTACCATTCAAATGGTCCTCAAAAGAAAGAAGGGGTTGCCATCCTTAGATCAGATAAATTAAAATTTACCCCGAAGACTATAGTGAGAGATGAAGAGGGACACTATCTCATACTCAAAGGATCTATCCAACAAGAGGACTTAACACTCCTCAATATATATGCCCCGAATGTGGGAGCTGCCAAATATTTAAACCAATAATAACCAAACTCAAGAAATACCTTGATAATAATACACTTATACTTGGTGACTTCAATCTAGCTCTTTCTACCCTGGATAGGTCTTCTAAGCACAACATCTCCAAAGAAACGAGAGCTTTAAATGATACACTGGACCAGATGGATTTCACAGATATCTACAGAACTTTACATCCAAACTCAACTGAATACACATTCTTTTCAAGTGCACATGGAACTTTCTCCAGAATAGACCACATACTGGGTCACAAATCGGGTCTGAACCGATACCAAAAGATCGGGATAGTCCCCTGTATATTCTCAGACCATAATGCTGTGAAATTAGAACTTAATCACAACAAGAAGTATGGAAGGACCACAAACACGTGGAGGTTAAGGACCATCCTGCTAAAAGATGAAAAGGTCAACCAGGAAATTAAGGAAGAATTAAAAAGATTCATGGAAACTAATGAGAATGAAGATACAACCATTCAAAATCTTTGGGATGCAGCAAAAGCAGCCCTGAGGGGGAAATACATCGCAATACAAGCATCCATTCAAAAACTGGAAAGATCTCAAATTCAAAAGCTCACCTTACACATAAAGGAACTAGAGAAAAAGCAACAAATAGACCCCACCCCCAGCAGAAGAAGACAGTTAATTAAAATTCGAGCAGAACTCAATGATATCGAGACCAAAAGAACTGTGGAACAGATCAACAGAACCAGGAGTTGGTTCTTTGAAAGAATTAATAAGATAGATAAACCATTAGCCAACCTTATTAAAAGAAGAGAGAGAAGACTCAAATTAATAAAATCATGAATGAGAAAGGAGAGATCACTACCAACACCAAGGAAATACAAACGATTTTAAAAACATATTATGAACAGCTGTACGCCAATAAATTAGGAAATCTAGAAGAAATGGACACATTCCTGGAAAGCCACAAACTACCAAAACTGGAGCAGGAAGAAATAGAAAACCTGAACAGGCCAATAACCAGGGAGGAAATTGAAGCAGTCATCAAAAACCTCCCAAGACACAAGAGTCCAGGGCCAGATGGCTTCCCAGGGGAATTCTATCAAACGTTTAAAGAAGAAATCATACCTATTCTACTAAAGCTGTTTGGAAAGATAGAAAGAGATGGAGTACTTCCAAATTCGTTCTATGAGGCCAGCATCACCTTAATTCCGAAACCAGACAAAGACCCCACCAAAAAGGAGAATTACAGACCAATATCCCTGATGAACATGGATGCAAAAATTCTCAACAAGATACTAGCCAATAGGATCCAACAACACATTAAGAAAATTATTCACCATGACCAAGTAGGATTTATCCCTGGGACACAAGGCTGGTTCAACATTCGTAAAACCATCAATGTGATTCATGATATCAGCAAGAGAAAAACCAAGAACCATATGATACTCTCATTAGATGCAGAGAAAGCATTTGACAAAATACAGCATCCACTCCTGATCAAAACCCTTCAGAGTGTTGGGATAGAGGGAACTTTCCTCGACATCTTAAAAGCCATTTACGAAAAGCCCACAGCAAATATCATTCTCAATGGGGAAGCACTGGAAGCCTTTCCCCTAAGATCAGGAACAAGACAGGGATGTCCACTCTCACCACTGCTGTTCAACATAGTTCTGGAAGTCCTCGCCTCAGCAATCAGACAACAAAAAGACATTAAAGGCATTCAAATTGGCAAAGAAGAAGTCAAACTCTCCCTCTTCGCCGATGACATGATACTCTACATAGAAAACCCAAAAGCCTCCACCCCAAGATTGCTAGAACTCCTACAGCAATTTGGTAGCGTGGCAGGATACAAAATCAATGCCCAGAAATCAATGGCATTTCTATACACTAACAATGAGACTGAAGAAAGAGAAATTAAGGAGTCAATCCCATTTACAATTGCACCCAAAAGCATAAGATACCTAGGAATAAACCTAACCAAAGAGGTAAAAGATCTATACCCTAAAAACTATAGAACACTTCTGAAAGAAATTGAGGAAGACACAAAGAGATGGAAAAATATTCCATGCTCATGGATTGGCAGAATTAATATTGTGGAAATGTCAATGTTACCCAGGGCAATTTACACGTTTAATGCAATCCCTATCAAAATACCATGGACTTTCTTCACAGAGTTAGAACAAATTCTTTTAAGATTTGTGTGGAATCAGAAAAGACCCCGAATAGCCAAGGGAATTTTAAAAAAGAAAACCAAAAATAAAATAAAATAAAATAAAATAAAAAATAAAAAATAAATAAAAAAGAAAACCATAGCTGGGGGCATCACAATGCCAGATTTCAGGTTGTACTACAAAGCTGTGGTCATCAAGACAGTGTGGTACTGGCACAAAAACAGACACATAGATCAATGGAAGAGAATAGAGAACCCAGAAGGGGACCCTGAAATGTACGGTCATCTAATATTCGATAAAGGAGGAAAGACTATCCATTGGAAGAAAGACAGTCTCTTCAATAAATGGTGCTGGGAAAATTGGACATCCACATGCAGAAGAATGAAACTGGACCACTCTCTTTCACCATACACAAAGATAAACTCAAAATGGATGAGAGATCTAAATGTGAGACAAGATTCCATCAAAATCCTAGAGGAGAACACAGGCAACACCCTTTTTGAACTCAGGCCACAGTAACTTCTTGCAAGATACATCCACGAAGGCAAAAGAAACAAAAGCAAAAATGAACTATTGGGACTTCATCAAGATAAGAAGCTTTTGCACAGCAAAGATACAGTCAACAAAACTAAAAGACAACCTACAGAATGGGAGAAGATATTTGCAAATGACATATCAGATAAAGGGCTAGTTTCCAAAATCTATAAAGAACTTATTAAACTCAACACCAAAGAAACAAACAATCCAATCATGAAATGGGCAAAAGACATGAAGAGAAATCTCACAGAGGAAGACATGGACATGGCCAACAAGCACATGAGAAAATGCTCTGCATCACTTGCCATCAGGGAAATACAAATCAAAACCACAATGAGATACCACCTCACACCAGTGAGAATGGGGAAAATTAACAAGGCAGGAAACAACATATGTTGGAGAGGATGCGGAGAAAAGGGAACCCTCTTACACTGTTGGTGGGAATGTGAACTGGTGCAGCCACTCTGGAAAACTGTGTGGAGGTTCCTCAAAGAGTTAAAAATAGACCTGCCCTACGACCCAGCAATTGCACTGTTGGGGATTTACCCCAAAGATTCAGATGCAATGAAACGTCGGGACACCTGCACCCCGATGTTTCTATCAGCAATGGCCACAATAGCCAAACTGTGGAAGGAGCCTCGGTGTCCATCGAAAGATGAATGGATAAAGAAGATGTGGTCTGTGTATACAATGGAATATTACTCAGCAATTAGAAACGACAAATACCCACCATTTGCTTCTACGTGGATGGAACTGGAGGGTATTATGCTGAGTGAAATAAGTCAATCGGAGAAGGACAAACAGTGTATGGTCTCATTCATTTGGGGAATATGAATAATAATGAAAGGGAATATAAAGGAAGGGAAAAGAAATGTTGGGAAATATCAGGAAGGGAGTCAGAACATAAAGACTCCTAACTCGGGGAAATGAACTAGGGGTGGTGGAAGGGGAGGAGGGCGGGTGTTGGAGGGGAATGGGTGACGGGCACTGAGGTGGACACTTGACGGGATGAGCACTGGGTGTTTTTCTGTGTGTTGATAAATTGAACACCAATAAAAGTTAATTAAAAAAAAATTAAGAGAAATAAGGAGTTATAAATGCATCTTAGAACCTTCCAATTGCAGTGTAAAACTGAATGGACGAACATAAAAGAGAAAGGACAACTGCTTAAGAGTATATGTGAATAACCCAAGAAATAAATCATGGTTTGCCATATGGCAATAAAGATGGAGAAAAGTAGACATGGTCAACAGACATCTGGAGGGTAAACTGATTAGAAATTGGAGTTACCTGAATATACAGTGGCTTCCGGTAATGGAGGAATGAAGGATGTCTTTAAAGTTATTGGCTATGCATCTAAATTAATGGAAAATGAATCTATGAGATAAGAAACACAGAAGCACAGCTAATTTCGTGGGATACTGAAATGTGGCTTTAGTTTTGTGCATGCTGTGTTAATTGAATGCAAAGAGGCAAAACTATATCATTTATTTGCAGACACTGAGAAGTGATACTTAGTTGTGAAATTTATAAAGGGTGATAGTAAAAAAAAAGGCCTATAAATCATAAAATCTAAGACTTTTATTTTTTTATTTTTTTTAAATCCAAGACTTTTAAAGTAAAAATAATAAACTGAAAATATGTGCGGCATTCTTAGTAGACACACACTACAGTTGGATATGTAAAGTGATTATCTCCATAAAGACTTAAACTTTGCACGATTCAAGATAGAAAAAGATCAGTTCTGTAGACCATTAGCCTGGGGACTGAGGACACAAGAGATGTTGAGATATTGCAGCAAATATATAGAATGAGAAGAAAGAAGGATGTAGGATCTATTATATTTTAGTTGGCATCATCGTGGCTTTCGACTTTGGTTTGGAAAGTTTCCTTCTTGAAACTTTCTCTTCTCTTCCTGTGGTGTCAGTGACAACAGAATC
Source organism: Vulpes lagopus (assembly GCF_018345385.1). Lineage (NCBI taxonomy): Eukaryota > Metazoa > Chordata > Mammalia > Carnivora > Canidae > Vulpes > Vulpes lagopus. The sequence goes on along the minus strand of NC_054826.1, from coordinate 10,378,124 downwards.
TAATGACATTGTTCTGTCTATCCAGCTATGTATTCAGAAACATGCAAATCTTAGTGTCATATCACTTATAAGTTCAAATATGAAGATATAGTGCAAGCATTTATTAGTATGAGGAGCGTGTTTAAATCCTATTCTGGGGGGAATCCCTCGGTGGCTCAGCGGTTTGGCACCTGCCTTCGGCCCAGGGTGTGATCTTGGAGTTCTGGGATCAAGTCCCTCATCGGGCTCCTTCCATGGGGCCTGCTTCTCCCTCTGCCTGTGTCTCTGCCCCTCTCTCTCTCTGTGTCTCTGTGTCTCTCATGAATAAATAAATAAATAATCTTTAAAAAAATCCTACTCTGTGTATTCTAATGGAGGTACTTAATGAATCAATGTAATTGTACTCTTATTCCATTTTTTGATCTCTTATTATGTGATATTCAATACAATGCTATTCTTACGAAAGATCAGTCTAGTATGGTAGAGTATTAAAAATCCAAGCCACAGAAACCCGGGTAGAAATTACAACCATTATTGCTATGAAATACAAAAATTGATACGGGATAGCACAGGGAATTGAAGTTACAATCACAGTGCTCACAGACTTAGTATAACAAAACAAATCATGATAAAAGTTTTATTAAAATTGGATTGTGCCTTGGCAGCCCGAATTACATTAATAAGCTTTTTTATTTAGCAAAGTGTAAAAGAACTGATTGAAAGAGTCATAATCAAAATCACTAGTGGCCAGGTTTATTCTTAGCTAAAAAAAAAATTTCTATGTCTTAAAAATTAAACTTTGGATTTGAAAAAGAAATATGTATAGATAGATAGCTGAAGATATCTATATCAAAATGAACACCATCATAGATATAGATAAAGCTACATACATTAGAAGTCTTTTATGATGACCTCTGAGTTTAGAATTTGAACCCAAAATACAACTGATATCTAGAAAAGAAGTGTACACAGACATTATAGTAGTGATATATTTATGTTATCAATATATGATGCCTATTTATAAGCATCTTCCACTGAAAGAGGAGTGATATTTGCTCTCCTGTGATGCTTTTACTTTTAACTATCCCCAAACTGTTTATTGCACACATATTATGAGCAACGCAGTACCTTTTTTTTTTTTTCTGTCCTTATGGAAGCTTTTGAAAGATCGAAGAATAAAACACAAAGAAGGCAGAAGCAATGAAACTCAGCTAACTAGACCAGCACAAACAGCTGGAAGTAAGGAAAGCAATACTGAAAGCAGGGAAGAAACCGTGATTGATATCCTTGTTGGAAAGATGGATGAGATCAGTCTGACAGTTTCTGTCTAAAATTGAATTTCCTGCTGCTCAAGCAACTTAATTTCATTTATGTTTTTTTTTTTTTTTTAACACTATGGCTTTACAGAAAGTATTTCAAAAGGTGGATTTATCTCTGTAAGTTTGTAATTAAGATATGAATGCTCAAAAAATTTTTTTCCTTGTGTCACATCGTGGTGTTTTCCTTTGTGTTCATACTTGGAAGGGAGTAGGCTTTATATTCTTCGCTTAGTGTTAATATATCCAGTATATGTCTTACGTTGAAAACATAACAAATATGCATCTGTCTTTGACGTTGTCATTTGTCTTTCTTGCCTGTATTTTCAAGGCAGGTATCTCTGGAGAAGACTAAGTGACATAATAGGAAATCAGCAGGAAATCTAAGCTCGGTGTTCTATGTGCTAATGCATCAAACATGCCGACATTAAGATGAGAAATGACTTCCTGGTACGAAGATTAGAATATGTTTTCAAAAAGAAAGCAGCCCTGTGTGAATTCTATTTCTTGCTTAGAGACCAAATGCAAAAATTAAATTGTACTGTTAATGTACTTTCCACAGAGACATAAAAATCTACTTTCTGTTTTCAGAGCATAATAATATAGATTGTTAATGAATTCTCCTTTGCTTATGTCTTTCAATCCTGTGGGATGTCTTCGTTTGAAAATTGCACCCTGATTAGTGAAGGAAGCAGAGTTAAGAACTAAGACATGCTTTCAGAATCTATATAATTAAATTATCACAGACCAAGAGTTAAGCACTAGAGGGAATATTTACACTATTTTTTTTTCCTGATGATACAAAACCTGGTATAAAGAAAGTAAAGGAAACATGAAGCAACATTTGACGTATGCCGTTATGCACTTAAGATTGGTAATGTAAGTGTATATTTTTGAACATCACTCTGAAAAGCAAAAAATATAAGGATTAATCTTTGAGAGGTTTCCAAAATTATAATTGTTAATTAAATAAGCATTCATTCAGTGCCAAATGTGTTCAACTCTGGTTAGAGTGAGATATATGAGATCATCGGGGCCAGTACCTGCAAGAACAACTTCTTAACCTCTTTCATTTCGGCATAATGAATGTATCCGCATTAGCATAGGGGAAGGTTAGAGGCAGCAACTGGACAGTAAAATGAACAACATTAAGGAAGATTTAACTGATAATTTATTTTTTTATTTTTTTTAAGATATTTTTACTTACTTTAGAGAGAGAGAGCAGGGAGAGGGAGGTAGGGAGAGAGAGAGAATCCTCAAGCAGACCTCTCATAGAGTGCAGACGCTGACGTGGGGCTTGATCCCAGGGCCCTGAGATCATGGCCTGAGCCAAAATCAAGTGCTGGCCACTCAACTGGCTGAGCCACCCAGGCACCCCTAACTGACAGTTTAAATAAGGGGGCTGAGGGAACAGAGTATGATTTCTAAGTGTGTGTACATCTGGAGTATATTATGGAATTTACTGAGATTAAGAAAACAAAAAGAAAATCAAATTTGGAGGGTTGGAATCAAAATGATTTTTGAGACCTGCTAAATTTTGTATCTTTGCTAAATATCAAAGGTGAACACCTCACCCAAAGGCAATCAATCAATCAATCAATCAATCAATCAGTCAATCAACAGACTGACTTATTCGTGATCTATTCTGTCAAAAATATACTTCATGACCAACAGGACCTACTGGAATAAGGACTACATACTTAATCCCCAAGACAATGTACTTGGCCCTCAGCTGTTCTAAACCTTGGCTTGCCAAAGTCTCATGTGGTCTTCTTTGGAAAATTGCCTTCATTAGCTGTTGAGGGGAATGATATTATACCACAGAGTTTCAAGACCTATAAGGTATAGGAAGATGGGGCATAGAAGCCTAATGCCCGGCTTCCAGGTTGGTCTATGTCCTTGTTGTAAATTATGCTCCACCACTGCCTGTGGCATCTTTCTTCCCTGTCCGGTTTCCCTCAGGATCGTCCTCCTGAGAGAACTTCTTTAATGCAAGACTCTCATAGAGAGCACCAGCGCAGGCACTGATTCTTAGGAAACGGATTTAAGATGCTAGTGTTATTCCATGGCCGCTAAAGAAGAAACGACAAGATAGTGGGCTTCTTCTAAGACTAAGCTAAACCTTGAACTATAAACAAATTGACAAATAATGCTCTAGATTCTGGGAGGTCCACTTGAGAAGTCTTTACCATGTAGATTATATTGTGCTTACCTCAACAATTCTTCATTATCTAAAATGCTCCAAAGACATCCATGCCCCTAGTACTATCTAAGACACTAAGGAATGGGATGTATGAGTCAAAAAGGCATCCTCAGAAATGATGTCATTTCCTGTTTATATGAATGTGCTTTCATTAAACAGATGAAACTGTCATTTTTTGTAATTTTCAGATTATTATTTAATTGAATGTTTCTTCTATAATTTGTACTGAGAGAAACAGCTCGTAAAACTCAGGTGGTAAAAACTTGATTCCTGTAAAGAATTTAATCTACATTTCTTGACCCTTGTGTTTCCTATAATCAGTGCATCACCATAACTTGGAATATTTATCACAGATTTATAAAAAAAAAAAAAAAAAAAGACAATAGTGGATCAAAATCTATGATTCTCCATACTCCCTTTCCCAGCTTTAACACCCCTTGCAGTGATTGGGGGTGGGGAGTGTAGACTATGACCACTTTTGTGACTATAACTTCACACAGGAGACTTTGCTTTTCCTTTTCTTTTTTTTTTTTTTTTTTTTTACTTTCACAATTAATTTGAGAAATTACAAAGCAGCAAAACGTTGCAGCTAATCTGCTGGGAAAAAAAAATTATACGCATATAAAGTAAAATATACTGCCTTTTTCATGAACAGTGTGTGAGCTATTTGAAAATTTTATGCCATTAGCACTTTCAATATGTCATTAACCTAGAAAATAAGAAGGAGTAATGAAAGTCATTAAAAGCAGTTGAGTGTCCTGCTGTAGCCTGGCCAATATGAGCATAAAGAATGAGAAACAGAGTAAGACATTATGTTACATTACAATGTGGCAGAGCTGTATCTAAAAGGGAGATTATCTATCATCTATCTATCTATCATCATCTATCTATCATCTATCTATTTATCTATCATCTATCTATCAACTATTTATTTCAATCTATTTCTATTCTATGTATCTCTGATTTTTAAATATTTTTATGCCCCTATACTCTTTTTCTGTATATAGGACAAAAGAAGGTGTTTCAATTTTAGACAGGATTACCAAGTGCCAGTCATAAAAATGTCAGCTAACTCTAATGTAAAGGTTTTTATTCTTAATTTCCAGGCACTGAGAACATCACGCTGTATGTCCTCCTAAAACTTGGCCTGTTACAGCCTTCTAGACTACTGTGCTCAGATAACATTTGATTTTAAAAGAAGTGTGAACATAATTCTGAGAAGGAAAAGCATACAATGGTTACATTTGCTCTGGCTGCAAAATTTATGGACTATTTATTGTGTTATAAGACACAAGACTATTCCTTTTTTCTTTTTCCCTACAAGTATTATCAACTCCAGCCAAAATTCCATTTCCTAAGGATTGCCAATGGATACACTTCAGCCATGACGAACTCACAAAACTCTCAGAATTGGCAGATTTTTAAAATGACTTTGATATAAACCAGTTGGTTCCATCTTGTGCCCACGAATGTACCAGCTGTGTGGATAGTAGACTGAAGGGAGATTCAAGATCTCAGTTAAATCCCTAAGTACATTTCAGGATAAATTCATAGATGGTAATGCTTTCTCTTTTGGTTCTGTTTTCCTAAAGAAATCTAAAGCAAAAGTTAAAACAGATTCATGAAGAAATTTATAAGGAAAAGACAGCAGAAACAAAATTGAGCAGGGGACAAGACTTCTAAGTGCTGATGCTTCAGGAACAGATATGGGATTAACCTGAGAGAACCACTTCACATGCAATTATTATTGTCATTTTATATATAATAAACATCTATATATGAAAATATTTTCATATTTAAAGAAATTTATGACAAGAAAGTGGCTCATGGGTTGCCTTGCTAGCTCAGTAAGTAGCATGTGACTCTTGATCTCAGAGTCATGAGTTCAAGCCCCACCTTAGAACTGTACCCTGCCTTAAAAAGAAAAAATAAGTGGGGGCACCTAGGGGGCTCAGTCAGTTACACATTCGACTCTTGGCTTCACCTCAGGTCATGATTTCAGGGTTATGGGATCATGTCCCATCAGGTTCTACATTTGGCACAGAGTCGGCTTGTCCCTCTCCCTCTGCTCCTCCCCCTGCTCACTCTGTATTTCTCTCTCTCTCTCTCTCTCTCTCTCTCTCTCTCTCTCTCAAATTAATGAATAAAATCTTAAAAAATAAAAAAAGAAGAAGAAAGAATTTGGCTCACAAGATTAAGAAGGATGGCAAGTCCCAAGATCTGCAGGATGAGTTAGCATCTGGACCCAGGACAGCTAATGGTTGAGTTCCAATCCGAGTCTGAAGGCCTGGAACTAAGAACTGATGTAGCTTCAGGCTGAGGACTGGCAAGTAAAGCTAATCATTTGGGTTAAGTCTGAGGCCAAGAAAAAGGACAATGTTTGAGCCTGAAAGCTCTGAGGCAGGAAGAATTTTACCTTAGTAGGCCTTCAACTCATCAGGTATGGTTCACCCACATTTGAGAAGGAGGAGGAAGAGGAAAGGAGCACAGGAGGAGGAGGAGAAGGAAAAGGGGGAGGAGAAGGAGGAGGAGAGAAAGAGAAGGAGGGGAATGAGAAGATGGAGGAGAAGGAGAGGATGGAGGAGGAGGAGAAGAAAGAGGAGGAGGAAGAGAAGAAGAAAAGGGGTAAAGATAGAGGAGAGGAAGAAGACGAATGACAACAATAAACAACGACAGCATCTGGGACAGACACAAGCAATTAATTAAGAAAAGTTCCTGGAAATTGTCATACAAAGCTTCAATTTATATAATAGAAAGAACTTAGAAACATGACCACATGTAGCTAATATTTATTTTTGGAGTCAATAAGACTAGCTAAAATTCTATTAGAGAGGAAGACAGGGAGAGAAGATGTTGTAATACAAAAAGGAGAATTTAGTAAAACACTAGATCACAGTCATTTAATTTTACCCAGCCACGGGTAGAAGCACAGAGATGGCCAGACAATTCAAACCTACATAATTAGCATCCTAACCTGGAGTTATATAATATTCTAGCAAAAATCAGTGTCTCAATCTCATATTTGAGTAATTACAACATTGGGATGATTAAACTGACTCTGTTAGAAAGTGATAAGGTAACACAGGAGACTTTGATAAATGTTGGATGCAAGAGAAAGAAGGAGAGAGACCAGAATAAAGAGAATCTTAGTGACATTGAAGAATAACTTGTTTCCCTTTCCCCCTAATTCTTTCTCCCTACCACCTTCACAGTTTTGAGCTTAATTTTTCAATAATCAACAAAAGAGAGAATATTAAAACAATGTCCATAAAAATAAGATTAATAAAAATAAGATTAATATAATAAGTAAATAGAAGCATATTTTAAATATAAACCAAGGTATTAAAGTAATATTACAACAACAATAACAAGAATAAGGTAATATTGACAAAATCAAAAGTATTAACTTTGAAAAATCAAATATTGAGGCTAAAGATGGAAGAAATTATGAGTGGCTCAGTGATTAAAATAATACAAAATAAATCATAAAAAATGTGATGATCAAATTTAGATAAAATCACTATACCTTTAGATATATATTCCTATGTATCTATATAAAACTACTTTAGCAAATTAAAAAGCCAAAGACTTTCTCATCAAATTAGGAATTTGAATCAGTTTTAAAGAATTTTTATACAGAGATAAGTACTGTCTTAAAAATATTTGTCAAATACCCATGAAAAATGCAATTCCCATCATACACAAAATTGTTATGGGTGAATTAAAAATGGAAATTGTCATTAGAGTTTATGGTAATGTATCATTTGATAGGTTGGTTCTTTCATAAAGCAGATGCAAATATAGCACCTTCTGTGAAAAAAGGGGAAAGAAAAAGTAACCAAACTTTTTTTTTTCCAGTTTTATTGAGATATAACTGACATATAATATTGTGGAACTTTAAGATGACAGTGTTGTTGATTTGATATATTTATATATTGCAAAGTGATTTACATCAGGCTGTTAGCTAACACCTCCAATGTGTCACATAATTATCATTTCTTCTTTTTTTTGTGTGTGGTATGAATGTTTAAGGCCTACTCGTTTAGCAACTTTCAAGTCTATAGCACATTATTATCTGTAATCACAATGCTGTGTTAAAAACATAAAATCCCTAACTTATAAATGCTGTTATAGGAAATTAAGAAAGGGAAACCTCTATAACAGTTTCCATAATGGCATCAAAATAGTCATATACAAACTGTATGTAAAACAAACATAACATTCTAGAAAAATCTCCCTTATGTTCTTGGCTCAAATAAAATTGTATTTAAAGTATTGAAATTCTTACTAACCTGATTTCTAAATTCACTGCAATTTCCATCAACATCCAAGTGGGATTTTTTTTTTTTTTTGAGAAACTGGAAGGATGTGTTCTGAAATGTCTAAGAAGTATAGAGAAATCTGGCAAAGCTGAGCAAAGAAGAAAAATGCTTCTTAAAAGATTACTATTTCATAGCTAAAGGTATTTTAAGCTTATGCTAATGGTAGAGGAAGAGAGTAACACACAAATGAAGGAGGGCAAGGACCCATGTGTATGTAAAAACCTGGTATACAGTAGAGTTTTCTTGACTACTCAGTGAAACAAGATTAGTATTCAATCATGTTGGGAAAATTCACTAATTCTACAGGAAAAAAAAGAAAATTAGCTCTGTACTTTAGAATTTCATCAACATAATCTCCAGATATAATAATAAAACAAATAAATAACCAAAATAAATGTGAAGTGAGAGAGAAATTTCTAAAAAAAAAAAAAAGAAACAAAAAATATTAAAATCATGGTAGGTTCTTCTAGATCAATACCTGGGTTCTAAATCTGAGGGTGAGGGATAGTCATTGAATCGTTTTAAGCAGAATGACATGGTGGGGCTGGGTTTTATAGGACCACTGTGTCTGCAGTATTGGGAAGGGGTTCTAATTAGGCAGGGAGGGAAGAAAGGAGCAAAGGAATGAGGGTGTCTTACTCGTCCAATGGTGACAGGTCGTGGTTCACTAGGATGGTAACAAAGATTGTGAGAAGTGATTGCTTTTATGTACCATTTAGCATTTAAAGCTACTAATATGCCTTGAAATGTCTGATATGGATGTAAGAAAAAAGCAAGATAGGGAAAATCGTCAGTTTTTGGCTAGAGAGACTTAGAGAATAAATTGTCAAAGGTGGAAAGACTGAAAGATATGGCAGTTTTGGTGGGGAAATGAGAAGTTCAGCTTAAGTCCTGTTCATTTTAAATGTCTTTTTGAGTGGAGATATTTGAGGTTAGAATTCAAAAGAGAAGTCCTTGTTATATAAATAAAGAATCATCAGAATTAGGATGCCTGGGTGGATCCTGGAGTCCTGGGATCGAGTCCCACATTGGGCTCCCTGCATGGAACCTGCTTCTCCTTCTGCCTATGTCTCTTACTCTGTGTATCTCTCATGAATAAATAAATAAAATCTTAAAAAAAAAAAAGAATCATCAGAATGTAGATGATATTGAAAGATGGGGGTGAGACTGGGTGAGATTAGCATTGACAATAGTCAAGACAGGAAAGATATAAAGGATCAAACTCCTATTTCTCTCACTCAATTTTAATTGGGACTTTTCATATAAACTTACTTTACTCTGTACTATAGACACTATTATCCATAAAATGCACCACTTAGACTTAGAAAATGCATATTAACAAATAACTAGAAAATATTACATTGCAAATGGAGTAAATTTTTCAAATAGCATCAAAATATGTGTGGTAAGAGGGTGCAGAGGTGGTTCAGTCAGTTCATTGTCCAACTCTTGATTTCTGCTCAGTTAATGATCCTAAAATTGAGTCCTGCATCCGGCTCCTCTCCTCCCCATCCACGTGCTCTCTCTAAAACAACAAATAAACAAAAGTGCAGTCAGGAACCACACACACAGACACACAAAGGGATTTTTCTCCAAGATGTGTCCAAGAATCACAGTTGAAAAGTAACTGGGAAATCAACTTTTTCAATCTGTAAGATCTGGAAAAGAAATGTTCACATGCCCAAAATTAATTTGGTAATTAGTGAAATATTAGGGCACAAGCTCAGATCTCCTAAATCCTAATCCAATATCTCTTATGCTCCAAAAGGCACAGAACAGTTGTCTCTGGACATAAGAATAATTTTAAAAACTGGGAAAAAACTGGATTAAGGTGGGAATGATTAATAATCATTTAAATATTAAGAGCCAAATGTATGTTTTCATGTTTTCCTTTTGAAAGCTTTTGAAACTCTAATAGTGAAACAAAATTGAAGATTTTTCTGAGTATTTCAATGCTCAAAAAGAAGCTTACACACACACACACACACACACACACACACACCACATCTTCTTTATACATTAATTATCTATGAATGGGTACTTGGGTTGCTTTCATAATTTAGCTATTGTAAGTAATGCTGCAATGAACATATGGGTGCCTGTATCTCTTTGAATTTGTGCTTTCATATTATTTGGGCAAATACACAGTAGTGCAATTGGTGAGACTTACAGTAATTTTATGGTATTTTTAATTTTTTGAGGAACCTCTATACTGTTTTTCACAGTGGCTATACCAGTTTGCTTATATACAATTAAATATTACTCAGCCATAAAAAATAATGAAATCTTGCCATATGCAACAACATGGACGGATCTGGAGGGTATAATGCTAAGTAAAATAAGTTAGAGATAGACACAAATACCATATGATTTCACTCATATGTGTAACTTAAGAAACAAAACAAGTGAATAAAGAATAAAAGAGATAAACAAAGAAACAAAAACCCAGACTCTTAACTATAGAAAACAAACTGGCAGGTTCCAGAGGGGATGTGGGTGGGGAAACAGGTGAAGAGGGCTAAGAGCGCTGAGAAGTGTATAGGATTGTTAAATCGCTGTATTGTACACCTGAAGCTAATATAACACTGTATGCTTATTATACTGGAATTAAAATAATAAAAAGGTTGCATATTGATTGTATGCTATACTGTGTACAAGTTAATCTCTCTAAAATTTTTACTTTTTTTTTTTAAAGATTTTATTTATTTATTCATGAGAGACACAGAGACAGAGACACACGCAGAGGGAGAAGCAGGTTCCCTGTGGGGAAACTGATGTGGGACTCAATCCCAGGACCCCGGGATCACACCTTTAGCCGAAGGCAAATTCTCAACCACTGAGATGTCCCAAAAGATTTTGTACCTTAAACTTAATGTTAACATTGTTCTTTAACTCCATTCTATAATTTTCTTTTCACATGCTACAGAAACATAGAATTAGCATCTTGAGAACTATGGCTTCCACATAGATATGAATGAAAATATAAACAGAAATTTTTCATGGGAAAGTAGTTGATACAACAAAAACTATATATAGGAAATAAACTGTACAGATGTGCAGAAGAATTTATGTCGTTTTTCAGCTAAATAATGAGATACTGTGACAACATCACACAAATTGCTACTAACACATCAGGACCACTGAATATACATGTAATGATTTAATAAACAGGGAGCATCAAACGTCTTAATGCCAACATCTGTACGATATTAAAATTACTTTGGATATGAATTTTTGAAGGTATATCTAGACTTACTGAAAGAAATATGCTACAAAATACAGTGTTACATTTATTTGATTCTTGACCCTGCTGAGAATAGTGCATTGTTTTCCTCTGGAATAATGACACAAAAAATACATGTAAGTTCTTTTGTATTTCCTGCTGTTGGCTTAATTTGTCAGTGGTGTCTTGTGAATAAAGTATAGTAAGGGATCAAAAATTAGAAATGGGGGGAAGCCTGGGTGGCTCAGTGGTTGAGTGTCTGCCTTCACTAAAGCGTGATCCTGGAGTCCCGAGATTGAGTCCCACATCGGGCTCCCTGCATGGAACCTGCTTCTCTCTCTGCCTGTGTCTCTGCCTCTCTGTCTGTGTGTCTCATGAATAAATAAATAAAATCCTTTAAAAAATTAGAAATTGGAAAAAAAAATTAAGGTACTAGTATCCAAACATATTTTGGTCCTGACAATCTCTCTGAAGAATTTATCTAGGGGCGCCTGAATGATTCAGTCGGTTAAGCATCTGCCTTTGGCTCAAGTTTTGATTCTAGGGTCCTGGGTGGGGAGTCTGCTTCTCCCTTTGTCCCCATTGTGCCCCCTCCACCGGTCATAAATAAATACATAGATAGATAGACAGATAGATAGATAGATAGATAGATAGATAGATAAATAAAATCTTAAAAAAATTTATCTAGATGCTTTCATGTATACCTCAAAGAAAAGAGACAATACTAACTTAATGCTGTCCACAGAGATTTGACCTTATTAGAGACATTATTTGATCACTACATTTTCAGCGTCTAAAAATAGACTTTAAAAAGCATATTCAAGGGGCATATGGGTGGCTACTTCGTTGAACATCTGACTCTGGATCTCAGCTTAGGTCTTGATCTCAGGGTTGTGAGTTCAGCTCTCGCACTCCGTGTAGAGCCTGGTTAAAAAAACAAAAGCATATTCAAGTTTTACATGTAACATAGTGATTCCTTACTATGTTCTCATTAGAAGATATAAATACTGTATTATTTATTTGATGTATTAACATTTTTTCATGAACTATTTTTTGTAGCAAATATTTAACATTTTTTTGCATTTTTTTTCCTGTAATACTGCTGAGATTGAAAACAACTCACTTGCTTTAGCAAACTGTGTAAATAAAATATTTATAACAACTCATTGTCTTTCCGCAAGTACTAATTTTCAGTTCAGTACCTAGTGTTGGAACCATTTCTTGCATGTTCTATCAGCAATGAGTGAAAACTAAGTAAATAAAACCAATCATTTAATTTTGTCTCAGTCTTATAAAATATATCAACTAAATAGGATGAATATGTCATCTAGGAGGGTCTAGATGTTAAAAAAAATATTTTATAAGTGAAAATGTGCTTGTTTTCAAAGTACTAAACATTCTACAAGCTAAATAGCAATTCTGTATTTATACATATTTATGTGTTTATATTTTGTTTTGTTCTACCGGAGGTATTTATTGTTACATGTTGTGTTGTTCTATATTATCTTCAGATTTTTACACATATAATTAACTTCAAAATTCAGGTGTTTGAGGGGCTCAGCTAAGCTGTCTGCCTTCAGTTTAGGTCATGATCCCAGGTTCTGGATGGAACTTCAAGTTGGGCTCCCTGCTCAGTGGGGAGCCTGCTTCTCCCTCTGCCCACCTCTTTCTGTCTCATGCTGTCTCTCTCACATGCTCCTTCTTTCTCTCAAATAAATAAATAAAATCTTTAAAAACATTTCAGGTTTTTGAGCTCTTCAATTCTACTTGATTAGAGACATAATTTGCATTGTTTCTATATGGAAATTATATTTAAAACACCTATTTGTTCAAGATAACAATTACATAAGTATCTTCATGGACACATAATTATATAATAGTGATTTAGTACTCTGAAACCACAGAATGAACATTGTTCCTACTGCCGATTATCTTTGTAAGTTTTGCAAATAAAATCATACGAACAAGAAAAAGTTGAGTGACTTTGGCATTTGTACTGTAGAAGTAGAAAGTGGAATACAAGACAGATGGCAACCTGGAACTTGAACTTCAGAAATTAACAGCAATTGCTTATCAAAAAAATATATATTCTGTGATCAATTGAGAGGTTTGTAGCAGTTCAAATGATTACACTTAATTTAAGTTACCTCCCATTTAAGATATATTAAAATTTATTTCAAAATGCATGGAATAATATTGTCAAAATGATTTAACAGAATCAAATCAAAACACCAAAACACTCAAATTTTCCTGAGATTAGAATAATGCAGCTGTAGAGAAAGAATATCAGGCATTTTGAGAGTCTGTAAATCCTCTTCAAGGACGAGTATTTCCGTACTTAAAAAACATCATATACCTAATTGTTTTTACTGTGGCTCAGGTATAATTCACAACAATAGTATTTTAGTTTGCTCAAATATTTTTGAAAACTCCCAAATATCTCCAACATCAGTTTCCTAACAGAATTACCTTGTTTAAATTTAATCAAAATATTTTCTTTTTCCACCACACGCTGGTCTCGATAGATGATTTTGCTGCATTTTAATGGCTCCTTTTTCATAGCTATTAGCTCCAAGTATCTGGTCACCTTGCCTGCATCAAAAAATTTACTTGTACCACACATATCTTCTTATGCAAGGATTTGGAAGAGTGTGAAATCCTCATCTGAGTGCTGATTTTTTGCTTAATTCACTCTAATTTCACTTAAGACATTAGTCATAATTGGATAAATGAATGAACCCTCTGAGTTCAAGTATTTGCTTTGACATATTACCTAACTTGTTGAAGACTGTGGCTTTTTTCCCTACGATCTGGAATATTCCCTCTAAACCTGCTCCCATAATTGATTGCTACCCAATATCAATGCTCATTTATGCTAGCTTCCTGGAACTATTTGTATCTTTTTCTTTCATAATGTCTAATGTCAAATCACTATAATCTTGATCTTCAGATTCATATCACCTCTTTTTTTCTAAGAATCCACATCATATGGCTCTTTCTTTCCTGGCACCTTACTGCCTCAGATTTCTTGGTAATGTATATTATAAAGGTCTTATTATATTTCATTTTTTTCAACAATTATCTTGCTCAGGTAGGTATTTTTTGTTTGCAAATCTCAGAACTCTCAATTTTGACTTATTTCTCTAAATACACTTATTTTTAAGGAATCATCTTATGGCAACTTTGACTAATGTGGAACCATCACTAAAAGAATCAGTCATATTTAATAAACCAAACAATGAGCCATCAGAATTCAAGGATATGATAACCAAACATCGGAACATATAACTCCACCTTAAACCAACTATCTGTGGGTAGGACCTCAAAAACTTACTTCATTCCCTACTCACTTTTTGATATATGTATTTATGCTAAAATATTTTCAAATTTTTAAAAATATTTCATTTACTATTTGTTTTATAGTTGGTGTATATAATCATCCCTCTGTATAATATTTTAATGATGCTTCATTACTAGCAATACAAATTTCGTTCTAGAAATTATTGATACAGAAGCATATTTTATATCTTATTTTTTCATTTATTTTTTTGGAGAGAGAGTGAGAGAGAAAGCACATGAGTGGAGAGAGGAACAGAGAGAGAGGGAGAAGTGGGTTCCCCCCTGAGCAGGGATCCCAGGGACGCAGGGCTCCTTCCCAGGACCTTGGGATCATGACCTGAGCAAAAGGCAGTGGTTTAATTGACTGGGCCACCCAGGCTTCCCTATATCTTTTTTTTTTTTTTTTCCTATATCTTATTTTTAAATGTGATTCATAAGTACCAAAAACGGGGCCCTCTAATTGTGTATTTATGTCATTATAACTATCAAGGAAACACATTTAATGTTGAATAATATAAAAATGATACATATATAAAAACTGTACATGCATGTATCTATGTCCACAGATAATTGATATGCAGATAATAAGCTCGTTTTTAACTCAGGCATTTCCACAGAAGAAGATCCCAAGCATAACTGATATTTGAGGGATCCCTGGGTGGCGCAGGGGTTTAGCGCCTGCCTTTGGCCCCGGGTGCGATCCTGGAGACCCCGGATCGAATCCCACGTCGGGCTCCCGGTGCATGGAGCCTGCTTCTCCCTCTGCCTATATCTCTGCCTCTCTCTCTCTCTCTCTCTCTCTCTCTCTCTCTCTCTCTCTCTCTCTCTCTCTGTGACTATCATAAATAAATAAAAAATAATAAAAAAAATAACTGATATTTGATGTTTTCTCACTTACCTTCCCTAGTGTTTGTTAAACCCTTTATTTCAGTGTCCAGCTTGAGAACTCCATCTGGGATTCACCCTGCTTTTCAGAACTCTGAAATATAGAGCTGCTATTTATTTGAGATTTGCTTATGTCCTCACAGAGTCAATCCAAAAAAAAAAAAAAATTGCTGTGTTTGTGATTTTTGAATCAGAAAGCTGCTGGCACTGAAAAATGAAGAACAGACCCTTGCATTCTGGCAAACTGCGAACAGAACTAAACTATTAACATTACATCATTTTGAGCCAAACGTACTTTCCTAAGATTTGATCTCTTTCCTGAAATGATGTGGTTTGTTCAAAAAATACATGCAGGTGCATTTTTAAAGAATGAAAGTAGATGTGGATTTCTTTTATCAAAATGACCATACTGCCTTAAGATTCCTTAATATATAAGAGTAGCCAATGGTTTTGCCTGATAGAGTTAGCCTCCCTGTTACCATCTTTTGATTTCTACATTGAAATTCTGATATTACCAAAAGTAGTCTCTCTCTCTCTCTCTCTCTTTTGCATCTGAGATGTTCTATTTTGCACATTAAATAGAAAGCAACATGAAGTTGCATAGTTAGTCTAAACAGACACATGCCAATTCTATCAGGGAAAAAAAAAAACTGTTGACTTTAAAAATAATGGGAAGTAACCTCGTTGTTACATAGGTGTGTGTGTGTAAAGTTAACTTGAAATGGCATTTTATCACAGCTGTGATACCATTTTAAGTGCCCCGCTTTCTGACTAGTCACAGAACAGCAGCCAAGTGGAAATGACAGTGAGTGACAATTACAGAAGAAATAAAATGGCTTCCAGAAGTGCACAGAGACCTGGGGACCTCAATCAACTGAACTACAAATCCATTAAATGACTTAATTTTGTGTATCCAACTGTGAGATATATTTACCACTACACCGACAAGAACTGTAGATAATGAATGCAGTTGCCATACATTCCACCCACTAGCAAGTGTGTTCCCTGGGTTCAGTAACAGTTTAACACTGCTTATGAGCAACAACTGCTAATGTAGGGTCCAGCTCAACAGAAAATAGTGGCTAACTCAGGCAAATGACTAATATCCCTTATTTCAAAGAAGGCAAACCTCAAGTAAAAAAATGCTAACACCACAGACAACACTGATCACTGGCATCAAAAAAGAAGACAAGGTTGGATCACTTTATTTATTACAAAAATTTTAGAGAGGGAAGAGGGGTAGAAGGAGAGGGAGGGAGAGAATCTTAAGGAAAGCTCCTCATTGATGGGGGAGACCCACTCGGGGCTGGATCTCAGATCCCTGAGATCAGGACTAGAGCTGAAATGGAGAATCCGATGCTTTACCAACTGAGCCACCCAGGTGTCCTGAGATAATATTGAATGGTTTTAAATTAATATCGATTAAAATTGGCAAGGTCCCCAAAGAGGAAGGGATGACCCTTAACTTTGACAGGCTGGCTTAAATTCCATGTGTTCTGCAGACTGGGACGTGTTGGAAATGGTGCATTTGCCAAGGGATCCGATCCTAAAGGGGAGATAACATATGCTACAATTTGTACTAACAGCTTCCAGTTGATGATTTTTTTTTTTCTTTAAACATCACATATAAAAGGAATTTACCTGTGGTAGAATAAGTCGACAGTTCGAGAGTCTAACAAAAAGAAAATCTTAATTCACTCACTCATTTATCCATTGGAAAATATTAATAGAGGTATTACTGTGTGCCAGGGATCTGTAACAGTCATGACTGAAATAATCTGTGTGAATACCTAATATGATTTTTAAGTACTATTTAAAGTGACAATGAAAGTTCATTCATTCAACATAATAAAAAATTATGCAGAGAAAATTTAAATTTTAAGAGTATATTTTTCATGGATTCAAGTGCAAATAATACAGATAGATGAAAACAGTGCTTAGCTTTCATCAGTGTTCTTTATCAATAATATTACATGATGAATGTGTCTCATTTTGGGTTAATTTATTTGACTATTTTTCCAAAATACCTGTTCTAGGATTTCGGCAATTATCATCAATTTTTACCTCAAAACCTGTAAATATACAATTTACTTTAATTTACTTTGGCATTGTAATTGCTGACTGGGAAGCAAAATAAACAGCCTGAAGCTAACGCATGCATCTTCTACACAGGAAAGAAGCATATGATGATTAATCGTTATAAAAAACTTACTATAAAAGGAGCTGTAACTAAAAAAGATGAGGGAAAATTGATCAGCATAAAGTTTAGGGAAAATCTAAAATAAGCATCCATTATAATCCTTTTATTTTCTTAATTGGAAGACAAATGGGAAGATATGAATGCTACAGTGTAAATATGTAGTTAATTACACAAAGTGATTAACTTGGAACCACAGAAGAAAAAATATAACAAGACCACTAGCTAAGTATATGACACATGCTTTTGAATAACTTGTTTAAGCAATCTACTTGCATTTTCTATATATTTATAAGAATATATGCTATATATTATATAAATATATATAAGATATATAGAACACACATATATATACACACATGCAAACGATATGTGTAGTGTTTGATAATAACAATTTATGTTATGGTTATTTTATTTTTTAAATATGTTTTAAAATATGTTTTTTTAAAAAATATGTTTTCTCTACCTGTCTTTCTAAAATGTACTTGAAAAGAATAAAGAAATGTTTACCTAAGATTTATATATTAGACTATGTGTTCATATCTATATAACATTTTCTGAACACTGTGTGAGGGAGATATACTTTTATCTCTTTATCTTTATACTTTTATAATTTTATCTCTCTCATACAGTGGGAATTTTACACATTTTACAAGTGACACTAGGAATAGAGTTCTATACTTTTCATAAGTTTTATACTTTTTTAAATACTGTTACAAGTGGCACTAGGGATAGAAGGCTAAGAGAATTAAGATGTTCATATAAAATAGTGTTTGGCCGGTAATTAAATTTCAAATTGAAACATGATGTAAATATTGCTTTAGAAATAAATCTGTGAGTGGAATTCTAAGAGGAAGCTAAGTTTATTAAGTACCTACTGTGGTTTGAAAATATTCCATACATACTTTCAAAAATATTTTTTAGGGAGGGTATTATTATTTTTTTCATCATATAGTAAAAGAAATTTGAGAATTTAGATGACTCCTTGAATTTGGTGGAGTTAGTACTGATAAAACCAGGAAAAAATGAATTCTAGTTCAGCAAATCAGTATCTGTCCTTAGCAGGATTGTTGTCCTGACTTTATATCTTCTATCAAAGTTATGCTGTTGTCTCCACTGTTTCTACTGTCTGCTGAAATGCACTGGGAAGCAGAAAAATTGTAAAACAAAAATACAAAGGTAGTTGAAGTCGTGAACCCTGTCAGCACCCCGTGTTCTGATACTCTTTGAACAAGTGGGCTTGTTGATAGCGGCCATCCCCCTTGGAGCTCTTTCCTCATATCCTGCAGTGGAAATCTGACCCAGAAAACATCCAATAAATAGTCATATTTACAAAAAGCTTGCTTTATCTACACTATACATTACGAGTGATTTCTAGTCTGGTGCCAAGGATAAGTTATATTCATCACAAACTAATACAAAAGAACAGGCTAGATCATATTACAATGACTTAGTCTAGCTTTAATCTTTGATCCTAATTGGAAAATAGATATTCCCTCTGATGTTACACTAGCCATTTCAAAAGTTGTTTTCAATCCTTACATACAGTATTGTCTTTATAATTAAAATTTGTGTGCATTATCATTAGCATGTACACTTATCTTTTATCATACAGTTCAGAAATTCATAGAACTGAGTGTAATTCTATGATTTAGTACACTTTCCAATGTTCTTTATTGGTCACTTAAACTATCCAAAATACATAGACATGCATTTCCTACCAAATATGATCCACAAATGCTTATATGTAAACAATCAATAATGATAAACTATATAAAATATTATGATTAATAGCATAAATAAAAACAATTTTATTTAAGGTTGTAGTGAAATCATAACTGCCCTTTGTCATATCTACTTTTGCAATAGTGCTGTATATGTAGAGGATATAGTAGAGGATTTGACATTAAAAGAGAATACTTTAGGTAGGTTAAGCACCTCTCATAGAGCACATTCCTATCACAGTGCTAAGTTACTAGGGAAGACAAATGCTTAATTAAAATACAGCTTTATGAAAGAATGTCTTTATTTCATCCCAGAATTGTCTAAGGAAAAATCCAAGTTGCCCTATTACACTCTGATGTTCATATCCACCAGCACATTATCCATCCAATTAGATAATGCTAGATAAATAGATATTAGCACTTTCAATCAATGTCTAAAGTATTTTCTAATCAACTAGGAATATACATATGTATATTGTTGAATAAATATCTCTCCTTGATTTGGTAGAATTTATATTTTGCCACAATTCTATATCGCTTTGCTGGGTTATATTTTAGATTTACTGCTTCTCCATAATCTATAATGATAGTGAATCTTACCACATTTCAAAGCCACATAGATAGCATCTGTGAAGGCATTCTATAAGTAAATAATCTGGTTTAAGATGCTTTTATGTTTTTGTTTCAAGGCAGATCAACACATTCCTGTCCTTGTTCCTAGGATTTTCATTAGTTTAGGGATTGTTTTCAAGGATTTAAACTCTTATACTTTATGTGTTGCCAACTTGTCCCAAACAGTGAAATATTTGCATAGGAGATTTTTAAATTGCATATTTTCAGGATGTGCAGTAATGATAGGAAAACAAATAATCTTGTGAATGAATATTTTAAAGTTTATTCATAGTTTTTAGAAAGGAAAACATAAGAGTAATATAGGATAAACTTTTAAAACTTTGATTATATTCTGTTTTATTTTTTATTTTTTTAAAGAATTTATTTACTTGAGAGAGAGAGATTGAAAGAGAGATAGCAAGGGGGGGGGGGCAGAGAGAAGCAGACTCCCACTGAGCCTGACATGAGACTGGATCCCAGGACCCTGGGATCATGACCTGAGCCAAAGGCAGATGGTTAGCTGAATGAGCTACCCAGGTGCCCCTATATTTTGTTTTAATATATATATATAATATGTTGGATAGAATTTACTGGCCAGTAAAAACTTAGCAGAGTAAGTACAGATTACTATAATATATTAAACTGTTTCTAATTAAGGTAGAATTGTTTAGTTAAAAGTAATATATGCTACAAGTGTATGCATTAGTCAGTGAAAAATAAATTGATAGAATTCTCTTCCTTTCTTCTTCTGTAACAACACTGGGACAGGGTCAAGCAGGGCTCCTCAGCCTTTAGCTCAAATCAAGAATCAGGATTTGCCAGCAGGAAAAGCACAAATTTCCAGCAATATCTCATCTCACTGAGGTTTCTCCTCACTGGAAGTGTAGTCCTCCTTGCTTCTAATGGACGAGTTTAAGAATATATTAGACACATGGTCAAAGTAAAAATAAAAATAAATAAAAACATATTAGACACAAAGATAGGTTTAGTGAAATGAAAATTGAGACAAGTCAGAAAATATATATACTAAAGCAAAGGAACCATATTAGTGAAAAAGTATGCAAAGAGTGAAAGACAGGGTTCCTGGCTGGCTCAGTTGTTTAAGCATCTGCTCTCAGCCCAGGTCATGATCTCAGGGTTCTGGGGTCCTGCCATATCCAGTGCCCTTCTCTGCAGGGAGTCTGCTTCTTGGTCTCCCTCCATCCTTCTCCCCGCTTGTGCTCTCCCTTTCTCTCAAATGAATAAATAAAATCCTTTTTTAAAAAGTCAAAGACATGTGGGATAAAGCAAAAAAGTTCACAAGTAAGTTTCTTGTGCCCAAGATTGCGAATCCGAGAAACCCATCAAGGAGCTGACACCGATGCACGCACATGAGGGTTTATTTGCAAGCTCGAGCTTGGGTCAAGTATACCCAACACAAAGGAGCAGGGACTTGGACCCCAAAGTGGGGTACAGCTGTTTTTTTATAGGCTGGTCTAGGGGATTTTCAGAAGGCGTGGAGGAATTTCTCAAGTTCTGTTTACATTCTGATGTGGGGCTTTCAAGGACATTGAGCTCTGTTCTCATTCTAATATGGGACTTTCTACCGTGGGTGTGGGCTCTCTTGTCTTTCTGATATGGGATTACCTGTCGAGGACATTGAGGACATTCTGCAGTTTTTCCTATAAAGTTCAGCTCTTATTCACAGGGGCCTAAGATGGCTGTACTTGTGCTAATGCTAAACTTGAGGTGGAATGGCTTTGATTTTTCTCAGCCTCCTCAAGTTAAGTTCAAGACAGAGAGAGAAAATGAGGCTGAAGCAATATATCTTTAAACAAGAGTTGATGAAAGAAATCAACTCAAGGATTCAAGAAATTCTCCAAGGACCAAACAAGGTAAATATATAGCACACCACACCTGGATACATCACAATAGAATAAATGAAAACCTGAATCAGAGAAAAGCTTATAAAAGGTAGTTAGAGGGGGGAAAAAAGAGCACATTATAATATTCTTTTCAAAAAAATAATAGTAAGCCTGAAAACTGGCTTGTGAGCAGAAAAGATGAAAAGCAGAAAACAATGAAAACACATTATTAAAGATTTGAAAGTAGTGTCAACAAGAAATTCTATTCCTATCTTCCCCAAAAACCTCTGCAAAAATAAAACATTCATTCAGATGAATAAGTGAACATTATCACTGTACCCCCCAAAATGTTAATCATCCTTTTAACAGGAAAAAAAAGCATTTGAGAGAAAAATAGGAAAATACAGTATCACATAAAAAAGCAACACAGGATATGAATATATAAATAAATATATAAATGAATATTAATTATAAAAAAGATAAAACAAGTACAGAATTAAAATCCATGAGTGCAATAATACCAAAGGCAACAACAAGATAAATAAAATTCAAGTGAACTAAGGCTCTAGCGTTATGCAAAATAACATAAAATATAATGATTTCTGTTGAAATATAGTCAGTTCTTTGTAATCTCTAGGCATCCTTCCAAAATACTGCTTTAAAAATAAGAAATTACAAGTTAGTAGAAAACAATATAGTACTGAAGAGTTTAAAGGGGGATAAAAGAGAGAATATTCAATACAAAATGATAGGTTGATTACTAAACAAATTGTTTTATAGCAGATATTAACTAAATTATATAAGTAATTACATAAAATGTAAGTGAATAAATATTCAAGTAAAAGACTAAAATGACCAGAGTAAGTAAGATACCAAAAGCCATGGATTTGACGTACGCAGGAGACACATGGAAGGAAAGTTGGAGATAAATAATTGGAAAAAGCTGTACTTTTCACATTCTAACCAAAAACACAAAAATCTACAGAAAACAAGGTTGGTTAAATTTGCTAATATTTAATGTATTAGACCTGAATGCTAAAAGCATCAGACCATGTGAATAGAGTATATAATTAGACTCAGCTGAAATGTTTCACAATTTTAAATATGTACACACAAAATAATCTACCTTAAAACATTTTTTAATTGACAGAGTTACAGTAGATATAGAGAAAGGTAAAGCCAGAAGAAATCCTCTTCAAAATAACGCATGGGTCGAAGACTAAATCACAATGGAAACTAAAAAAATAGTTTTATGTGAATGACAATAAAACTATAACATATCAATACTTGTCCAACATGCCAAAAGCAGTATTTAAAAGTAGATTTATCAATTTAAGGATATATATTTATATTAGTTCAGATTACCTTAACAAAATACCATAAACTTGGGAGGCCTGTGTGGCTCAATGGTTGAGCATCTGCCTTCACTCCCAGGAAGTGATCTGGGGGACCTGGGATCGAGTCCCATGTTGGGCTCCCTGCATGGAGCCTGCTTCTCCCTCTGCCTGTCTCTCATGAATAAATTAATAAAAATCTTAAAAAAAAAAAAAACAAAAAACATAAACTGTAGCTTAAACAACAGAAATTCATTTCTCACATTTCGGAGGCTGAGAATTGCAAGATCAAGGTGTTGGCTAATTGGTTCCCCTATGAGGGCTTTCTTCTCAATTTCTGAATGGTTACCTTCTTACTGTTTCCTCATGTGGTAGAGAGAGAAAGAGGAAGGAAGCTCTCTCTTAAGGCACTAATGCCATCATGAGGGGCCCACCCTCGTGACCTTATCTTACCCTAATTACCTGCAAAGACCCATCTCCAAATACCATCACACTGGGGCAAGGGCTTTGTTGGACATGATCATTGAGAGGAGGTTACTGCTTGGTGGACAGGAGAGCTAGCCCTGGCCAGTCAGGCTCCTGACCCCTCTCCCTGTGTTAGGAATATACATTCCTGCTACCATTTTGCAAAGGTAGGAGGGCACAAATACCAGAGTTAGGTCCCAGTCATGGTAACTGTGCTTGATGAGGATGCTAAGATGTAGTATCCCTGGAAAAATTAGGAAAATAAAGAGGAGGATGCTATGATGATAGTGAAATGAGTAAAGAGTTTCATGTCATCTACCACCCTCAGGGCCACGGGTGAAGAACAATGACACCTGGGGAAGAACACAGGAAGAAAAAAAAAATACTCTTGGAAAAGAAGCAGTCCCAGAGCTAAACCCACAGATTTAAGGTTTTTGTAACAGTGCCATTATATTTCTAGGTACTCCTTTCTGTAACATCTAATGCTTCCACAATACTCCCACATAACAATCTACCCTCAAATGCAGCAGCTTAAAACATGGAGCATATATTATCATTCCCAAGAAAAATCTGGGCTGCCTGATGTTTCCAGTCTTAATCTGGCTCCACTCACTTGTCTGCAGCGGTTGTTGTCCTCTTAGATGGCTCTGAGGATTTTGGTGGAGTTCTTATGTGAGGATTTAGTCAAATTTTTAATTCTCCAACAGCCCAGCCCAGGCTTCTTAGTATGAGACATAATCATGGCAAGGTAGAGGTCCAAGAGGGACAGCATAAGCCCTTAAAGACTTAAGGCTTTTTAAGATTTGTTAGGACCTTTAAAGCTGTCAAATTGTCATTTGTTTCACATTCTATTAGCCATGTCACAAGTCTAGCACAAAGTCAAGGGTTGTAGAACTAGATTCCATCTTGAAGACAGGAGCTGCAATATCATGTGGCCAATCCTATACAAATGCATAATTGGTAGAGAGCTGTGTCACTTTTATAAGGAATCTACCAAAATATTGTTGGGATGCAGTTTCTTTTGTGAAAATGAGAGAATGGAATGATATGGGAGAGGACGGCTTTGCTGCTGCAAATGTTATGTTTCTTATTCTATATGATGCTCATGTGAGTGTCTTCAGTTTGGAAAATTAATCAAGCTATAAACGTATAATTAGTCTGTTTTCTATATGTATGCTATACCTCATTAACAATCTGTAAAAAATAAAAATTATATGATTGAAGAAGGATAATTTCTCCTGATATGAGATGAAAAAATTGTTCAAACTGATGATACTCTATGTGCATAGCGTGTAGAAATAACATTACCTTTGTATCAAAAAATAAATAACAACTATGGAGATCTCAGATTGGCCTAAAAGTTTGTTTCAAAAGCAAAATGGCATCCAATGTTATTCTACTAATTTCATACAAAGGAAGTTTGACAAAAACATAACATCGTAGGTACACTGCAATTATAGGCATCTAAAAGAGAAATCTGATAAACATTAGTTTCCTCCAATGAAAGTGAGCATATTCAGAGAGAACACTCAATGGTATTGAATAGAAATATATTTTCAAGACTAGTGTTCTTGATAACACTTTATTTACACTATGTAAAAATGAACTAAGCAATTCCTGGGAATACAGGCAAATAGTTGTTTAAAAAACAAAGCGAGGAGACATTTTAAAGAAAAGAAGATATTTGCAAATGACATATCAGATAAAGGGCTAGTTTCCAAAATCTATAAAGAACTTATTAAACTCAACACCAAAGAAACAAACAATCCAATCATGAAATGGGCAAAAGACATGAAGAGAAATCTCACAGAGGAAGACATGGACATGGCCAACATGCACATGAGAAAATGCTCTGCATCACTTGCCATCAGGGAAATACAAATCAAAACCACAATGAGATACCACCTCACACCAGTGAGAATGGGGAAAATTAACAAGGCAGGAAACCACAAATGTTGGAGAGGATGCGGAGAAAAGGGAACCCTCTTACACTGTTGGTGGGAATGTGAACTGGTGCAGCCACTCTGGAAAACTGTGTGGAGGTTCCTCAAAGAGTTAAAAATAGACCTGCCCTACGACCCAGCAATTGCACTGTTGGGGATTTACCCCAAAGATTCAGATGCAATGAAACGTCGGGACACCTGCACCCCGATGTTTCTAGCAGCAATGGCCACAATAGCCAAACTGTGGAAGGAGCCTCGGTGTCCATCGAAAGATGAATGGATAAAGAAGATGTGGTTTATGTATACAATGGAATATTCCTCAGCCATTAGAAACTACAAATACCCACCATTTGCTTCAACGTGGATGGAACTGGAGGGTATTATGCTGAGTGAAATAAGTCAATCGGAGAAGGACAAACAGTGTATGTTCTCATTCATTTGGGGAATATAAATAATAGTGAAAGGGAATATAAAGGAAGGGAAAAGAAATGTTGGGAAATATCAGGAAGGGAGACAGAACATAAAGACTCCTAACACGGGGAAACGAACTAGGGGTGGTGGAAGGGGAGGAGGGCGTTGGGGGGGAATGGGTGACGGGCAGTGAGGTGGACACTTGACGGGATGAGCACTGGGTGTTTTTCTGTATGTTGGTAAATTGAACACCAATAAAAATTAATTAAGAAAAAAAAAAGTCATGAAAAATATATGTATTCCAAGTGTATCAAATGGGATTAATGAGAGGCATCCTAAATATTTGAGAGTGTAAGTGACTTCAGATCAACCAAACAAATTATTTTGAGTGAAGAGAAAATAGCTTTTACTCATGAAGACAGTTGAGATATTACCCCTAACAAATATCATGGTATGGGTTCAAGATGAACAGATCCACACATTGTTTCATCCCATTTCACGTGGACCCGTGTCTTCTATTCCATAATATTCCCTTGACATACTTAAGTAGCCTAAAATGCTAACTGATTTTTAACACTGCCAGCCCTGTAGCTGCCAAAGTTAAAGAACTTTTTAGGACCTTCAGTCATTCTTTTCTCTTTCCCCAAGGTGAGTTGTTTTTTAATTCAAATTAATGCTCCACTCCAAATGTGAGGCTTGAACTCATGACCCTGGAATTAAGTCTCACATGTTCTACTGAGTGAGCTAGGCAGGCATCCCTGAGGTTTTATTTATTTCTTTAAGATTTATTTATTCATTTATGAGAGAGAGAGAGAGAGGCAGAGACACAGGCAGAGGGAGAAGCAGGGAACCTAATGTGGGACTCGATCCCAGGACTCCAGGATCACATCCTGGGCTGAAGGTAGGCCTAAACCATAGAGCCCCCCAGGCTCCGACCCCTGAGGTTTTAAATCTCAAGAGTTTGAGTTACTCAGAGGCATTAGAAACAGCCAGCCCTCTAAAATTTCACTTCTACAGGACACAGTAGCAGCACTCAGTCTCCTAAGTTCTAGTAGTACATCTCTTCATCTTACTTTGACTAGAAATAGAAATATGGCCAAATACACAGCTATATACTGATCATGGGCAGCACCCGTTACTATATTCAGATCATACAAGTTTTGGGGAGCTCATACCAAGCAAGATAAATGTAGAACTAAATAGCAATGAACATAAATTGCCAGAATGAGCAAAAACTACCTGAAAATTGGCATATGGTGATAATAATAATACTAGCAGTAATAGTAATAGTAGTAGAAGTTATAACAATAATACATTTTCAGTATGATATTGAATGTCAAAGGTAAATATGTAGACACAGGCTCTCATTGCATAATCCTTTGAAATATGATTTTATTGGGTTATCGGGGAAAATCATTCAGTAAGGCGTTTCACAACAAAATGGGAATTTTGAATATAAATCCTGTAAGTAGGAAAAAACATGATTTTACCATCTAATTATGCATTCTGGTAGTGAGTCAAGAAGAGAAGAAACTTGAGTTAAAACCTGGGAATGACTCCAATCGGGGCCCTGGAACAATATTACTATCTTCTTTCTTTTTGCCTCTTATTTATTAATCTCTGCAAAAGCATTCATTAAAAACAAATATCATAAATATCACTTGGTACAGTGAACATACTTGATAGAAACGGCAACCTCCTCCACTTTCTACCTTATAAATCTCAAATCATCCGTTAAGGTCTAGTACTAATGTAGCTTCACCTAGAATACATTTCCTTATGTCAGTGGTTCCAAAAGCAATTTATAAATAAATTTGATCTGTTTTTAACCTTGTATTGTTACTATTTATGGGTTTTCTATATTTTTTTCTCCCCCCCCACCCTGGTATAGTAAGTAGAACATGGAATATAATAAATCAAAATGAATATACTAAAGAAAATTGTTTTTTTAATTTTTATTTATGATAGTCACAGAGAGAGAGAGAGAGAGGCGCAGAGACACAGGCGGAGGGAGAAGCAGGCTCCATGCACCGGGAGCCTGATGTGGGATTCGATCCCGGGTCTCCAGGATCACGCCCCGGGCCAAAGGCAGGCGCCAAACCGCTGCACCACCCAGGGACCCCACTAAAGAAAATTTTTATAGGCTTACTTTTTTAATACAAATGACATTGAGGACATTTGCAAAATGAAAATAATTAAATAGACTCTGGTGATTTTATGTGTCTGTGGATGTGTGTATAAAAGTACTTAGCAATGTAATTAAAAAGTGGTTAAACATTAGATATTTTTAAACCAGTTGCTAAACCAACCCAATTTTATCATATTTTCTCAGAATAGAACATTAAAAAGTAGAATTAGAAGACAAATCAAAAATCAAATGCCTACACATCTATATTCACCAATGTGTGTACATTCCCACATAATTATTATTTATTTCTTATATGTGTATAATATATATTAATATTATATATAGTATACATACATATATGTGTGTGTGTGTGAGAGAGAGAGAGAGAGATAAAGTCACATAAATCTTATTTATGTATATAGTTAGAGTGTTCCTCTCTGGAAAAATGTCTCTTCTCATTCCTTAATTGGATAATGTCTATGATTGATTAATGCTAACTGTTTAATGATTATCAAACTGCCCCTGTAAGGTAGGTGTTCTTTTACTAAGTTAGTTATTGTGTTAGGAAATATAAGTATCCTTTTCTTCTGAGAATCCCAAAGCTTATTAAGCTGAGTGAGCCATTACATGAGTCTTAGCCATTTTTTCTTTTTATGAGTTTTTATTTTATTATTCTTTTAAATTTTGATTTTGTATAAGTGGATATCAAAAACTAGCCTTATGTATACATGAAATGAGAGAATGAGGAATTTTGACAGCTTACATAAACCACTGAGACTGCATTTAAATAACCACTGAAACCCTGACTCTTTAATAGGTGGTTAGTCATTCCTGCAAATAAGATTTTTCATTTTGATTCAATACAGCAGTCCTTCCCACAAAAGCCTACATTTCAGAACTTCTGATGGATTTGGCAGATCATTGAAAATTGTATTATATGAATTGAGAAATGTAGTAAGTGTGTATCATATTTCATTATTATTTTGTATAAGTAATTTTAAATATGTGTGTGCTTTATAAAACTTAATTACATTATAACTATTTGCACTTAAAATCACAATTCCTTATGAATTATTCAAGAATAAAAGATATATAATATTTTTGAACAGCCAAAAAGAATTTCCCCATAGTTACTTAAATCAAAAACGACAAAATACATTTCCTTCAAACTTCCTGAATTATTTTATTCTAGGTTAAGAACCAGCATGATGAAGTTTATCCCCAAAGGTACTCAGTGGAAAAGCTATAAGCCATGGAAAATGGGGTTTAAATTCAAAGTGCCATCTCAGAAAGCATAATAAAAATAGATTTTCAGTCTGCCCCAAACACAAATAGTAATGCCATAAAATATGAAATATTGGGAGTATGGTATTGCCATCTTTAATTTTTATAGTGGAGTTATTCTCAGATCTTCCTCTATGCTAGAAAATAACCTTATATCCTGTGAAAGTCATCCACTTCTTTTAGCAGACCTAGAAACTTGGATGAAGTCTCAAAATATGTGAATGAAAATATGTGGTGATTTTGAAGTTTAGAATACACCACTGCAAATGATATTGCTATAAAAATAATTTAAGATAACAAAAATAATTAGAATCACTTGAAATGACACATTAATGGAAAAATTCATTCAAAAATATAATCGACCAGGATGGAATTGAAAGGACTCAGACTGATAGACTTTATATTAGGACAGTAAGAAACCATTTCTGACCACAGGATAACACCCAATGGAGAAACACTCTCACATGTAGGGTTCATGAGTCAATGTTGTGTCATTATGCTCTGTCTTTGGCTTGTAGTGACTCATCTGAATGAAAACTTTAGGTAGGGTTAAAAGAATGAGTAATAATTTTTACTATAGTAATTACTGTATAATTACATATACTTTATTTATTTTTTTTAATTACATATACTTTAGTAAGTATATTTGACCCTGGATTTCTAGACCTAGGCACAGAGTAACTGTGGGTGCCCGTGTGCATCTTTGTGTGTGCATTTGTCTGTATATGTGTGTTTACAGTGCCCTACTAGGGCATAATCCTATTATTCTTTCGTTGCTCTCACAAATTTTGTGTTAAGTTGTACTCATCTGCAGACTACACTTCCATATGTAACCAAATTAAATTGGCTACTAAACAGTTTCTTATAAAAGGCATCCACCTAGACTTGTTGTTTTCCTGACACCTATCTATATACCATATATCATAATGAAGCATAATTTTTCCTTAATAAATACCAGTAAACAACTATATTGCAACACTTAACCAAAGCATCATCGGCATTTCCAAGATCTCATTTCAACATACTCACACACGTCAATAGCAACAGAGCTCTGATACTATTTACTGCACCTAAGTCTGTGATGGACTTGCACTTGTGTTTTATTCAGCGAAATGGGCACAGTTAAAACATAGATTTTACCTCACCAGGACTGCCATTTTTCATATTTCTAATTTAAAGAATAGTTACTATCTGTCAAATATGGGCCTTATTAATTGTATAATCTAGTGGATTCCAATAAAAATAGTTGTACTGAGTTCCAACAGAAATGATTCTCATTTTTCATAGCTAATTATGGTATTTGCTCATTGTTTCTTAGAATGTCCCTAAATCTTTAAGTTGTAGCCAAAACAACTTTTTCAGAGGAATTGGAACTGTTTTTTTTTTTTTTTTAGCTGAATTTCTTATCTTTTATGACTGTATACTGTTAAAACATCTGCTCTTCATAAAAATTATTGCTCTGATCACAGTTTTGCACCAAGTGTCTGGAGAAATAAAGGTCAAATAGTGCACACTATATTATAAAGCAAAGGCTCTGGCTGCCAGGAGCTAGTGTTCTGCTTTCTTTTGGCTTGGGTCTACTATCTTTGAGGCCTTATTTTATGTGGCTTGGGTACAAGGAGTAGTTTTCAAAGAAAGGGCATTTCTTAGAAAAGCAATCTCAGGACTAATTTGATACCCACAGGGAGTGGATCTGAAGTTGCTTCTCAGCTCAACATTACTGGCCCTGTATTTGGAACATATTAACTAATTTTGTTGGAAATATCGAGAATAGTAATGTGATTTAAATTGCCCCTCTCTCTAAGATGCAAAGTGAAGTCATACCTTCAACAGGTATGACTTAATGTAACCAGTACTTATAGATATTTATGTTTTTATGATTTGTTCTCCCCACCCTAATCGAAGAATAAGGATGTTACTGTACATTCCCAAGATTTCAAAAGTCCTATAAAATTTATAAATTGATTATAAATCCTCTGATTCTCTAATCTCAGGGACTTCAGTGAAAAAAAATGTTTTGATGTAATATTTTAAAGATGAAGAAAATTATTCTTTTTGTTAAAATAGTTTCATTTATGTGTTAATTTGTTTTGCATTTGTATTTAGTACCTACTATATGGAAGCAAATCTAATGGTGAGGGTACAGTGATAAGCAAAATAATACAATCTGTGTTTTTCAGAACTTATTTTCTAGAGAAAAAGATAACAGGTAAATGAGTCATATACAGCTTTTTAATGTTGGTAAGTACAAAGGAAAAAATAAAGCTGTGAAAAATTATAGAAAGTCAAGAAGGATGTCATTTTAGATCAAATTTACAGGGAATATACTTGATATTTAAGATGAAAAGAAAATGACTTAGAAAGCCATGCAAAGAAATGCAAATAACAGTAGAAAGAAATGTCATTATCTTCCCCAGATTGGTAAATTTTTACAAAACTGATAGCAATTTTACAAAGTCATAACACCTACTCTTGTCAGGAATCTGGGTAAAAGGATATGCTTACATTTTGCATAAGTGCCATTTGTTACAGTTTTCTAGAAGCAATCTGGCAGTGTAAATCACAGGTAAAATATATACACCCTTCATAATAGCAATCTCACTTTATAAATTTCTTCCTGTAGAATTATGTACATATATGTGTGTATATGTATATGTATCAAATATGTTAGATGCAATAACTATAATTCATTGAGAAAATAAAACAGATCCGTATTGAATGGCTACCAATGAAGGATTAACTGCATAAAATATGTTACGTGTGTTCCATGAAATATCAGTTAGTGTATAGTAATAATGAATTAAAGCTATAGCAGTTGCCTTTAAGATATATCTATGTTAGGTTTTTAAAATTTTTTTATGAGTTTTACTTATTTATTTGAGAGAAAGAATGAGAGAGAGGACAAGAGGGGGGAGGGGTAAAGGGAGAGGAGAGGGGGAAGCACTTCTTGCACACAGCCCGATGTGGGACTCAATCCTAGGACCTCAAGACATGAGCTGAGCCGAATGCAGATGCCTAACCAACTGAGCCACCCAAGCACCCCACCCCTCCATGCTGTGTTTTGAGTTATTCATATTAAGTCAAGATTATAACCTCTATTATCTATGGTTTTGGAGCATTGATTCTGAAATAATAACATAGCTACACCCTGTGAAATCTGTTTTCATTATTCTAAATCAGAGAATAGTTACTTAAAATATGGCAAGAATGAGAAGAATAGTCCAACATGTCAAGTCAATATGAATGGACATATTGTGAGTTTTAGATCAAGGGATAGAAAATCGAGGCCTCAGAAATGTGATGATGTGATATCCAGAATATACATATGTAGCACTCAGACTCTATGTCTCTATATATTTATATTATGCAATGCAATTTAATGTGAAGAGATTATGCTAAATCCTAGTGATGTAGTAGTGAAGATTGAAGTTTGCCCTTATAGAATTTAAATTTATCGGGAATTGCCTATGTAAGAAATGGGAAGTATGTTTTGTGAATGGAAAAATTTAACTCCAAAAGCTGCCCTACATGGCAGGGAATCAGGGAGTCTGAACTGAAGAATTGATCTAAAGAATTAGTAGGAATTAGATGGCAAGGAAAGAAATAGTGCAAAGTTAACGCAGATTGTGAGAAGAATGTGAAGAAAGTCACATAGGAAGATAAATACTATAATTGCAGAAACACCAAGGTTTATGTGAGTGACCTGCAAGGGAGGTAGATAGCAGTGTAACCTACGGTGTTTGGCAAGGCATGGTTGGAAAGGTTAAGTGTTTTATTTTTACACTGGTAGCTGTGTGGAATTAGTTATAAGTATCTAAAACAGAGGAAATAACTAGATCACATGTTCATTTTCAGAAAAATCATTTTTGATTTTAACATGGAACAAACAGTGTTGAATAGAACCAGAGCTAATGTGAAGGAAGAGAAATACTGTCGTAGAAGTGGAAGGTAATTAAAAGTCGAATGATCAAGACAGCAATGGAAATGGAGATGTGGATTACATTCGTGAATTCAACTAATTAAGCCTTAGTCATGATTTAAATATGAATATTGAAGCCACAGGTTTTTTAGGGAGACTCCCAGTTTTCTGAGAAAGGGTTGGCTAGACATAACACATGGGTGGTGATTTGTTTTTCATTGAAACTGAAAATGGGGTCATGATTCTCGCAGTGTAGGAGAAAGTAGCAAGGACTGAATGCTAAGTAACTTCAACAGGAGTTGAAGAGTCGTAGGAACCCGCAGAGAGCACAGCAGCACAGGAGAATGGGGATAAAGAAGAGGATTTATTCTAAGTTTCAGTTGCTCAGTGGGTACTGCATTGATTAAAGAAAATGAGACCCTATTAATGACCCACAGTCTCAGACTGCAGTATAAAACAAAACCCAAATATACTGTTTTTGAGCAACAGATACAACCATGACAGAGAACATAAATGATTGGAAAAGCAAAGATACATTAAATATGAGAAAAAAGAATGAAAAAGTAGCAATGTTGCTGAGAGATTAATAATATAAAAGGGGGGGAGGGGGCGATGGCCCAGCAGTTTGGCGCCACCTTCGGCCCAGGGCCTGATCCTGGAGATCCAGGATCAAATCCCACGTCTGGCTCCCTGCACAAAGCCTACTTCTCCCTCTGCCTGTGTCTCTGCCTCTCACTATCTCTGTTTCTAATAAATAAACAAAATATTAAATAATAATAATAATAATAATAATAATAATATAAAAGGGGCTCATAGATGTGTTGAAATTGAACAGATGACCAAATGGGGATATAATAACCATAACTACTTATTGGGAATAAAATGACATCAAATATTTACTGAGAGAGTAGAACTTAAATGCTCACACACACACACACACATAAAATAATGGTTATGTTTATTAACTAGTTGGGGAGATCATATGACGATGTATATGCATATGAAATCATCACAATATACAATTTAGATACCTTTGCAATTTTATTTTTTCTATTTCATTTATCTGTTTTTCGATTATACATCAATAAAACTAACACAATACAGAATGTGTATGAGCAGAAGTAAACTTGTTAATGACTTCTACCTTCATATTTTTGCAAACATATTATAATATAGGCTTATATTATTTGAGTAGTTCTTATAAGAAAAAAATTTTTCTAGATATTAATTTCTAAGAAACTTTCTATTTTTCCCCAAGCTTATCTTGTGTAGATACTCAGATCACTGTGATTTTTATTTTCAACCTAAGAATAAAGTCTAGAAATAAAAATAAAACCTCAAATATACAAATAAAAAATAAATAAATAAATAAATAAATAAAACGTAAATCAAAAGACCAAAGACATAATAAAATAATAAAACAGTATACTCAAATATAATTTCCAGAATAAAGAATACTCTTAAAAATATTCAGTAAGCCAGGGGCACCTGGGTGGCTCAGTGGGTTAAGCGTCTGATTTGATTTCCGCTCAGGTCACGGGTGGTGGGATCCAACCCCAAATCAGACTCTCCACTTAGCGGCAAATCTGCTTGAAGATTCTCTCCCTTTACTCTCTCTCTCTCTCTTTCTGTCCCTCTGCCCTTTCTCTCACTCTGTCTCTCTAAAATAAATAAATCTTTTAAAAATATTCATTAAACCATGTTATAAACAGATGTGCTACAATCCAGGCTTTGTTTCATTTATAAAGTACAGGCATCATTCTTAAGGGCCTTAGGATTTTCAGAATGGCCAAAGAGGATTGGATCCAATTTAAAGTCACCAGTTGCCTCAGCCCCTAAGAATAGAATCAACCTGTCCTTTGATGCTTTGAAGCCAGCCATTGACAGCACCTCTGTATGAAATTCCTAGGTGGCATCATCTTCCAATATAATGCTGCTCTATCTACATTAAAAATACATTATTGGGACGCCTGAGTGGCTCAGAGGTTGAGCGTCTGCCTTCAGCTCAGGGCATGACCCAGGATCCTGGTATCAAGTCCCAAATCAGGCTCTTTTTCTCCCTCTGCCTGTGTCTCTGCATCTCTCTCTGTGTCTGTCATGAATAAATAAATAAAATCTTTTAAAAAATCTATTATTTAGTGTAGCCACCTTCATTAATTATCTGAGCTAGATCTTCTGGATAACTTGCAGCAGCTTCTGCATCAGCACTTACTGCTTTACTTTGCCCTTTTATGTTATCAAGATGGCTTCTTTCCATCACAAACTTTTCCTTTGTATTTACAACTTGCCTAAGTGGCGAAGAAGCCTAGATGTTGGCCTATCTTTGTTCTCAACATGCTTTTCTCTCTAAGCTTAAATATCTGTAGCTTTCAACTTAAAGCAAGAGACATGAGGGACACCTGGGTGGCTCAACAGTTGAGCATCTGCCTTCAGCTTGGGGCATGATCCCAGGGTCCAGGATCAAGTTCTGCATCCGGCTCCCTGCAAGAAGCCTACTTCTCCCTCTGCTTATGTCTCTGCCTCTCTCTGTGTATCTCTCATGACTAAATAAATTCTTTAAAAAAAAAAAAAGAGAGAGAGAGAGAGAGTGAGATTTTTCCTTTTATTAGAATAAGTAGAGACCATTATAGGGTTATTAACTGGCCTAATTTCAATATTGTTGTCTTTCAGGCAATGGGGAGGTATGAAGAGAAAAGAAGAGTCAGAAGAACATCCAGTTAGTGGAGCCATAAAAACACAGGCAACATTTATCACTTAGGTTTACTCTCTGATATGGGCACGGCTCGTGGCTTCCCCAAACGACAGCAGTAACATCAAAGATCAACATTCACAGATCATCAAAACAAAGACAGTAATAACAAAAAATTCAGAAATATTATGAGAATTACCAAGAAGTGACACAAAGACATGAGGTGAGAAAAGCTGTTAGAAAAATGAACCTGATAGACTGACTCAAATGTAGGGTTCCCACAAACCTTCAATTTGTGAAAAACACAATCATCTGCCAAGTGCAATAAATGGAAGTGCAATACAATGAGGTATGCCTATGCTAGTCCCTTTTCTGAACTTCATGTATACAGGTCAAAATTTTTAAGAAGATACCCCAAATTCCATGTTTATATAATAGTTTAAATAATTGCATATATGAGATTGCATATAAGGGTAAATTATTTTTCTCCAGTTGTTTATTACATTTCACATAAAAACATTATAAAATTAACCTTTTGAAGACAGACTTTTCTATTTGGCATTGTTTTGACATGTGGATCTCAAACTCCTTTTTTGCATTCCAAATCCTTTATAATGTGTGAATTCGTACTTACAAAATTAAATTTTTCAAGTAGAAAATATTTGCTGGGCATTTTTAGTCCATATGAATATTTTTCAAATCCATTACATAATATTTTGAGAAGTCAAAGGAAAGTTTGCAGTCTATGCAATTTAGAACTTATCCCGTAGTGAACATTAATGGACCACAATGTAGCACCCCTACATTTAAATAAAAACTGTGGGGATCCCTGGGTGGCGCAGTGGTTTGGCGCTTGCCTTTGGCCCAGGGCGCGATCCTGGAGACCCGGGATCGAATCCCACATCAGGCTCCCGGTGCATGGAGCCTGCTTCTCCCTCTGCCTATGTCTCTGCCTCTCTCTCTCTCTCTCTCTCTCTGTGTGTGACTATCATAAATAAATAAAAATTAAAAAAAAATAAATACAAACTGTGCTTCATGCTTGATTATAGATGCTAGCTATAGTCAACCATTCTTCCTTTATTTAAAGCAGTAGAATTTTTTTCAAAATTTTAAATTTCTGAAATATACAGAATTTTTAAAAAGAGAGGTGCATTCTTCTGTGGCCTTGAGGAAAAGAGTAAAGTCTGTTTTTACTTTACTTCATATCTGGGTGTCTGAAATAATTATGCTTGAATGCCCCTTTGAAAGCAAGAGGTCTTCACATTCTCCTCCATCAACTAAAAGCAATGAAGCATTACAATTCTCTGCCTATCCTATTAATGGATTTGCAACCGAAGCAAAATAAATTCAAGGTCTTTTTTTAGATCTTGGTGAATTTTACAACAGCATCACCAGCAAGAGACCATAGAAAAGGAATACACAAACAAATCATACTTTTGATGTGATAGGAAAGTTAGTGTGCTTATCAAAATCTTTATACTGATGTGGTCCATTTTTTTTTTCTAATTTCTCAAGCCAACAACACAGTGCATAAATTCTCTTTTACCTCATATATTTTTTAAATAAAATTTAAATGTCAATACTATTCAGAGAATGAATGAAAATTTTAATAATTCAATAACATATAATTTAAAATGATAAATTTCTTTTGATTTCCCTCCCATGAATGTAACATAATTATTTGTCAAAATAAAAACTTATTTTGAAGGAAACAATGACTGTAAACTATATCAATTAATTCTTTTACTATAATTTCTCAAATTTACATATAAACAAATCAACCAATCTTTGTAAAACTTTAACTTAATATAATTATGGAAAGTATCTAAAGATTGCATCTTGGATTGGCTCTGCAAAAATTTCAAAACTAAGCACAGCTATCCAGTATATACTATTTGCTGAAAATGAAATATTGACAAAAATGGAGATTTAATTATGCTGTCATGTGTAAATAAGATATTGAGAAATTATAAATTCTAGTGGGTACTAGTGGGTATATGATTTTTCCTTTTTACATCTGCTTTCCTTTCTCACTAGCCAAAGTTTAGTGATTAGTGAGATGGAATTAAATCTGGTCCAGACTAGAAGGGTGGCCTCTAAGCGACCAAATTGTGACTATCAATCCAGGCTGTGCAGCAAGGTGTTTGACTTTTTTTTTTTTTTAACTATCCAGCTTTAGGTTATTGTTAATAAAAATATCTTGATAATATACCTTCAGGGATTGCACAGACTAGGAGAAAATTTCTAGTATCAATGTTTTTTAATATCCGTTGGTTTCTAATATGAAGCCAGCATTGAAAACCATTTGATTTAAACTATTCAAGATAGTCCTATCAATTTTGTCACTGTGATTGGTTCAGTACACTTTCCTAAACCAATCAGTGGGATGGGACATGATATATCCCATCTGTAAAATCTGAACCAAAAGTGAAAATCAGTGTATCAATCAGAACATTATCTGGTAAATCTGAATGCAAATCGTGTCTGCCTTTGGCTCCGGTGGTGATCCCGGGGTCCTGGGATCGAGTCCCATATTGGGCTCCCCACAGGGAGCCTGCTTCTCCTTCTGCTTATATCTCTGCCTCTTTCTGTGTGTCTCTCATGAATAAATAAATAAAATCTTTAAAAAATAATAAAAATAAATAAATAAATAAATAAATAAATAAATAAATAAATAATAAAGTGCATGGAACTATTACAATCACTCAGAGGATGAAGCCAGTGCAAGGACTGATGAAATCCTAAGAGAATGGCCCAAATGTTAATTTAGTCTAAATATGCAGCACTTTCAAGATACCTAATCTTGAACATTTTCAGTTAAACCAAAACCAAACAAATATCCTTCTCTCTCTCTCTTTCTTACTTTGATTTGAGTGACTCTTCTCTTACATTAAACTTAAATTATCTGGCTTAAAAAAGAAAATGAACAAACTTTATGCTTTACCTTATCATTTAATATTGCTGTTAATTTTTAGAACTTATACATTGTTTTTATTCCTAATTATAAACTGTATCTTATTCCCACATGAGGACTGCCATGTTTAATCTCTCCAGTAAGGAAAACTATGTAAACATAGTCAAGAATAAGAATCTGTAGTAATTTGACAATATCTCAGTAGCATAATAGAAGAATTGCCTCCAGTTAGAAAATACATATATATCAGAAAAGATTCCATGCTCTTGCCACTATTATTCATCAGGGTATCTGACATCTGATCTGCTTCACAGAGGGAAAAAACACAGATATAAATATCAGAAGTTAAATTCTATACTTATAAATGATTTCTTACATCAAATTTACTGTAAAATTATTTTAATTGAAATATTTTGGTGAATATTACAGGATAAAATAGCTACTTTCCATGTAAGCAACAAAGTAATGTAACAAAGTATAGAGCAAAATAAGTTTAAAAGATACAAAATTACTCATCAGATGTATGACAAAAATATATACATATAAAAGGAGACATACAATAAAATTATAGCAGCTTTGTGAAAAAGAGTGTTTTTTTTAACTTTTGGATTTACATAACATCAGAAAATGATCCATAATAAAATATATTGCATGATTTTCACATATTTGGTTAGGTGACCTGGGTGGCTCAGTGGTTGAGCATCTGCCTTTGGCTCAGGTCATGATCCTGGGGTTCTAGGATCAAGTCCCATATTGGGCTCCCCACAGGGAGCCTGCTTCTCCCTCTGCTTGTCTCTGCCTCTCTCTGTGTCTCTCTTGAATAAATACATAAAATCTTTAAAAATAGTTTAAACTGAGTTGAAATATTTGCAATAAGTAGACCTTACCACCTACCAGAGCTTACTATCACCATCCCTGAGCAACTGAGATATGTTCAAAAAATATCAAAAGATACTTTGGAAAAAAAAAATGATAATAGAATTTACACTATGCATTTTTGTGATAAAATGCAAATTATCCAAGAAGATACTATTTGCACTTATGGAAATTATAATGTTTATAAGTTAAAAATACAGTAAAGTTTTGAGGGACAGATGCTCTCTTATACCATGGGCAAAATTCTATACCAATAAAATGGGAATAAAATGAGACAATTGGTAATATATATTAAATAATCCTATCGGGTACATACTTTGACCTTTTGCTCCATTCCCTACATTGTATTTTATCACACACCCACACTCATGTACATGCACATGTTTTCTCTGAATTTAGATGACACGTGACTGATTTTTGGTGGTTTATCCATATTTTTGAATTATCTACATTATCATATTTTTAACTTGTATTCAAAATAAACTATAAAAGTGAATTACTTCTTCCTTTGACTTCCACATTTACTGTGTCAGTATCTCTGTAGATTTTATCTCCAAATTATATTTGATAGTATTATTTTCTTCCTATTTTCACTGTTTCTTTCTTAATCCTTGCTCCTACTATTTTTAACTTAGACAACAGCTAAATTACATGTCTCCCGTCTTCATCTCTTCTAACATTCCAATTCCTTTCTTAGAATCTCATCAGTTCAACATATTGTCATAAGACCATGTATGCCCTGGCAAACCAGATAGGTAAAGTCTCTGGTTTCATTTAATTTAGCATTCCATCATTCAGACACTATAGAAATAAAAAGTTTCAAAGTACAGGAAAAAAGAACTGATAAATGGCTAATTACACATAATGTGCTATAAATTTAAGTAAAAGGATATTGAAATGGATATTAAAGAAAATAAGTATTGGAATAGGAAATATAGATAAAAAGGATTAAGAAGGACAAGCTTCTGGTTGTAAGATAAAAAACGTCCAAGAAATGAGAAGTACAGCATAGGTAGATAGTTGATAATATTGTAATAACATTGTACGGTGACAGATGGTGACTCCATTCATTGTGGTGAGCACTGAGTGCCGTACGACACTGTCGAATATGTTGTATACCTGAAATATTGTACATCAATTATACTTCAGTAAAAAAAGTCACATTAGATAAAAATAAATTCAGTGAAAAATTTAATCCAATCCTTGAAAGATATAAAGGCAGAAAACACACGTACATATTAGCAACTGATGTCCTGTACATGAAACAGTACACTGATTATCTTAAGCCTTAAAAATACTGGTGTGATCAGATGTTAGTTTGTCTAGAAATTAATCAGTCAAGAGTGAGTGGTATTTGATATATTTAGAATAGTCAAATATAATAGGGTTTGATAGGCTATTATAAGGAAATCATATACATATATATTTTTTT
Organism: Vulpes lagopus; assembly: GCF_018345385.1. Taxonomy (NCBI): domain Eukaryota; kingdom Metazoa; phylum Chordata; class Mammalia; order Carnivora; family Canidae; genus Vulpes; species Vulpes lagopus. The sequence goes on along the minus strand of NC_054826.1, from coordinate 10,337,085 downwards.
TTCTAAAAGCAAGAGAAAATCTTTAAGTACAAGAGGGGATGAGATAGAAATCATTCTGATCCATTTTAACAAATTGCTCCACCCAGGAAAATACAAGTGCAATTCTATTAACTATCTTTGTCAGACAACGTGTACTGTATGTGTTTATTATTCATCTAGTTTTTATGCTTGGATTTCCACACAGTTCTCAGGAATCATTAGTTTTAATAGGATATACTTTTCAGTTGTGGGTAACTTTTTGTTTATTTTTATGAATTCTGTATTAACATTGTTGACCTGTAGATAAAAATTTCTCCAAATGTAATGTTTTAGTCTTAGATAGTTTTGGATTTGTTCACTTCCTTCTTTAGGATATAGGGCATCTAATTTTCTTTTCTCTCTCTCTCTCTCTCTTTTTTTTTTTTTTTACAGATTTTATGTATTTATTCATGAGAGATACACAGAGAGAAGCCGAGACACAAGCAGAGGGAGAAGCAGGCTCCATGCAGGGAGCCCGACATGGGACTTGATCCCAGGTCTCCAGGATCACACCCTGGGTCCTAAGGCAGGCGCTAAACCACTGGGCCAAGTAGGGATCCCCAGACATCTAATTTTCTAAGTAACTTTATGGAAATCAAGTATTGTATTCATTTATTCCACTGAGGACTTTATTCTAACCATCCTGTTCTTTAACACATGTGAAGTGGTATATTTTTTTTAAATAGCCTTGGTTCTTACTTTTGCATAAATTGCAGTAAAATGTCACCGAGAATACAAATTAGAGCTTTCATTTTTGTAAAATTACGATTTACTTTTTATGGTAACTGTGTTTTGATGAAGATCACTTACCTTAGAATAAAAATCACAGAGTGTCAGGAGCACCCTTCTACTTATTAGATGGGATGCTGCTTGATTCACAAATCATTAAATAAAACCAATTGGATCTTTCCATTCCCTTGGTTGAATTTTTGTTCTTTAACAGATTTGGTGGCAGTAGCAGGCTGAAGGAGATTTCCTGCAGCTTTGGGGACAGTGAGAAATATGGTCATGGAACCCATGAACCTTTTGTCTTTCTCACCATAGTCAAGGGCCATAAGTTCTTTTCAGACATCAGCTCCACTTTCTTTGTATTGAGCTTCAGATCTAATTGGCTTTCCGAAGCTTCCTGTCTGATTAGAAGCCCTAGCCCTTGGTTCCATCTCCAGATCTCATGTTGAGAACCACTGATGGCACTATGGTTGCCCCATTGGCTTGAAATCAGTCTGTGGTTTCCATTTTGGGGATCTACTGGTTCAATCCTCTCCCCAAACTCCAGATTCCATGTGGAGAACTGTTGGTGGTTACCACCTGGAGTTGAACTGGGTCTGGGATTAGACAGGGTTCAGTGTGGGCTGGACTGAAGCCAGTGGAAGGTCTCAGGTGAATATCGCAAAAGAGCTAGTTGCTTATAGAAATCTCAAAAGTAAAAAATGCCGCAAATATCAGTGGACACAGGTTGAGAATTTAAAGATTCTTAGAGCACTTGCCACTGAAAGAAGATTCTCATGATAGGCCCTTTAAAAAGTATTAATTTGTCTTTGGGAAATCCAAAAGTCTAGCTAAAATAAATGGAATCCTTTACATCCAGAGAGTTGAGTGTGCCACATTCCAGCAAACCTACATATTAAATAGTTAGGAACTATGATCTCAGAAGTTGCAAGTATCTAGCAAAATGGCAAGACTCTACTAAACATAACGTAGAATTACAATGGCCATTGTGAGGAATGTTCCAGCTAGACAAGATGACTCATTTAAGAAATGCATTTAAAAGCAAGGAGTACCACTTTGAACAAACAGAATGATGTGCCTACTTTAAATTGGTTTGCAGAAGCTTCTAAAAAGCTTCAAGAGTCCAAAATTGCTTTATTAAAAGACTCATTACAAATGGCTAATGAAAAATTGAATACATAAGAAGTACCTAAAACCGAAGACCATAGAACTGATATGGCTCCTTCTGCTCTCCCATTCTTTTTCACCTGAGTACTCACATTTTACTAATTTCCTCTCTGAATTGCTTCTCCACTCTGAAGACATGTTACTTTTTAAAATGGAATAAAAGAAAATAAAAACTTCCTCAGGTGTCCTTCATCCCTTGGTCAAAGACTGAATTAAGTGTCATAAATTAAGGAATTTCCTAAGCCTGAGGAGAATCCCCAAAAGTTTTTTGGAGAACTTCAAATCATTATCAGGGCCCATGACCCTTGGCTGCCAGGTATTTATTAGCTTATACACATTTTGGAGGACCTGGTGAAGCCAAAAAACGTCTGCAGGAAGCAAGATGGAAAAAAAATTACATAACATCTAAAATAAAATGAAAATGAATCTTTATGTTTTGTGAATTGTAGTAAATGGTTAAACCAGTAGCCTTGAATCTATAAGCAAAATAGAAATAATAAAATTTAAGAAATAAACCTTTTTTTTTTTTAAAGACAAGTCAGTCTCTCTCTTTTATTAAAGTGTAGTTGAACACAGTGCTACCTTCATTCTAGGTATGCAACATAGTGATTTGACAACTCTGTATGTTATGTTGTGCTCCCCATAAGTGTAGCTACCATCTGTCACCATACAATGCTACTAGAATACTGTTGACTATATTCTTTATGCTGTGCCTCTCATCCTTGTGACTGAAATCACTCCCTAACTGGAAGCCTGGATCTCCCACTCCCCTTCACCCATTTTTACCATCCCCCCATCCCCTCTCCTTTGGCAACCAGCAATTTGTTCCCTGTATTTATAGATATGTTTCTGCTTTTTTATTTGTTTGTGCATTTGTTTTATTTTTCAGATTTCACATGAGTGAAATCACATGGCATTTGTCTTTCTTTGAAAAGACAGATTCCTTAGTGAGCCTTTGCATGTATTCATTTTACAATGAAAACATCTGCATTATTGAGTTCCTGAAACATGAGAAAAGGTGATTACTTCCCCAGAAGGTGAAGGATGGTCTGAGGCTTTCCTTCAGTTAATTCTTCAAAGGGAACTAATGTGTTTTCTAAATATTTTTTTAATAATAAATTTATTTTTTATTGGTGTTCAATTTGCCAACATACAGAATAACACCCAGTGCTCATCCTGTCAAGTGCCCCCCTCAGTGCCCGCCACCCAGTCAAGTATAAAATAAAATAATAGATGCCTGAATGTCTCAGAGCATTTGCCTTTTGCTCAGGGCATCATCCTGGGTTCCTGGGATCGAGTCCTGCATCAGGCTCTCCATAGGCAGACTGCTTCTCCCTCTGTCTATGTCTCTGACTCTCTCTCTGTGTCTCTCATGAGTAAATAAGTAAAATCTTGAAAGAAGAAGAAGAAAGAAAGAAAGAAAGAAAGAAAGAAAGAAAGAAAGAAAGAAAGAGAAAGAAAGAAAGAAAAATATTTTAAAAGGCAAATAAAAATTAAAAGGTTTAAATGTAAGAAAACAGCATAGTAATAAAGAAATAGTAAATGTAATTTTAAATAATTAATCAGAAAAACATAAGTATCTATTTTACTTCTTTCTTTTTTTTGGTAGAAATGTTCCACAACAGTACCAAAATAATATTTTAACAATATCTGAGAATATAAATAACATTTTGTTGATATTTTTCTTATTATGTGTATCATATTTACAAAAAAGGAAATGGAATACAATTTTTTTTTAGATAAAAGGATAACACTTTGGCCACATTTGCCATTTTACTTTATCTGAAACAATACACATATACTGACTGGAATGTACTTTATATCATTTCATTATTTGTTTAAATTAAACACACACAATATTTTTGAAGAAAGGTAAGTTGTTTAATATTTATCTAGTGTACCCTCATAGTGCAAACTACTGAGTTAAAAAAATAATTAATCAACAGAAATATATATCTTATACAAATGTGGGGATTAACTACCATTCAATCGATCACTTCTAGGGAATAAAGTATTGTAAGCACAGTAAGGAAATCCTTGTAGAATTAGCTATGGCTATTTTAAGCCCCATGAAAATAAACTGGTTTGTAAGGGTTGTAATAGAAGATAAACTATCCACAGGAGCTGTAACTCCCAAGGTATCACACTAGTAAAGATTACCCATAAATCCTATGAACCATAGCCATTATGATCAAAAGAGTAACAACTACACTATAAGGTATCATGAGGTTTTAAAGGAGTTCAGCAATCTTATGAACCATATCCATTTGTATTACAGGGAACATATATCAATTTTCGCTTTATGGAATTTATGAGCATATGAGTAGGAAGACATTATATAAATGCAAAATGATTACAATAACAGTAATTTCTTTAAAATTTTAATTATGCAAAAACCTCCTCTAATTTACTTAAAGAAAATAACACCTCTACCTCTAAACTCTCAAGAATGTTAGGTAAGCACATTTCTTTATGCCTATTATACCCTTCCCTATATTTCTCCAGTAAATCTATCCCCTCAAACCTTTGAGTAGGATATATATTATAAATTCAACAATTAATATTAATTCTTTTTCTCCACAGATGCTATTAGAAGTTATACCTCTTAAGAAACCATTATTTATTTTTAAAACCTTACACATAACTCTGAGATTTCAGAATCAACATTTATAATCATTAATATTTATTTAATATATCAATGCTTTATGTAATCTAACAGATTTAATTTTATTTTCTTTAATGTTTAAGATGTGACTTAATTTATATTTATTATTGATTTCAGAAATTAATCTGATCTGGGGAAACCCCTTTCTTCTATCTGTAAAATGATCAAGTTGAATACATGATTTATTTCAGTTTATAAATAAATTACTTTTGACAAGAGATAAAAATGATTCACTGAATAGTTATTTTTTCAGTCAGTGAATGAGTTAAATTATGATACTTCATTGAAGTTGTATAGGCCCACTATGCCCAATGTTTAAATATTTATCGTCATCCTCAAAAGTACAAAACATTCCTCTAGTCAAAATCTACATAAAAATATTATACTTTTGCCTATTGAAGGTGAAAAATTAAATTAAGCATTGCAAAATCATTTACTCCACCAGAATACATTTTGTTTCTATAAACAAATCATAATTATCTGTTAATTTTTTTAAAAGCTTTATAACATAACCATATTTTTAAAATGTCAGTCTTTGTAAAAATTCATCACACGTGGCATCAAAAGAATGCATCAATAACTGGTAAGGACAAGAGAAAAATTGAATTCCAGGTAAAAAAGAGATGCCAAGGCCCTGAGGTGGGTGTTGGCAAATTCAAACAATGTAAATAAGAGCTAAATTCCACAGAGCAAGGGAAAATGTGGTAGAGAAGTAACCTGGATGGAATCAGTGGTCATCTTGAGTCATGTTAGAGGGTTGTCTTCTGCAAATATGGTCTCCCATAATCTTTATAACATTTATACATTTATTTATGTGAAAAAATGCACCAAATATTATATTTAATCATATGGAAGAATAATTTTCATAATTTCCACAACAGTAAAAGAACGAAGAAAACCTATGATAGAATGACACATTAAGAATACAAGATACAGCTGAACTCAGGGAAATATGTGAAGAATAAATCACATTTATAGGAAACCATGAAGTGTCAAAAGTATGAAATGAAATTTTTAACTAATAAAAGAAAGTATGAACAATCAAATAAATTCATAGAACGCGGAAAATAATGAAATATAAACCCAAAGTGAAGAAAACAATAATATTATCAATTACAAGCTGTTTCATTGAAAAATAAATGAATATTGGAGATAAAACTTTTAATGAATGCCATCAGGGAAAGGAGAAAGAAGATCCAACTTTGAATTAAAAAATAAGCCAAATATATGATAAGTCCAAAAACACCTGAAAAAAATAAAGTTTTTATATACCTGGTCATTTACTTGAGTCAATGGCATAAATAAAATTTTACGCTTCTTCTTGACAATCAAAATGGATTTGTATGCATTCTGATATATTATTTTTATAAAATAATTTAAACAAAGATAATTTTAATGCCTTAGGAATGAAATGTAAATGTAAATATCACGTCTTAATTTATCACTTTATAATCATTTAGGAAAATAATTTAGATGACCACTTTTTCTATGGCATTTTGAACTCATGCATTTACTGAAATTCCATTAAAATAACCACAGACATGCAATATTAAGAAAAATTCAAATCCAGAACAGAGTTGGAGTGGAAACAGATAAGACTATTGGAAGGCATTTGAAATATAAAATATATATATATAAAAGTGAAGGAAATGTCAACTAGTGCACCTGGCCTTTGTCTTAACACAAGCTAGAGGAACTGTATAGAACACAGGGGTGTTTGCTTTGGTGTGGGAATATGTTGACATTACTCTCAAAGAAAAATGAAACAGGAAAATATTAAACTATCAGCTTTTATTTTATTTTTTTTTTAAATTTTTTATTTATTTATGATAGTCACAGAGAGAGAGAGGCAGAGACACAGGCAGAGGGAGAAGCAGGCTCCATGCACCGGGAGCCCGACGTGGGATTCGATCCCGGGTCTCCAGGATCGCGCCCTGGGCCAAAGGCAGGCGCCAAACCGCTGCGCCACCCAGGGATCCCCCACTATCAGCTTTTAAAAGCTATCAAGTAATGTGTGAAATGGTGATCTTTATCTTAAGGCTATAGTCCTGGAGGAACATAAATTTTAGCCTGGTTCTCATGAAACTCGTGGTTTAGTCATCTCAGTAATGAATTATCTAAATGTTTATGACTATCGATAGTGGAAGAGGCACTACACAAAGAGATATCCATACGATGGGGTACTATACATTGTTAAAATCAATAAAATTAATCTTTGTGCTAGTTTACTAGGACTACCATAACAGGGTACTGCCGGTTAGGTGGCTTAAAAAACTCTTCTTTCACAGTTCTGGAGGCTAGAAGTCTGAGATCAAGCTTTTCGCAGGATCAGTTTCTTCTGAGGCCTGTCTGCTTGGTTTATAGATGGCTGACTCCTCCCTTTGCCTTCACATGGTCTTCCTTCTGCATGTGTCTGGCTGCCTTTTTTATAAGGGCCCAGTCATTTTGAATCAAGGTCCACCCTAATGACCTCACATGTGATTTAATTATCTTTAAAGATCCTATTTCCAAATACATTCACATTCTGAGGTATTGGGAATTGGGACTTCAACACACTAATTTTAGTGAGATACAACTCAGCTAATAACAATAACATACAGTAACCTCAATCAGGTGAAATGTGGATGGGGTGTCGGGGGGACTCAGTCAGTTGAGCATCTGACTCTTGGTTTCGGCTCAGGTCATGATCCCCTGGGTCTTGGGCCAAAGCTCTACATCATGCTCCATTCTCAACAGGGAGTCTATTTAAAGATTTTCTCCCTCTGCTAATCCCCCCAATTCTATCTCTCTCTCTCACTCAAATAAATAAATAAGTAAATCCTTTTTTAAAAAAAGTTAAAATGTGGAAAATCAAGTTAGTAAGAGTTTGCATAGTATTATACTGAAGTTAAAATGTGGAAAATCAAGTTAGTAAGAGTTTGCATAGTATTATACTGAATCAAGTTAGTAAGAGTTTGCATAGTATTATACTGAATGAGTGTTAAAAACACTCATTTTAAGTGACAACCAAAGGGGTTCTGGTGATTATTTTAATATCATAATTTTATAACATTTATGTATTTTATGTGTAATTAAAAATCATAAAAAATCACCAATCATAGCTTCTGAATATATCAAAAAAGAAAAATAAAATAAGTAAATAAAAAATTGATAGTAGAAATGAAAAGCAGAATAAACTCTAGGGAAAACACTATTAGCATCAAATATAGATTATTCAAAGGCAAGTTGTTAAGAGTTAGAATTGGTAACTATTTTATATATAAACAAAAATATGGAATGACCATTCATTTTTGTGCCTGCTACTTTAAGTGGTGTGATGATGAATTTAGTCTATAAACAAATAGGTCCCAGAAAAGTAATAATTTATTCAAATTAAATTCCCTTCTCAACTCTTGTGCTGTAGGAATAGTAATAAATTCAATATCCTTGCAGTGATAGATTGAATAAGGGCCCCAAAGATATCAATGTCCTAATCTTTGGAACCTATGAATATGTTAATTCACATGGCAAATGAGACTTTGCAAATGTGAATAAATTAAGGATTTTGAGATGGGGAGCTTATTTTGGATTATGCAGATGGGCCCAACATAATCACAAGAGTCCTTACAGAGGAAGATACAGTGATAATGTGATTAAGAAGCAACGAGAAAAGGTGATGTGATGATGATGGAAGCAGAGAGAAATTTGAAGATGCTAGCTTCCTGCTGGCTCTCAAGAAGTAGGGAGGGGCCATGAGACAAGAAACAAGGACAGTGTAGAAGCTGGAAAGGATAAGGAAACAGATTCTCCTCTGAAACCTCCAATAGTTTAGTTTGGACCATAAAGCCAGATGTATTTCTGACTTCCAGAACTACCATTTAATCAATTTGTGTTGTTCTTTTTTTTATTTTTTAAATAAATTTATCTTTTTTTGGTGTTCAATTTGCCAACATATAGAATAACACCCAGTGCTCATCCCATCAAGTGCCCCCCTCAGTGCCCATCACCCAGTCACACACCCCCCCCCCCGCCCACCTCCTCTTCCACCTCCCCTAGTTCGTTTCCAGAGTTAGGAGTCTCTCATGTTCCGTCTCCCTCCCTGATATTTCCCACTCGTTTTTTCTCCTTTCCCCTTTATTCCCCTTCACTATTTTTTTTTTATATTCTCCAAGTGAATGAGACCATATAATGCTTGTCCTTCTCCAATGACTTATTTCACTCAGCATAACACCAAGTTTGTGATAGTTTGTTACAAATGCAATAGTCAATTAGTGCACTCAAAAGTGGAAATATACCCTTTCCCAAAGGCCAGATGAAAATGAAGGAGACCTGACCTGTGCTTAGGGACATTGGGGAGAGTCTTTAATCTCCAGTCCATCATGGAGGCTTTTGAGTTGCTTCTCCAAATCTGAAAATCTGTGGTTCTTTCTCTTGTCATTTCTTAGATTGAACTGAGAAATCTTCAAAATGTCTCTATTTCAAAACCTATGCACTAGCCACTCTAGATAAACTGTAAACCATTCCTTCGAAGGTCATACTTCTGACCTGCGTACAAAGGCTCGGTGTTCAGCCCTGAATCCTGACAAATGGTCTCTGGGTATCTCCTGCCTTACTTCTTTTTCTTCTTTTCTTTTAATTTCCATCAACAATACATTTCTCCAATATTCCTCCTCTAGGATTTATAGTCTAATCCTTTGAATTACTGAATTGTAACAAACCCATGTAATTTCTTATTGGTTTGGGCAAGAACATTAAAGCTGAAAAAAATCTTTTGAACTAGACTAATAGGAACTAACACATATTCTTAATCTTAGGGATATTGAATTTGTTGCCATCTTTCCAGCACTAGGGACAGTTTCTTTTTTTTTCTCTCTTGCTGAGGCACATGCCATAATTTTGTAAGATGGTTGAAGTTTATTTGGATCATTTATTATGAGTCTGAGAATTGATGCAAACGTTCTCCTACCTCATGGATCGTCAAGCAAATGAAGATGGCTTCGCCTGAATAGGCTTTGCTTATTTTCTCCTTAACTGATTTAAGTAAAAATTTAAATAAACATATTTCCTGACCTCAGGCTTATTTTGAGCATCCTATAGAAACAAATCTGTAGGAAGTATCCAAGAGCTAGAAGTCATCTCATCCTTAATTCTTTGACTTCATATTTGTATGTTTAAGAGTCACAGCCTGGACAATGCTTATTATGCATAACATCAGGTGTACTCCAAATAAAATACATCGTCCTAAAACTTGAACTGCTAAAGCTCTTTTGTCTTATGATCTCACATACTTATTGACCCAGGATTCTAGATATCATAACAGGATTGAATTGGAGTGGACACTGAGTCATTGAGGGTTAATATTCAGGCAGGACTTCTGGGTTTGAAATTCTTCAACCTTAAATCATGTAGCAAACCACGGTGCTGTCATGACATTTTAACGATATTTAAGAAATGAGTTTATTGTATTATGGGTGTTGCTCAGCTAGTAAAACAATTTCAGCATCTTCTTTAAATAATAATTTGAAAATGTCTTTCTAATAAATCAATCTAAAGCGTATCAGCATCTTGTGAAAATTTATATTTGTATCTTTTTCATCAAAGTAGCATCCTTAATGAGATGAATGATGGACTGAGCAACTAATTTTATTATTAATCTTTCATTCTGACATCCCATTCTATTTATTTCAATTATGACACTTCATGGATATTATGAATTCTTCATGTGATATATTAGCTTATGAATTTTTAATGAGATAAATTGTGCCAAAAAGCGGACACTATTATGATGAAAATTCCTTAAGCTAAGGGCGGAAATTCTGACATAAATATAAATTTTTCAGAGAAAAACAACAATATTTTATATTGGTTGGTCATTCTTAAGACAATGTTTTTACTAGCTTTTATTGTTTTATTGATTTATTTTAAAGATTTTTCTTTATTTCCGTCTTTCTTTATTATTATTATTATTATTATTTTTTTTTTTGGCGGAGAGGGAGAAAGCACAGTATGCAGTGCAGCAGGCAGAGGGAGAGGGCAAAACAGGCTCTCCACTGAGCAGAGAGCCAGCCCAATGTGGGACTCTATCCCAGGACCCCAAGATTATGATCTGGGCCAAAGGCAGACACTTAGCTGACTGAGCCACACAGATGCCCCTAGTTTTTAAAATAGTAAAACAACTCATTAAATTCATGATCCAAAGACAGATGATAGTTTTTAAATTATTGCTGGAAGTCAGTTTACAATGAAAAAAATAAAATAGCAAAGCATAATTTAAGAATTGCCCAATGCAATTAAATAAAACAATCCAATATTTATAGAATGCATTTATCTTTCAGTGGGACATGAAATTTACCAGGGACTGAGGAAAAATCAAACATTTATTAAAAATTACAAGCATTTAAATAAGATGGTAAAAAAGCAAATTGATAACACTTACGCATATATGTGTGTTTTCCACCTTGTAATTACTTTTGTTTTCTGAGTCACCTTTTCATGCATGGAAAATGTGAATGCAAAATGAATCAATGCTTGTAAGATGAAAATATTTCCACTAAAGAAACTTCATCATTTCAAATATGATACATATTTGTGCATTTAATGAAGTCATTCATTTTTTGCTGTTATCACTATTAACATTGTCTTCTTAAGACAAGTGGATTAAGATGATAAAAACAAATATAAGGTCATGACAGTAGAGAGAAGTGTAATATACTAATATAAATATTAGTATTTGTATAGGCCTTTACTACATACACAAGAACAACAGAAAACAAATGGAGAGGCCTGGGTGGCATAGTTAAGCATCTGCCTGCCACTCAGGTCATGATCTCAAGGTCCTGGGATCAAGTCCCCAAGCTGCTCAGGTTGTTGGTCCCCCTGCCCAGGGGGGAGTCTGCTTCTCTCTCTCCCTCTGCATCTCCCCGTGCTCATGCACACTTGTTCCTTCTCTCTTAAATAAACAGATGATAGATGATAGATAGATAGATAGATAGATAGATAGATAAATAAAATCTTTAAAAACAAAAATAAAGCAAACAGAAGAATCCTTCACAAATTCATTAAAATTACACGAATCTATTAAATTGCAAAGTGAATCTGTAATTGTGGTCAGTGGCAAAAAGGACCACAGGTCTTCCCATCCCTGGCCACATTCCCTTTACGATGTGACTTTGCACCTTCTCCCATGAGTATGTTGGGCCTATATTTTTGCCTCTTGAGTCATAGTTTGGTCAGACACTAGGTTTGACCCATGAGGCAAGAGCAAATGTGATACGTGCAGACACTTGAAAAGCAGTTGTACATTAAAGTAGTTCTTTCTTGTTGTGTTTAGGCTAGCCTGCCGGGTGGGCAGAGATACACGGCCAAGCTGTCCCCACTGCTTCAATTGATATCAAGCCAACCGAGAGAAATACGTAAGTAAGGTCACTGTGAATATATTCAAGCCAGTCAGCTGACCTTGGAGGCCAGACAGGTTGGACTCTACCTGCATTTTTGTTGTTAGTGTTTTGGATTTTGGTCATTCTAAATAGGCTTGTGGTGGTATCTTATTGTTTTAATTTGCATTTCCCTAATGACAGATGGAGCATCTTTTCATGTTTATATGCCATCTGTACATCTTCTTTGATGAGGCATCTATTCAGGTCTTTTGCCCATCCCACAATTTTGATTAGTCATGTTTTCATTTTCATTTAGTTCAAAATATTTTTAGCTTCAAAGATTTTTTTCTTTGAGTCACGTGTTGATTTAGAAGTGTGTTTAATGTCCAAGTATTTGGGGTGTTTCCAGCTATCTGTCTCTTGTTGGTTTCTAGCTTCATTCCATTGCAGTCTGAAAGCATAGATTGTATAAATCTATACTTTTACATTTGTTACACTGTGTTTTATGGACCAGGATGCATTCTATCTTGGTGTATATTGCATGTGAGCTTCAGAAAAATGTGCATTCTGTTGTTGCATGAAGTAGTCTTAGATAGCAATTATATTCATTTGCTTCATAGTGCTCTTGAGTTCTGCTACAACCTTAGTAATTTCCTGCATTTTTGATAAAGGGGTGTTGAAGACTCCAACTATAAAAATGGTTTCATCGATTTCTCCTTGTGGTTCTGTTTTTCACCTCATATATTTTGACTTTCTGTAGTTAGGCACATACAGATTAAGGACTCTTAAGGCTTCTTGGGGAATTAACATCTTTATCATTATGCAATACCCCTTTTATCATTGGTATGTTTTTCTTCTTTCCGTGTCTGCTCTGTCTCAAATCAATATTGTTACTTCCAGCTTACTTCTGATTAGTGTTAGCATGGTATATTTTTCTCCATCTATTTATCTTTAAAATACACACCTCTTTATATTTAAGATTTTTTATAGATCTCTATAATGGGCTCTTTTTTAATTTTAAACTGAGAATCTTTCTCTTTTATTGGAAGGTATTTAGACCATTGATATCTAAAGTGATTATTGATCTGGTTCATTAATAACTACAATATTTGTAATTCTTTTCTATTTTTGCTTTTATTCTTTGTTCCTATTTTTTATTCCACTCTTTTTCTGATAATTATACTTCTTTTAAAGATATTTATTTATTTGTTTGTTTATTTATTTATTTAAAGGGCACAGGGGGAGGGACAGAAAGAGAGATGTAGGGAAAGAATCTCAAGCAGATGGCCTGGTGAGCACAGGGCCCGAGCCCAGGCTCAATCTCACGACTCTTAGACTCTGACCTGATCCAATCAAAGCCAGATACTCAAAGGACTAAGCCACCCAGGTGCCCCTGACATTTATAATCTTAATCAAGTATTTTATATAATTCCACTTTCTCCTGTTTTTTTCAGCATATAAATCATAATTTTTTTCTTTTTTACTTTAACGGTTGCCGTAGATTTTGCAAAATACTTATACAATTAATACAAGTACACTTTAAAATAACACTATAGTGTTTCATGGGTAGTGCAAAGACTTTATAATAAATATTTCTAATTCCTCCTTCTATCCCTTGTATATTGTAGATTATACATACACATAAACACACATAATCAAATACATTTTCACTATTATTTTGAACAGGTTACCTGTTAGATTAATGACAAGTAAAAATAGTTTTTATTTACCTTTGCTTTATTCCTTCTTTAATACTTTCCCTTTTTTAAATGTGGATCTGAGTTTCTAATCCAAATCAATGTCCTTCTCTCTGAAGAATTTAGGAATTTTTAACTTCTCCTCCAAAGCATGTCTATTTGCAACAAATGTATTCTTTTTTTTATTTTTTTGTCTGAGAAAGTCTTTATCTCTACTTTTGAAGGATAATTTCTCAGGATGTAGAATTCAATATGGTGGTTTTATTTTCTCAACACTTTAAATATTTCACTCCACTCTCATTGATTGAATGGTTTCTGAGAAGTCCAATGTAATTCTCATGTATGCTGGGGTATAGGGAAGGTTTCCTCTTTCAAAGTTATTTCTTTATCTTTGATTTTCTGAAGTTTGATTATGAGAGTGTAGGTTTTGTAGGTTTTGGCATTTTTTTCTTCCTGGTGTTCTTGGAGATTCCTGGATCTGTGGTTTGGTGCCTGACATTAATTTGAGAAATTTTAAGTCATTATTTCAAATATTTCTTCCATTCCTTTCTTTCTTCTGCTTCTGGAATTCCATTTTGTGCAAGTGACAGTTTGTAGTTGTCCAGCTATTCTCAGATATTCTATCTCTCTTTTTTTCCCTGGGCTTTTTTCTCTTTACTTGTCAGTTTTGAAGTTTCTACTGATATTATTTTCAAGCTCAGAGATTCTTTCCTCTGTCATGTCTATTCAATTAATGAGCCTATGCAAGGTGTTGTTTACATCTAGTCTAGTGTTTTTTATCTTTAGCATTTCTTTTTTACTTTTTCTTGGAATTTTTTCTCTGTTCTTACACTGTCCATATATTCTTATATGCTATCTACTTTATTGATTAGAGCCTTAACATACTATACGTAGTTGTTTTAGATTCACAGTCTGATAATTCCAACATCTCTGCTGTATCTGAGTCTGCTTATGATATCCAGTCTGTCCCTTCAAAATACTTTTTTGGCCTTTTAGTGTGAGTATTTAAATAAGACTAAGAAAAGATCATTCTCACCAGTTTATGGGCATCATTCACTCTATTGAAGGCCTGAAAATGGGGAAAGTAAGTTCTCTCCCTGCGCTTGGGCTAAGACACCAGTTTTCTCCTGAACTTGGACATTACCACTCCTGGTTCTTGGCTTTGGATGCCAACTGGGGGATAATACCATGCACTCTCATTTTCAAATTGATATAGACAGCTTTTAGGCCAAAACAGTCATAATCTACCTTGCCAAACTTCTTTCATAAATTTATCTAATAGACAAGTTTCACAGAGAAGTTGCTCTTTGACTGCTTTTATCAAAAAGGGTTTCTAACAAAATATAAGTGGATAATTTTGTTCTGCTATATGGCTCCAGGTTGGGGCCTATAAAATACAGTTGAGAAATTATTCTGCATGCGCGACCACTATTTCTGAATATTAATGTTTTTTTATTAAACCAAGTAATTTACATAATCAACGTTATCAACACTTCAAGTTCATAATTCTCTTTGTAGCCTTATCTGTGTTATAAATTACCATGTGTTTAACAGAGTTATTCACAGATAACAGTGATACAGTGGTTTTATATTTTTAAATAATGGTCACTTTAATCTGAGTAAGGAAGACTGAGTCAGAGTGAAATCAGCTGTCATCTTAATTCTTTCCCTGGGAATAGATCGATATCTGGCTAGAAACTTGAAGATTATCAGTCACTGAGGAACCAAGATACTCTTTAATCACTCTCCCATTCCCCAAATTAGCATCCTGAATGATTCTTTTCTAAATAGGAGGTTCCTTACTTTCATTTTGTTTATTTTAACAGTTATAGCATTTATTATGTTGTCTTCTCATTGAGAAATCTTAGGCATTCCTACCGCTTTTTTATGAGTGCCCAAACTAAATGTGGGATGATACTGGAAGTGACCATGGGGAAACAAATTTGGATCCGTTAGAGTTTATTTTCTCAACTCAAACAGAAACAAACACACATAATAGGATACTCAGCACTGAAATAATTTGCTACTATCCTCACAGGGAAATCTTTTATGATCATGTGAAAGAACAATTCAGTTGAATATTATAAGTCTCATCTTCTTCTTTGTTTCCCAGAAATCTTACTCAAAGCTTGCCTTATAGATATCTATATAGAGAGATATATGAATACAGATATTGATATAGACACAGAGAATGCATGTATGGTGAAATGATGCACCCACCCCCCAATTTTTCACACCCTGATGCCAGAACATATAAACGTATTATTATCTTACATTGCAAAAAAAAATTACATATGTGATTAAATTAAAATATTGTTATATGGAGATTATCCTTGAGTATTAGGCAAATCTTATAGGGAAGAGAGTCAGGAGAGTCATCGTATGAGAAGGGAATGTCATGAAAGAAGTCAAGATCAGAGAGAGAGTTAGATCCTGGGCTGCTAGATTTGAATATGGAAAAGAGGCGATGAGGAATATGGTTGTTCTCTGGAAGCTGGAAAAGACAAAGAAATAGATTCTTACATAAGGCCTGGAGAAGGGACCAGCTCTGCCCATGCTCTAACATTAGCCCACTGAGATCGATTTCGTACTTTGACTTCCAGAATTGCAAAATAATATATTTGTGTTGTTTTAAGCTATTGATAAGTTAGTGCAAACCTGTTAGAGCAATAATAGTGAACTACTATAACATGAAATACAAATTTTTCTCAAGTATACATGCTTCAGTCATATCATGTCATGGAACAAGTATCATCAAATTGCAAAGAAATTCCATCTAAAAATAGGTAATTAACATGGAAATCAATAATGAAAAGGATAAATAAATATGATGCTTTTGGAAATTTGAAAGTACCCTGCTAAATAATTAATGGATCAAAGGAGAAGCAAAAATTTATATATTAAAAAATTAAAACAGAGTGTAGTGAAAATAAGTAAGAGGAAATACATAACCTTAAATTATATATATAAAAAAATAAGGAAACTTGGAAAATATTGAGTTAAGTCTTCATATTAGAACTTAAAGAACATATTTTTTTTTAAAAAAATAGAAGAAATACTGAAGATACATGAGAAAAAGCTAAATAAGAAAGAAAAATATAATAGCAAGAGATTTGTTTCCGGTCATCAAGAAACCCTGTGAAAACAATTGAGTCATAGAAGCGTGGCGAGAAAGAAAAAAAATATATATATATAAAACTTTTTTCCTCCACTTAATATCACTTCTCCTTAGTTACTGTTCGCAAAGATCTTCTTTTTCCTTTCTCTTTACCCAGTTCACGTTTTTTGCCTGGTCATGAGTTTAGTAAGATGGATTTTAGCTAAACATGTTTTACAGTCATGATGGATGATGCTTAAATATAAGTATAGCTTGGCAAGACACAACTTTCCCTTCTTCTTTAGATTCTTTACTTTTTCTCTCTGGAAAACTTCCTTTAAGAAAAATTTGGTCCTGGTTAAAAAAAAAAAAAGAAAAAGAAAAATTTGATCCTGGTGGACTGAAGACAATGTCAAAAATGACATCAACCAATTAATTTTTCTTAGCTTGGATTGTCCTGCTCCTATTTAAAGTGCTTATAGGGTCAGCTTAGTCTCCTGATACCTACGAGGATGGCTTGGCTGTTGTAGCTCTTGCACCTTCTATGACATTGAACTGTTTCCAAAATTTAGAAAAATAAATGAAGAACAAAGAAAGGAAGAAGGAAAAGACAGAAACAAGGGTGGAAAGAAAGAAGGGAAAGAAAACAAAATAATGCGGCAAAACAATGTCCAAAGAGCTCATTGATAGCAAAAGTGATGGAGAAAGTACACATAAACAATACTGTAGATGAAAAAATATGTCAGGTTACCAGACAATTATATAATAAAACCAGTATTTGGAGAAAGGCCAAAGTGCTGGAGTGTGTTGAATTTGAAAGAATATTCAGATGTATTATATTATTTAGTATAATATTTAATATATACCATCTTCATACAAAATGGCATGCATACAAATATTGGGTAATAAACTTTCAAAACTGCAGACAAATACTTGCTATCTAAATACATAAATATCAAATATATTAATTCATTAAAACTATTTTTCATGTAATATATGGATATAGCTGAATGGTAGTCACCTCAAAAAGGAAATCATTATTTTTTAAGATTTTTAAAGAAATCTTATTTATTTTTTTGTTGAGAGAGAGAGAGAGAATGAGCAGGGGAGAGGGGCAGAGGGAAAAGCAGACTCCCTGTTGAGCAGGGAACCTGACACAGGGCTCCATCTCAGAACCCTGAGATCAGGATGTGAGCTGAAGGCAGATGTTTAACTAACTGAGACATCCAGGCACCCTTCAAATAGTTACTATAAAACATCTTCTTTAAGGAATTGGTTGTATGCATCAATATAATATCAAATTTGATACATAGGCCTGAATAACTTTCCATTCCTCCTTTTTCTTCAAATTCAAATATCATACATTATACAGCATATAATAAATAATAAAAATAAATTCTTGTTTTAAATAAGCTTTAAGTATCTTCCTTAAAGTTTGCCACTCACTATGTTTAAGTATTGTATATGACATGGGATTAAACATGTCTCTAAATACAGAATTTATTTATTTTTTTTAAATACAGAATTTAATGTTAATTCTATAAGCTATTGCTATCAATCACTACAATTGTGATTTTTCAGACTTCATTTTTTCAGACTTCATTTTTTCCAGTTTTGGAATAAATATGTTTATTCATTAGTATAACTCATTGTATTTGAAAATTGATCACAAGGCATTTCTCTAAGAAAAATCCAGTGTTCTTATTCATTTGAAATCTACTTACTTTTTATTGGTTGTATGAAATCCCATGGATGCAGAACTGTGCTTCAAAACATTGTTGCATGCATTTTAATACTTCAAGTAGATCTTAAGTGTAAGCGACTTGCATGTATGTATGTTTATTCCTTGCAGTCACACTTAAATCTCTGGAAATCCAGTGAAGTATATAGTTAGCATAATCAGCATCTTATTTATCTTTAAGTAAATCAGTTTGTTGACAACATGAATTTCTATTTACATCATATTTAAAATTGATGAAAATCGCAAACTACTTTTTAAGGAACTTTTTAAACACAAAGCCAGTCATTATTTTACTAAATTCTTATTTATTCAAACATAAATTATTTCACAAAAAAATTACAAAATTGGGGGTTCCTGGGTGACTCAGTTGGTTCCTGGGTATCTGCCTTCAGCTCAGGTTGTGATCCTGGGGTCCTCAGATCAAGCCCCGTGCTGGGCTCTTTGCTCAGGGGGGATCTTGCTTCTGCCTCTACCTTCTGCTAGTGCTCTCTCTCTTGCTATCACTTTCTCTCTCATAAATAAATAAATAAATAAATAAATAAATAAATAAATAAAATCATTTAAAATTATGAAATTATAATTATATGATTATAATAAAAATATATTTTGTTTTGGAATTTGTCAATTTTGAGTGGCCTTTATAATTCAATCATATCATGATAGCCGGGAAATAAAACAAGATTTGTGCCAAGAGCAAGAGAATCTCCTATCAGTTGCTTCCACTTCAGCTATTCCCATTTCTGTAAGCTTTTCTCTTTGTAACCTTTTTCTTTTGCACGTTTAGAATATAAGACTTCAGTTTTCTTCTTATTTCACTTACAAAAGAAAACAAAAATTAATTAAACTTTTCTGGCTTCTATTATTCACATTCAGTGGTTTACCTCATTCCAAGACAAACTGCCCATGGTACACCTGCATGGTCTCTATGCAGTTTTTCAGCTGTATCTATCCTTCAACAGACAATTGACTAGGAGTTTTAAAGTGACTGTGGATTTGTCATCCACCAATAGCCACCCATTCATTTTAAATAAGAGAAGCATCTCTTTGGTCTGCATTGTGTTTCTTCTTCCACAGAGATGGCATTTTTCAAGATACTAGATAGATTGCTCAAGTTGTATCAAAGAGAGGCAATTCGTCTGTGACAAACCAAGATCCATAAAAGAGTTAAGACTCACACTACCTGCCTCTAATCCAATAAGAAAGGTTGGGTTTATCTTTCACGGATGAGAACAAAGAAAGTAACTGACCCATGAAATGAGAAATGTAACTGAATAACTTCTGGATGTGAAAGGAGAAAAGTTGTTGACCGAGTATCACAAAACTTTGAACACATAATAATATGGTGCAGCAAGGGAGGTGGGGCAATAAAAAAAATGTGAATTGGTAAAGAAAATGTGATATAATTTTTATATAAGGTGAGTATAATTCAAGTGCCACTAAACTCTGGTAAAAATAACTATCTTTTGAGGACTTCTTTTAATTTCCACTTACACTTGCACTTATCTATATCTATCTATTTATCTATCTATCTATCTATCTATCTATCCATCCATCCATCTATCCTTGAACAAATATATGTTTGTGTGTAGCACTGGGAATATAAAAATTATCATCTTTCAGAATTTAAATATTTAAATTTGTCTGTGTATTTATATTCATCCTAAATAAAATAATAACACTGAAAATAACACTAATAGTGTAAATACACCCAATGCTTTTAAAGTTACCAGGCATACCTCTAATGACTTTACTTATAAAATTTGTTTAATATTCAGAAAAGTTTTATGCAGTAGAAGCCTTTTATCCACAGCTGAGAAAACTGAGGAACAGAAGGTTTCAATAACTTTTCCCATGGCCCTGAACTGGTAAACTGGAGTTTTTTAAATCCTGGAACTCTGAATTCAGAGCATGTGAATTTAACTACTGTGATATATCACACTTCAGTTTGACCATCACTGATTCTGGAGTTAAAATGAATAATGGAAACTATTATTTAATCTGCATCTGTTCCAATGGGGGAAAAAAATCCACTTTATAGGAAACTCCTAGAAAAATATATTGCACCAACAAATTCTCAGTAATTGTTGAGGGAAAACAAAACAAAACAAAACAACATGAATGACTGGATAAATAATTCTTAAAAAATGAAAATCAATCCCATTTTCAATAAATTTGATGAGTGTGTGAGTCATGAATCCAAGTAATATTCCAATCAATTTCTGGACAGTTCTGATAGTTAGAATGCAATTGCTTATTTTTGAAAAGATCTGGCTCCTATAATTTAATTCAGTGATCATAATTCTATTATCTATTTTTCATACAAGACTTTTCTAAAATTTGAAGAACCATCTTCATTTCCATTCCGAGTTTGTATAGATGTCTCATTCTCTAAAGAGTATTATTTTTTACAGTATAAATTTACTTTCATTTATAAAATATGTTAATTTTCTGATGTGTGGACATACATCTATGTAACTTTAAAATGTGACTACATTTATATGTAGCAGTTAATTATAAGTTGAAATTTTTCATATTCTGAAATAGATATTACCAAGAAACCTCCCTTTGCAACATTCTAGTCATTAGCCCATCCCAAAATAACCACTATTTCAATTCTAACACCATAGATTAGGGGGTTGGTTTGCCTATTTTTAAAGTCTGTGCATGTTTGTGCTCATGTGTGTGTATGTGTGTGTACATATAGGAATATTTAGATAGTGATATTTATATATATATATATATACATATATATATATAAATAACTATTTTGTAACTGGTTTCATTAGCTAATACTATTTCCATAAAATTTAACTATGCTGTTACAGGTAGTAATAATTCTTTTTAATTGCTATATAGCATTTTATTTTATAAATGAACCAAAATTTTAAATTATTTTAGTATTTTTGGGCATGTGGGTCATTTCTTAATTAAGAGTAATAAAAATGGCTTTACAAACATTTTTGTCATTTTTTACTGCATATATGAAGACATTATCTTGGATATTTCTCTTGTCATATATATATATTTAGAGAAGTCAAATTTCTGTATCACAGTGCTATAGGTTTAGCTAACAATAGATACTGGTAAAAAAGATTGCCACTTTGACTATAAAAATTTATATTACCAAAAGCAGAGTATTACAATTATAGCTATTACACTTTCTCTCCAGCACTTAATATTATTGTCTGTATTTTCATTAATAGAGCATGGTTTATGATATGTGCTGCATTGAGCATTTAACTTACTTTTCTTGGTGACTGATGAAATTGAATACTTTTTTATGTGTCTATTGATCATTTTGAAACCTTGTTCTTTAAAATGTCATTTTAAGTGTTTTATCAATTTATAAAATTTTCTGCATTTTTGCTACTTGATTTGTAAAAGTTCTTTGTATATCTTATAAAAGGACACTGTTTCAAATATACGTGCAATCATCTGTCTTTTAATGGTGTCATCTAATGCAAAGCAACTCTTTTTTTGTTCAAAGCAACTCTTTTTTTTATTGTATATATTTAAGTTGTACAAATTGATATACATACACAATAAGAAATAATCACCACAATCAAGCTAATTAACATGTTAATTGCCTTACATAGTTAGCTTTTATTTGTTTATTTTCTGCTGAGAACACTGGGGATCTGTCCTCCTAACCAATTTCAAGCACAATGTTGTTACCTCTAATCACCGTACTATACATTAGATCTCCTGGACTTACTCATCTTGCATAACTGACAGTTTGTACCCCTTGGCCAACATCTTAAACTTAATGTGCTCCAATATATAGTCCTTCTTTAGAAATAACATTTATTTCTGTTCTATTAAAAATGTTAGCCCAGTCCACTTTAATTTTTGAAAGGCAATATTTATGGGACCCATGCAGCAATAAAATTTTTATTATGTTATTCAGTTTTAGTAGCAGAAAACAATTTGGTGGTGATATCAAAGTTCTCTAAAAAACATTCATTCATTCCAAAACTAATTCTTTCCCACTCATGAACTCTCAGGTTTCAGGTAAGCATAGTGACACACACTTGATCTTTTACAAGTTTGAGAAAATATTTCTTCCTCTTGATACAGTATTTCAAATTTGCCAAGTTTAAATTTTATTAATAGGAAATATTACAATAAAAAGTGAAGAAAGCACTAAGAGAAATTAGAAGCATGATATTTTCTGCTTTACACCAAACCTGTATGACCTCAAAATGACTTTCCCTCATCAGTAACTAGAGGTGCCAAGTTATTTTGATCCATTTCTAAACTAGTTTGAGTGGATTGACTAGTTAGTATATACAAAGGTCCCATGTCCTCTATAGGATACAACAGTTTACAGATTCATGAGAAATGCAATTAAAAGCCAATGTAGTTGGTTTAAAATGTCTCACAGTAATGTTGTTTTTCAATTAAAGGGGAACAATCTAGAATCATATTTATATGTATATATATATAGACACACACACACACACACACACACAGATACAGCCTGGTGACACAGTATGGCTCCTTAATCCTTGCAAGTTTGACTTTAGAGAATCAGTCACTTTTATGAAAACATGTGTATTTAAATGAATATGTATGCAAGTATATTTATTCTTCAAAAACTGTCCATAAATATCATCCAATTTTGAGACTATGTGATTCACCCGATAGAGATTAAGAGCAACTGTCCTTGAATAATCCTCCTTATAAAAATAATGTAAAAAATCATAGCAAGTAAATAAGGCATGCTGCTGGTAGCTGCCCGCCTGTTTATGATCACTGTCCTGCTGGGCTTATTTTATATCCTTCCATTTATACTCTCAGAGTGAGCCATTTTTGAACAGTGATAAATAGAGATACAGAACAGCACTTTTTAATTCCTCCACATTTTAACATTTAAAGTTTGTAAGTTTCTTGTACTAAAAACCACTGTCATTTTCAAAAAGTGGCCATTATTGAACCCTTTGGTATACATATAGTTCAAAAAAATTATTAAAATGGAAAATGCTGAATATTTGCTGATATTGGTCAAACAAATATTATTATCTTTCTTTTAGGTATCGGTTTAAGATGAATAAATCTGAGATATGTGGAGACCCAACAAAGGGAAGGAGTGCCTGACTTAATTTGTGTTCCAGGTCTATATAACTAGTTTTCAAATATTAAAATTAGGAAAATATTTCACATTAAAATAATATATTGACATCAGAGAAGCTGAGTGCTGGATTTATAGGTATATTTACCATTTTATGTAAACCTAAAAATATACTTAAATTTAAAAAAATACCAAAAAAAATGAAACTCTGTCATTAAATACAATTTCTTGTGAAAAGCCATTGTACAAAATTAAGGTCTATGGCTGAAAATGTGAGAGGGCACAGGGAGGGGAAGGGTTGTGACTATTATCATAACACATCATGAAATTATCTCTAAGCTATTCAGCCCTTTTCAACTCTTAAATTAGAGTATTCGATAGATGAAAGAAATGTTAAAAATAAAAATATTTGTTTTCCCCAGGCACACTGATCATTAGCTTTTGATGGCACCTAGTACATTCACTTTTTGTTTTTCTCATAGACTTATAAAATATTTGTTAATCTCTATGGAGTAGTTTGTGCAAGGGAGTCAATAGTAAAATAAATCAAACACACCCCTGCCTAAGAAACCTTAGATTAATGGAAAATCGAGTAAACTGTAAAATAAACATGTAAGTAAATGTAAATTGGCATCTATGATAGGTGCTATAAGGGAAACATATTCATGGATATAAAATATGTAAGTGGTTTAGAAGGAAAGGAGTTTTTCCCATTATGGAAAATCATAAATTGTTCTTTGAGGAAAATTAGTAGTGATCTGATTGTGCATCTGTAGAAGGCTTGATGATATGAGCTGGGAGTGGACTTTCAGGGTGTCTTGGTCCATTAGGGGCTGGCACAGAAAGAGAGTAAAGAAGGAAAATACTCCCAGCAAGCAGAACATTGAGCAGTTCATTTCACTGCCCCATTTCTTTTTTACAAAGGATGGGCAGTCTAAAATAGGATGTAAAATGATAATATTTTGGCAATAATTTACAAAAATAGCCTGGAACTAAATAGGAACATACAGAAGTAGGCTTAAGAAAGAGATATGTGGATGATTCATATGTGGATGATCCTTTTGAAAGAGATTCAGTTTTAAAACATGTGTCTCATTGTCAAGCAAGTGACATCTGATATAACCTCCAGACAAGTCCTACCCCTTCATGGGCAGCAGTCTCTGATGTCAACTCACTCTCACAGCACTGGATGAAAAGACACTTTACTCACATAGAAAAAGAGACAAAGCAAAATCAGATTCAACAGTGGGTGCTGGTCTTTAATGGCCAGTGGGTCTCATCCCATGGCCAAGGCAAGACGATGATTTGCATTGCATGCATCTCGACGAAAGCAAAGGACCCTATTTCTTCCTTGCCAGGAACATGTATAGCACTGGAGCTGACAAGTGCCATATGATAAACATGTTTAAGTGGAGCAAAGGATACCATTAAGCCTGAAACAAGGAAAGATATTTGCACAGAAAGCAAGAAGTCCAGCATAGGCTGTTAGGGGTTTTGTCCATGTAAGAAAGTGGTACAGACTCAGAGTCCATTCTTATGTGGCAAACCTGATGCCAAAAGACTATTTGCAGGAGACTGCATTTCCTATCATCTATGTAAATGCTTTCCAAGGGCCCTACTGCAAAAAAAAAAATATATATTCTTAATAATCTGCCCTAAGGATAGCAATCAACTTCTTCCATGATACAAGGATTTGATCAATGGGTTCATGAGCAGGGTTGGCAGGATTGCTGAAGGATTAACTATAGATGTTCATTATGTACTTCCCTCCAAAAAGTCTGGCCTGGGAATTGCTTATTCTAAGTGCCCAACATGGAACCTACACAATAACACTATAACTTAAAGGACATAGTCATTTCCTTTATAATGACACTAGGTAGAAGATGAGAGGATGAACAATCATCCATTCTGCTGAATAGCATATGTATATCAGATTTAAGTTTCCTACTTCCTACTTGTAGTCTAACCATCTGTGATATGCCACACATGAACAAAAGGTGGGATTCATAAGAAAAATGTAAAGGGGTGCCTGGGTGGGTCAGTCAGTTAAGCATCTACTAGGGTCCTGGGATTGAGCCCACCTCAGGCTCCCTGCTCCTTTCTTCTGTTCCCCTCTCTGTCTCACTCTGTCTCAAATAAATTAAAAAATATATATATTTTTAAATAAGGTAAACAGAGCATTATGTTAATTCCCATGGATTCAATGGTTACTATTTTAAGTTACCCATCAGAAGAACCTGGATCTCTATAACGGAAAATGGTCTCTTGAAGACTTGATTATAGTGCCATCTGGGGGAAAAATGCACCTTTGGTGTCTGGAACACTCCCCTAAAGGAGATTTTATATACTCTATGTAAATATTTGTTCCATTTCTTTCATCACCAAGATATACAGAAACTGAAATCAAGGAGATGATGCTACTTATAATTAAATGTAATGATCTACTCATAAATTTTGACATCTTCCTCATGATTGTGAGCCCTGCTGAGTTAGTATTTTTTTAATGCCCAAACTATAATTTATCAGGTACACCAGAAATTGGTACTTGTACTTGCAGGTTTTTTTTTTTAATTGTTTGTTTTATATTTGTTTGTTTTTTTTGTTGTTGTTTTGCTGGAGAAGTTCTTCATGCCAAGGGAAAATCATTACAAAACGGAATATAGAAATGATTACACTCTGCCTCCAAAATCTAGAAAGTTCACCAAGTATATTCTGATTAAAATTAAATGAATAGAGCTCCTAATAAGAAATATCTATTCCTGCATGCAAACTGTATTGTCATAATGTTCCTCAAAAAACTAAAATCTCAATGAACTAATCTTTAAATCTCAGCTAAAGGAAGTTATGATAGGCTGAAATGGACTTCTGTAAGAGTGCTTATTAGGAAAAAGAAAAAAATGACCATATTCTTCATGATTTTAAGATAGAGCACTAAAGGTAGGCAAAATATGACTCCATAATAATCTAATACACTATAACAAGTATGTATAGGCTAACAAATCTACAAGTCTTATTAATTTGACAATGATTCTTTTATAGAAAAACAAATGAGTGATGTGATAGGTTACGGCCAGGTTTGCTATAGAAAAACCTGGAACAACCCTAATGATATAGCATTGAATACTGTAGGCAGTGGATAGATTACTTGTGATCCATACTGCAAATTTGCACACTTGTTTCAATAATGCCATTTAAGTGTCATCTATAGTATAATATATTGAAAACTTAGGAACCCAGGAGCCTGACAGTATATGTGCATGAACTTTCAGTGGAATCCTAATGCGTAATGATATACACCCACAAGTAGTCCCATTTCTGCTCAACAGGCTTCAGTGGTTTCTCAAGTGAGGCATTTCCAAACTTTGAACCGGTGATGATTTTGGCAAGTGAGCCATCCTGCTGTTAGTTTCAAACAATAGTATAAGAGAATGAGAGAGAGAAAGCCACTGTGACAGACAACTGAAAAGTGACATTGACAGGGAGTGAGAGGAAATAGAAATCATGGTTTGGGTAGCTTTTCTTTGCAAAGTTCTTCACGAAGACATGCACATGGGCACATTGTTCTCTGCCTATTGGGCGCTAGAGCTCAGCATGTCTCTGACAGCAAGAAAGACCATATTGTTCCATAACTAAGGTCTACAGAGCATAATAAAGAATGAGGTTTATGCTTAATGGCATAGAATGTTAATACAGTTTCCAGATAGAATCAATAAAATCACTGGAGCCTCCAATTCTTTGGAGGATGTGAATTAGGGAGGATGAGGATGAGTAGGTAGGTATCTTTCAGAAGGAACTAGGATGCCTTGATTTAAAATCATCCAGGTGTAATTATGGTTTATCCAGAAATACAGGTAGAATGATAGAGAGAACTTCTGACTCTGTGGTGCTTGGTAACAGGCAATGTTGTATTGGTCTAATATTTGGTTCTCTTTTCCAGTTTTTTTGTTTGTTTGTTTGAGGTCTATATTCGTGATGCTAAAAATGATGCAAATTAGTTATTTTTGTTTAAGATTTTATTTATTTATTCATGAGAGACACAGAGAGAGAGAGGGAGAGGCAGAGACACAGGCAGAGGGAGAAACAGGCTCCATGTAGGGAGCCTGACGCAGGACTTGATCCCAGGACTCCAGGATCACACCCTGAGCCAAAGGTATGTGCTAAACTGCTGAGCCACCCAGGCATCCCCAAATTAGTTATTTTTAACTTTCATCATTTTATTATATGCACAATTGTATTCACTCACTAGTTTGTTGTTTGTGTGTTTGAACCCACTTATGGGTGGGCTTACTTCTGAAAAGGATGTTAACTGTTTCTGTAAAACTATTTGGAAATTTGTAATATAAGCCTTCAAATAATTACTAAATTCTCTTTTAAAAATAAATAAATCTCTGGATCTAATTTATTATGTATCTCAGGAGTTTTGAAATTAGTGAGCGTTCCATCTTTGTAACAAGCCCATGAGATAGGAATTATTTTTTATTCAAATTTTATAGATAAGAAAATGGAGTTAGTAGGGCTCCTGTATGGCACAATCATTTAGGTGGTTCACTCTTGGTTCTAGCTCAGGTCTGATCTCAGGGTCATGAAACAGCCCACGGGACACCATGCTCAGCACCAAGTCTACTTGGGATTCTCTCTCCCTCTGTCCCTCCTGCTCATGCACACTCTCTCTTTAAAATAATAAATCTTTAAAAATTAAAAAAAATAAAGAAAATGGTGTTAGAGAAAGATTGAGTCCTAATCTGACACCCTCAGGTGGTGGAAAGATTGCCCAGGATCACAACCCTGAAGATTGGCTCCTCAGCCTGTATTTACCTTCCGAGCTACAAAGCTTCATGAGTTTAAACTATAAACTATGCACTATACATGCACTTCTATAAGGTTTTCTTACATAGAGGTGTATTGTGAATATAAATTATATAGGAAATATTCATGATTGATATTCACTATAATCAGGTATATTAAGATGAACAGGAAAAAATTCCTGGAAATGTATTAACAATGGCTGCTACTGGGTGACAGGATTATGGTGGGTTTTATTCTCTGCACATTTGTGCATTTCTGAGTCTTCTCCTCCAATAAACATATATTATTTTATAAAGAGCAAAGCAAAAATAAAAATGCTTTTATCCACTGCTTTATGGCTTACTTCAGTCTAGCTAAAATATTAATTACTTTCAATGGCTGCACAGAGGAAGACAGCAACATTTGAAACCTTCTATTATTTTCATTAAGCAGTTTTGTAACACCAAGAACAAAATGCCTCATGTAGATAGGTTCTTAATAAATGCTAGTGAAAGGGCTAATTTTCCTGCACTCGGTAACTGTGGCCAGCTGCAGACTAAGTGATTTTCACAAAAGAACTTCATTGCATAAGCCAAACTTGTCTGGTAGATGGAAGGGCTGTGCATATACAGATATCCTGTTTGGGAGTGATTCTCATCAACCAAGTAAGAAACTGTTCTCTTTAAGCTATTTTTTGTAGTACGATAATGTAGGTTTTTATCAAATGACAAATGCACTGTTTTTGCTTCCATGATTTATTTCCCTGATAATCTTGTCATTTTGGTTCAGAAATCTAGAATCTGCAAGCACATTGCATTTTTTGAGATTTTTCAGATTCTTGTAAATATTCTATTATTTTGACCTAATAGTCCATTGTATGACTTCATGAATAAAACACGTTTGAAGGTAACTTAAAAAGATTAATTGTAGCCAAATTTAAATTGATGAGTTCAAAATTAGATGCATCATACTCATCAAATTTCAGTGAGAAATTTTTGCTTAGTGTGTGTATTATTAACAATCTAAAGATACTTCTAATCTTTTCTAGGAAACACATCACTAGAAATTTTCCTGAAATTTGCATATGATATGTAGTAAAATCTGTCTTAATTTTAATTGAATTCTAAATATCTTAAATATTGTGTTGAAGTATAAAGATAATTATAATGAAATAAGATTTGTATCTTTCAAATTACAGTTATAAAAATTCCTGAAATAGTTATTAAGCTGTAAACTAAACTAAGCCTAATTATACTTTGGCTTGGAAAATAAAGGATGGCAATACATTCTAAATGTACCCTCTGCCTGGAAAGACTCAGAAATTGGGTAAATATCTGACATACATGAAGAATTTTGCTTGCTTTATTAGAATACCTTTATGTATTGTTTATATTCCTTTGGCTTTATCTTGTCTTCTAGAAACGTACCAAGATTCCTGAGATATTGAAGGCCTTTTGCATCACAGTCTCACATTTGTGAGATGATATTCTATTGTGAATTTCTCTTTCCGTAAGCTCCGGTTGACTTTTTCTTACATTCTCCAAGGATGCACATTTTCAACTTTGAAAAAAAAAAAAAGATTAATTACCTAACAGTGGTATTTGAAAATCACTGTCTTTTTCCTTCACGTTCTTGAAAATATTAGGTAGAATTATATGTCAATTGTTAGATATCAACTGAAAGGAAAAAAAAAGTCAACATTGCATTTCTTTTCCCCCTCATGTCTTGCAATTTATTTATTATGAGTAATTATTATGAGTAATTATTAATTATTATTATATTTAATATATGTATAAATATATATTACATTTAATATATTTAAATTACTTTATTTATTATTAGATTATTATGTAATATTTATTCAACCAAAAAATTGAGTACCTACCAGGTGTCAGTGAGAATTCTAGGCATTAAAGATAGAGTAAGATACAAAATATGTAAGCCTTTTGTATGAATTGTTTGTTTGAAAATTACATGTTGTTTTCAAATTGTTTCTCCATTTTATATATAGATTTATTTAAAAATAGCATCATCATTACTTGTATATAATAGTTTTTTAAAAGTTTCTGGCCTTGGGGCTCTTGGGTGCCTCAGTCAATTAAGCATCTGCCTTCAGCTCAGGTAATGATCCCAAGGTCCTGCGATAAAACCCGCATCCAGCTCCCTGCACAGCTGAGAGCCTCCTTCTCTTTCTCCCTCTGCTCTTCTCCTACTTGTGCTCTTTTCCTCTCTCTGTGTCAAATAAATACACAAGATTTTTTTTTAAGTTTCTAGCCTTTGCTTCCTTTTGAAGTTTTTCCTTTTGCTTACATATATTAAAATGCCTAGAAAAAAACCTGGAAATAAATGTCAGTAAGTTAATTATGATATTATTATAATAATAAACTGTATATCTATTGTTATTTTATTAAGAACTGGATTTGTATGTTATCAAATATCATTTAAGATTGAAACATCAGGTAAAATACTTTCCTTATGTGTTTGATAAGGTATTGAATATTAAACTATATTATTTATTTATGTTTTTGCCTAAGTACCTCTCAGCAATACTGATTCAACCAAAAAATTCACCAATTAAATATTTATATAGGCCTACTCTTGTTTTTATTTTTTTGTTTTGTTTTGTTTTTTGCATTATACTTTAGCCTATGATTTAAGAACATTTTTTTTTTTAAAGATTTATTTATTTATGATAGACAGAGAGAGAGAGAAGCAGAGACACAGGCAGAGGGAGAAGCAGGTTCCATGTACCGGGAGCCCGACGTGGGATTCGATCCCGGGTCTCCAGGATCGCGCCCTGGGCCAAAGGCAGGCGCCAAACCGCTGCGCCACCCAGGGATCCCTAAGAACATTTTTTAAGAAGAAAAATTCTTTCCAAATATTTCAATGTGAAGAGCTGAATTAATTTAGCTCTTGTTCTATAAAAATTATCTTAAATGTCAGTAGCCTTAAACAATAATCTCTAGCAATTGCTAACATGTCTATACAACCAAGTTGGTAATTAACTGGGTCAAGTGACTTGTTCTGCCCATTTGATAAGGCCTCTCTGAGGCAGGACAGCTAGTCTAGACAGCTAGTCCTCACTCAGACTGCTGGATTCGTTTCCACATAATTTCACCCAGAAAACCTTACAGCTTACCCATGGCTTTGAGTGAAAAAAAAAAAAAAAGGCAAGTAAAAAAATTCATTTCTTAAAACCTGAGTCTGGGCATGTTTGTTATACAGCAATAGGTACCTGATTCAGGAATTGTTCAAGTGTGGGATCATGCCATAACAGAAACCTAGAGTTATGTGGCATTGACAGCGATTTTCAGTACACAGAGACTGAAAAAATGGAAAGTCTATCATGAATGAAGTCTGCAGAATGATGAGGAAGATGTAATTGGAGGATGGTAAAATGGCAGCCTGTGTCATATAATAGCAAAACAATTGCTAAAACTTCTACCAGGAAATTTTAAAGATAGGAATCATATCATAAACATTTGAGTTTGATTAAGGGGATCTCCAGCTGGTGAAAACACCAGCTAATTGGTCCTAACTGTGTATAATAACTACAAGAAAGAAAAGAGCCGAAAAAAGAGTGGACAATTTGTGCTTACAACATAAAAGAAATATAAAGAGGCCAGGTCTTGTCAGGTTAGAAAATAGTTTCTCATTTGCAGCCTCAGTCCCTCCTCAAGGTTGGAAGAGGTTTCTTAACATTTAATTAGAAAAGCACTTAACGTAATACCTTGTGTATATGATGATAGGACCTTAGTAATTCTCAAAGAAATTAATGTGATGAGTTCAGATTTCCATTTTTTAACTACAAAAGATTAAAGCAGGGTGGCTGGATGAGAAACTTTTTGGTCTCTTCAAACATGTAAGACATAATTATTGCTAGTAACTGCAGAGATGTCTCCATTTTTCATTTTGGCTTTATCTCTTCCAAAGCCTGCTTCATTCATGCATGCATCCATTCCTTCATACATTTTTTCAATAGACATTTGTTAGGATATTCTGGTATAAAGCAGTCAGCATAGAAGAACATGTAAAATGTATAACTTCTCATTCAGCATCGTGCACTCTGAATGGGGGAGACAATCACACTATAAGTGTTCAGATGGAAAACTGAGGCAGTCTAACTAGGCTTCTATGGGACAGAGCAGAGTTAAATCAAACACTAATTATAGTTGTTGAATACCATAAAGAAGCTAAATGGCAGGCTGAAATACCATGTGAATTTTAGTTTAAAAATGGTATCTTTTTTTATGATTTTTATTTATTTATTCATGAGAGATTCAGAGAAAGAGGCAGAGGCACAGGCAGAGGGAGAAGCAGGCTCCACGCAGAGAGCCCGATGTGGGACTCGATCCCCAGACTCCAGGATCAGGCCCTGAGCTGAAGGCAGATGCTTAACCACTGAACCACCCAGGCTTCCCCATACAGGTTGATTTTGCTCTAAACATAATGTTTTAACTCCAAGAGTATTGTGACTTTAAGAAACATCAGTGCATAAAAGCATGCAGAAAATAATCTTATCTAGGAAATAAATATTTCATTTAAGAAATATCATCTGTCTTCAATATTCTGAGATGCAGTAGTATACAGAAGGCTGAAGCCAGAGCATAATAGTAAAAATAGTAATAATAAATGTATTGATTGTTAACTATATGCTAACCACAGTTTTTAATGTTTACATTTGTTAAGTGATGATCCTCCAACAAATATATTATTTTAGCTATATTATTACCATTTTATAGATGAGAAGACTGAAGGAGAGAGTGGAAAAGCATATGGTAGGTAGAAATAAACTGAGTAAGAAGTAGAGCCTGTATCAAAATACAGTACGATTCTGGAGAAGATATTAAGTTCCACTTTTCTTTTTTATTAGTCAACACAGTACACTTGTTCTATATGGAATAAAAACCCATTAAAGCTGCTTGTTTGTTTTAAATTTTATCTTTTGTCTAGTCATCAATTTCTCTGAAATGTTCTTCTACTATGTTGTTTATCCAATAATTATTTATTAATTTTATTTTATTGCGTTTTTATATGCTGGCTGTTTCTCTTTTGATATAGTCCATCTTATTACAATTATTGTTCGTCTTTCTTCCTTAAAAAGTATTTTTTTTTATAACTCCAATGTCTACATCATCACTGGGTCTGTGTAGGTTAATTACTTTACCCCTTTGTTTTTCTTACAATAATTTAGAAATGGCAGAGCAGACATTTCTTCAATGCAATTCTTACTTGTTTGCTTGTTTGTTTTTAACTTACAGCCATGAATATTTAGGGCATAGTAAGTAGTAAAACAATTAACATTAAAATGTTTTTTTTTCTCATAAAATAGTATTGAACACATCCAAAGCATTTTTATATCCAATGTTCTCACAGTAACAGCAGATTTTCTAGTCCAAAAGCCAGTTTCAAGAGCGTTTAACTTAATGCTCTACTTTTTGCCTATTTCCCCTAAAATTTTAAAGGATGAAGCACACAATATATTCTAAACCTTGTAATGCACTGTCACTAGTTTTGTTCTTTTCTTAACCCGGAGTGTAAGTTTTGCTTTTGATAATAAAAGTGGGATTCCTCACTGCCAATCTCAATCACCCAGTTTTTCTGGCATGTGCAATATTTCCCAGAGATTTCTAAAAATGACCATATGGATTATATTTTGTAAATATCAAAGTTTTACTGATGAATGAATTTTCCTTTATTACAGACCCTTACTTTCTGCATACAAGTAGTAAAAACATTACTTCATGAGATTCTATTTTTAAGTCAGAAATGCCATGATTTAAAGACCTCATCTGTGTTGCTATTGTTACTATTCCTCAATCATTTGTTTTTTATATGTTTTGCTTTGTTTTCTTCCAACTAACTCTAAGCTCCCAAATTCTGAAATTACTTTTCTCTTATAGACAATCTGAGGAAAGCTTTCACTGAACTTTAATAATTTTCTGTCCATATATGAAATGTAATCACAAAATTTTAAATGCCTATATGTGTACTATAAGCTAAAAAAACAACCCGTTTTTGTACAAATTGTATAATTTTCAAAAATTATACCTATCCCTAATTTCTTCTATAAATTCATTATATTACTTTCATTATTCCTTCTTGTGTATGTTTCTGTTTATTAGCCACAGTGTTTTAATCAGTTAGATTACATCTTTTTGTATTGCTTTTCTTAATCACTTGCATATACGTTTCCTTCCTTTTCCTAAAAAAAAAATGAAAACATTATCAGAGTAATTATCCATTTTTGTAATATTACCCAATCCAAAAATTATTTTCTATTTACTATTGTTTTTAGAAAAACTTTTCTTGAAATTTTGATTTTCAGTATAAACCAATTATTTATTAGCATTCTCAAGTGGTTATGGATTTTGTATTTGCCTATATTTGATGAGTTTTAAAGGATTGTCAACACAGAATATAAAATATTTAATTGAAAATATTTTGATATCTTATACCTAAAATATATATTTTCATCTATGAAATTATGAATATATATTCTTTTACTTATAACATTAATTTTATTAATCATTGCATAATTTCTTTTTCTTTTTTTTTTCATTGCATAATTTCTTATCCTATTTATAAATATAGGGTTAACTTTCAATTTTGGCAAAAGAAAATATATACTGAATACATATTAAATATTACTCTATTTCTATTATAAAACCTACCCTTTAGAACAAATGAATTATAGAATTTTTTCGTTTTGAAGTATATAACTAAATGTCTTTTTTAAAGGATACTCTTGGATAGAGTATAAACAATGCAATATTTATTATGACAACTAGAATGATAAAAAATAATGTTCTTAGGAAAATTTTAGTCATTATATCATTAACATATTTAAAAGCAATATTCATTTGAATCAGTAATAGTTGACATCAATACATAGTTGAAAACAAAATAGAATATATTGTATATCTTATTATAATGCTGCTGGATCACTACTAATGTGCAGCCTTAATTTAATTTAAAAGTAGCTAGAGTAGGGGCTCCTAGGTGTGTTACATGGTTAAGTGTCTGCCTTCAGCTCAGGTCATGATCCCCTTGGCCTGGGATCCAGCCTCAGGTCCGGCTCCTGGTTCAATGGGTAGTCCACTTCTCCCGCTGCCTCTCTCCCTGCTTGTGCTATGTCTCTCTCTCTCTCTCAAATGAATAAATAAAATATTAGGAAAAAATAGAAATAGCTAAATTAGAAATTAATCTTAGAAATGTATTCTTCATATAAAACTTAGGTAGATAGTTTCCATGGAAGTTTCATACAAAATCTATAACACAGATTGTTTCAAAACAGAATTTTTTTATTCAGTGTATAAACAGTAGATGTATAGTTAATATTAGATTCTATTTTAATGGAAATCAGCATCAAATTACAGAAATATCAAAAATAGTGTTATTATTTTTAATTCTAGTTGATGAGGCAACTCAGTGATTCAGTTGGTTAAGCATTTCACTCTTGATTTCCTCTCAAGTCATGAACTCAGGATCATGAACTCAAGCTCCCAGTTGGGCTTCATGAGTTCAACAGGGAGTCTGCTTGAGATTCTCTCTCCCTCTCCTGTTGCCCCTCCCCCTACTCTCTCTCTATATAAATAAATAATTATTGTCATAAAATGTTTCAGGAATCTGTGTTGTATTTGTTAAGTTTCAGTGAGTATAGAGTTGCCAAGAATCAACTTGGGTATAATATGAATGCATTAAATGTTCCCCTTCTATAAATTAAAAAGAAAATAATATAGAAAACCATTACTGATTGTGTTAAATTAATACACCAGTTGAATTTTAAGGTATAATAAGGTACTTAATATGTAAAATGAGATAAATTATGTTAACATGAAAAGAATAGTTGCAATGCAAGCATACTATAGAATATTTATATACCATATGAACCAGTGAAAAAATAGATAAATTATTTATAATACTATAAAACTACAATGGGTTCAAAAATATAATGGAATATAATACTGTAATCAGTTATTGTGAAATTAAGTGTCAGCAAAAACCATTAGGTTGTAGCTTAATTTTCCTAGGTGATAATTCAAACACAAATTACCATTTTGCATATTAAACCTACATAAATAACACTGTAGTTATTGCTCTGAAAAATTATATGTTACTACTGAATAGATTCCATAGTAAATTACCTACTTATTATTACTGCACAAAACTAATCTACCATACATATACTCAACTTTGATTCATAGAATTTGAGAGCCAAAAAGTACTTTTTAAATCAATCTTGAGTTCATTTTACAAATAAGGAATATAAGATCCACAAAACATATACAGTTTTAACATATGATATTACTTCATTATTTACTGTGAGATCCTGATTTCTACTTTTGTCTCTTCATGAGACAAAGGAGAAGATACACTCAATGCCCTAAAGCTCTGCATTGAGACTTCTCCCAGAACCTTGTTATGCAATTGGTCCTGATTTCCTTTCTGCTTCTTTTTCAAGAAGAGAAAACAATAGAAAAAGAAGCAAAGTCAATATTATCCAAGAAAACCTGTGCAAATGACACAAACCCAATAGTTGGCTCCAACAAGAAAAATATCCAAATGGCCAGAGAATACAACACATGTTTATTGTCATCGTAGTAATTGGAAAAGGAAATTAAGATTGTACATATATATAATTTATGTTAATATATCTATGTACATATGTGCATATGTAAGTAAGAATCAACCTTTAATAATTAAACTAGTAGATTTTTTTTTCATTTTTTAAAATAAACTCTACACCTAATATGGGGATTGAACTCACCACCCTGAGATCAAGAGCCACATGCTCTAGCAACTGAGTCAGCCAGGAACCTCTAAACTGGTAGAATTTTAAAAAGAAATAAACTTTTGGCTAATAAACACCTGCATCATATATTATTACAAACATTTTACATTTTTAAAATATTTTTCATTTATTTATTCATAAGAGACAGAGAGAGAGAGAGAGAGGCAGAGACACAGGCAGAGGGAGAAGCAGGCTCCATGCAGGGAGCCTGATGCGGGACTCAATCCCAGGTCTCCAGGATCAGGCCCTGGGCCGAAGGGGGCACTAAACCGCTGAGCTGCCCAGGCAGCCCAAACATTTTACGTTTTAGAAAATCATCTGCCCATGCCTGTTGAAATTAAATATATATACTCACTGACCCAATAACTTTCTATTGAAACTCTCTTTTTAAGAAACTCTTCTTTATGGAAATGCCAATACATTAAATAACAAATTCATATATTCTAAAAATTATATACATATGTATTAATTTGCTAAGGCTGACATAATAAGGTACCACAGACTGGTGGCTTAAACAATTTCAATTTATTTTCTCACAAATATGGTTGAGATAAAGGTATAGGCAGGGTTGGTTTCTTCTGAGTCCTTTCCTTGGCTTGTGGTTGTCCATCTTTTCCCTTTATCTTAATATAATTTTCCCTGTGCATGCCTAATCTCTTCTTCTAAGAATGCCAGACACATTGGATCACCGCCTGCTCTAATCACTTCATTTTAACTTAATTACAGTTTTAAAAAATGAAATCCAGTAGAATTTTGAGTGACTGGTTTGGAACTCCATCATATACATTTTGGGGAGACACAAGGCAGCCTATAACAACATGAATAGTTCTTATACTATTATTTTCAGTTTTAAATGTGATGAAATATTCTGCATTGGCATCAGGAGAGAATCATTGGGTAAAATAATTCATCTATACTACAAAATATTATGTAACATAAAAAATATAATTTTTATTCATTCATAATAACCTGTTTGGATATTCAGTATGTATTGTCATGAGTAAAATGTAATGAATCAATTTTCCTAGAGGAAAGATTTATTTTGCTTGTTAAAAGAAGTGTGCTTTTTCTTTTTTAATCTAATAAATACATTTAAATTACAAAAATCATGCATCTTTCCCCTTTATTTTTTTCTGAAGTTTCATGAAAAAGAACCTACTGTTTAACAGTTTAATTAATTCACATTTACTCATAGAATAACTAAAATACTCCAGTAAGCAGATCAGACATCAAAAACAGAAACACAAACACTATTGCATGACTGTATAAATAGTTGACATTCTAATAACAATTTCAATAAATATGGCAGTAAAGCAAAAAAAACTTTAAAAGTTTTTAGGGAACTATTACTTTTAGGTTACAATTAAATCTCAAATTAACTATGTAGGGTTTATCAAAGTTCCTGTTGTTTTGGTTTATATTAGCTTTTTAAAAAAATATTTTATTTATTTGTTCAGGAAAGACACAGAGAGGCAGAGACACAGGCAGAGGGAGAAGCAGGATCCCTGTGGGGAGCCAACTGTGGGACTCAATCCCAGGACTCCAGAATCATGACCTGGGCCAAAGGCATATGTTCAACCACTGAGCCACCCAGGCATCCCTATATTAGCTTTATAAGTAAATTAAAATTTATTTTATGTAAGATTCTGAAAAATAGCGTCATTTCAGTGAAAAAAGATGATAAAAGACATCAAAGTCTTCAAGAAATTATTGTATAGAAATGAAACAAAAACAATGTATGAAATTTAGTAGTAAAAATTAAAATTAATGAATGTTTTTCATTAAAATTTTTGAAAGCAAAACAATTGAAAGTTATTTTATCTGGTTTTTATTTTTCTGATTATTTTAGGATGTGAATATGTTTAATTCATAGTCCATATAGTTAAATTAATGATTCACTTTAATATTTAAAATGAACCTCTTTGCCAAATGAAAAAAAAAAAAATTAAATGCTATTTTAGGTATATTTCCCAAAGATGTCTCTGTCATGATTGACTGATTGATTAGCTGTAATTACTCAGTGACTAAGAGTAGGAGCAAATTTCCCTTAATTTGTATGAAAATGCTCCATTTCCTTTCCACAGCATGTTGGAACATGATGGCTCAAATCTTAATACAGTTATCTCACTTCTTTAACCTGTAATCAATATGTCAACCAAAGCTTTATAAACTGAAACTTTGAGATTTGTAGCCATGAGTACCTTTACATAGTAGAAGGACCTTTGGGAATAGAGGTGGCTTTTTGAGGGGCAGAAGGGGGTATCTGTATCACTAACCAACACAAAAGACTGTACTTCTGACCACTGTTTGCAATTTTACCAAGGTTTTCTCCCAAAGGAAATAAAAATCTGAATAAATTTATAATGGAATTACTTCTGAAACAAACTGAGTTGAAAATACACAGCAAAACACAGTAGTTCTGAAATCTTGGGAAACGTAATGAAAAATTAACTGGTGGCTGGTGATGTAGGGTACATTTTTAGAAAAGAAATGCTTACTAAAGATAAAAAAAGTACTGATTACTTCATTTTAGTGAAACTGTATTTCCTCTTTCTTTTTATTCAAATATTAAGAAGCTTAGAGATAAAATGAATCATATTACCTAATCATACTTTCTATATATTTGGAAGATCAGAAAGGAAGTATCTGAAACATACTTTTAAATAGTCATAGTTCTTTTTGTATATTAGCAATACTTGTGTTTTTGGCATTTTTAAATGTTATAATTTTCATGATACTACACTGGAAAACTTTCAGCAAAACTTATATCTTTAACATAAAACCAGGAAAAAAAAATACACAACAAGATAGTATAGTTGTAATAAACTGTAAACCTAAATCTATTTCCTATGTTGTGCCCAAGATTGCGAATCCGAGAAACCACCAAGGAGCCGACACCGATGCAAGCACACGAGGGTTTATTAGCAAGCTCGAGCTTGGGTCCAAGTGTGCCTGATACAGCGGGACAGGGACCTGGACCCCGAAGTGGGTTACAGCTGGGTTTTTTTTTTTAATTTTTTTTTTAATTTTTATTTATTTATGATAGTCACAGAGAGATAGAGAGAGGCAGAGACACAGGCAGAGGGAGAAGCAGGCTCCATGCACCGGGAGCCCGACGTGGGATTCGATCCCGGGTCTCCAGGATCGCGCCCTGGGCCAAAGGCAGGCGCCAAACCGCTGCGCCACCCAGGGATCCCACAGCTGGGTTTTTTATAGGCTGGTCTAGGGGATTTTCAGAAGGGATGGAAGAATTTCTCAAGTTCTGTTTACATTTTGATATGGGGCTTTCAAGGGCATTGACTTCTGTTCTCATTCTAAGATGGGACTTTCTACCATGGGCTTGGGCTTTGTTGTCTTTCTGATATGGGATTACCTGCCGAGGACATTGAGGACATTCTGCAGTTTTTCCTGTAAAGTTCAGCTCTTATTCACAGGGACCTAAGATGGCTGTACTTGTGCTAATGCTAAACTTTAGGTGGGATGGCCTTAATTTTTCTCGGCCTCCACATCCTAATCATAGCCTTGGCTGTAAGGTACTATTTTATTTATTTTATTTTATTTTATTTTATTTTATTTTATTTTAATTTTATTTTATTTTATTTTATTTTTTTTATTTTATTTTTGTAAGGTACTCTTAATGGTTGAATAGATAATACATCCCTACCAAATCTCTGCTAGAACAACAATCTAAAAAGAACTAGAGAAATACGGAGGCTTTTTACTAAATACAATTTCCCTTGAATTACTTATATAATTTTATTATGCAAAGATATATTCCAGAGACAGTAATTGAGAAAAAGAATGAGAAAGATACTTATGAGGGCAGAAAAAAAAAAAAAAAAGAAAGAAAGAAAACATAGGTGAACTAAACTTGATGAAAACTTGGATCTGGTAAAGTCTGTACAACTTGATCAAAAAGAAAAAGAAAGATCTATTTGAATTAGGTTGATGCAAAGTCTCATTACAGAGCAGTTATGATGTGGCAACCAAAGGAAGAAGAAAGGTTATTAAATTTCCTTACTATCCACAGCCCTTTGAGAAGTCCTTAAAACAGGCACAATGACAAACCTCGAGGGACTCAACTGCTTCAAAGTTAATACTTTGCTGAGGGCAAAAGTCAGTCTTAGCCTGATCCCCAGGATCCTGGAAGTCTATTTTAACATATAAAAATTCCGTTGGAAATTCTACTTCCCCTACCAAAATATACACTGGTGAGCATCCCAAGCATATGACCTACCAATATACACCTGAAGGATCTCATGATTTAGGTTTTATTAGACGGTAATAAATGACCTTTTCCCAACAATAGCTAGCCCCCTCAAGATCCTAGAAACCTTGCTTCCAAAATTCCTTAGAGAATTATGCTTTCTCTAGCCCCTTCACAACCTGAAAGTCTATAATGTCCCACTCGTCCTGACCCTGATGCAGCTCTTTCTGTCCACAGGTCCTGCCTCATGCTTTAATAAAACCATCTTTTCACACC
This sequence comes from Vulpes lagopus, assembly GCF_018345385.1. Taxonomy (NCBI): domain Eukaryota; kingdom Metazoa; phylum Chordata; class Mammalia; order Carnivora; family Canidae; genus Vulpes; species Vulpes lagopus. The sequence continues at coordinate 10,295,483 of NC_054826.1, read as the reverse complement.
AAAGACATTTCAAGAATTCTTTCTTGACTGGTGGCTTCAAAACTCACGGTCTTTCCTACATCATTTAGAACATTAGAACTTCAGCCATTTCAGAGTGGTGAAATTCGATCCTCAGGAGATGATAAAACTGCTAGCACTAAGAATGAAAATCCGTATGCAGAATATTGTGTTCCTCAGCAACCTCCTGACTTCACTTATGAAAACACTGGACTCAGTCTAAACTCTCTAATCAAAAGATAGGCCAAAAAAAAAAAAAAAAAAAAAAAAGTGCTAAGTGATGAGGGACCAGGGCTAGCTGAGGGCAAAACACATCTGATATCCCACAAACAACACCCACCCAGGGTGGGATATGTGTGACATTCTTCCGGAAGCTTCCAGTTGTCTTAATGTTAATGCCTTGCTAGAGGGAAAAGCCATCTTTAACTTGACAATGGCAAGGCCTCTTGTAGGTCCTCTTTAGCATATGAAAATCCTTTTGAAATCTCCTTTTTTGCTCATCTCCCCAACTCTTTTTCTTGGTTGTCTTTTTCTTGGTTGTCACCTCCAGATCTCGCCTACTATTATTCCAAACCTTCATCATTGAGAACATTGAATATTAGGGTACCCCTCAATAAAGCAGTACATCTACTCATCTTGTAGAATGCCCACCAGTCAATATTTCCTGTTGCTATTGGAGATTGCAAAGGATGATGATGTTCACGTAGCAGAGGAAGGCAGGAAAGACTTTGCCATAAAAGGCAAAGAAGACCAGCAACAGGGACAAGAAAAGAGGATTGAAGAAACAAGTAAAAGCAACCAAAATCAAGACAAAATAAAAATTAAAAAAATAAATCTTGATATCCTTTTATGTGCTTTTGGAGTGGTGTCCTTGGTGTCCTGAACGGATGGCCAAGAAAGAATTCTTGAGATATCTTCAGTGCAAGAAGGTGGCTTTAATAAAGCAGGGTGAGAGGACCCATGGGCAGAAAGTGCTACTGCCCTGGGGTTGTGAGGACCAAATGATTATACGCTTTGAGGTTATGGGACATAAATGTAAGGGAAGTTCCAAAAAGGATTTTCATATGCTAAAGAAGATTCACCAGATACTGGAGGCCTTGCTATTGTTAAACCAAGGTTATTTTTCCCTCTAGGAAGGCATTAATTTGGGGAGCTTCCTGGAGGAACATTACACTCTCCCTGCCTCAAGTACTTGTCAATAGGCTGCAGGTTATAGGGACATTTAATTTTATCTACATTTCCTTCTGCCTTTGTTTCCCACATCATCCTTTAAGATAAGACAAAATGTTCACAAGAGATGAAAATGAAATACTAATCTTTAAAAATTAAAATATAACCTTTAGAGAACAAAATAACAATAAAACGGTTGAAAGCTGAAAGCAGAGAGTCAAAAAAGCATAAAAAAAAAGATAATTGGAGGCATTTTCCAGATTGTAGGACATTATTATGACATTGCCAATGGTTAGTACATGAAACACTAAAACATGGTACTTGAAAATAGATCCCACACATAAATGAAAAGTTGATATATGGTGGACGTGGCATTTCAAATCAGTAAAATTTAGACAATTCAATGCATTGTACATTTGCTTATTTGTATGAAAAAATGTACACACATTTCATATGTATTAAAATTATAAATATAAAACTTCACGTCTGCAACAAAATGACTATTGTATAGGAAATTTTTTTTATTATATTAGGTCTGTCAGATTTCTTTAAAAAGAAACAAACTTCAAAGTCTTATAAAAATATTTTATATTCTTGTTCTGAAGCATGTCTGTGGAAAGATAAAAAATGCACCCACACATCCCACAATCAAGGCAATAATTATAATATTAAATTTTAAAATATCTGTGCATGAAAAAAAGGAGTTATTTTCAGTGGGATTTCAAACTAGAAGAAGATTTTAACATGCAATATGTGAAAAAGTTAAGAACTCTTGTAACTCAGAGTTTTGATGAAAATACTGTAGAATTTTTAATTTTATATATCTAAGGAATATGAGTTGGACTTATCATCATTTACTAAAATAATTTAGCATATCTACTAAAGTTGATAATATGAATATTCTGCAGCAGAGCAATCCCAATCATTGTTATACAACTCCAAAGACATTCTCACACAAATTTATATCCAAGGAGATAATGAAAAAGTGTTGAAATCAACTTTACCGTCTGTATAAGCAAATATTTGGAAATGACGTATAAGTCAATCACAGGAAAATTGTTAAATCAATTTTTAGGTGGTTAAACAATGCAACAGTATATATCAAAAAATAAAGAGAACTATATATTTCAACACACACGGATAAATATGCTATATATAATATTGATCACGTAGCTCTACAAGGATACAGGCACAGCTTCAACTCACTTAGATAGAGAAAGAAATGGCATACATGGTAAAGATAAGTAACTCAGAATAATGAACATTAACAAGAAGTTTTTAAAAACACAATATTATATATACAGTGGATTATCAGCTATCAGAAAGAATGGATACCCACCATTTACGTTGATGTGGATGGAACTGGAAGGTATTATGCTGAGTGAAATAAGCCAATCAGAGAAAGACAATTATATGGTTTCACTCATATGTGGATTATAAGAAATAGTGAAAGAGACTGAAAAGTGGGAGAGCTAGGTTCTATCTCATAGAGTTGAAGAATGAATCTCACGGACAAAGGCGAATGAGTAAAGAGAAGTTTATTAAGTGAGGATACAGAGAAAGTGCTCGGAAGTGAGAGCAGTCCTGATGGGGTTGCCAGTGTGGGCCCACACTGACAGTTTTTCATTTAAAACTGACCAGGGAGCCTGTGGCCTTATCATTTTTGTGATATCCTGCTTTGAGTAAGGACTGGTGATACCATCTTTAATGGCTTCCTTTTGGGTCTGGTTATTCTTTCTTGGTCAGAACCAACTATCATTAAAAAAAACAAAACAAAACAAAAACAAAAACAAAAACAAAAAAAAACATATATATCTTTTCCACCCATACCTAAGGGCAGGGTGGTCTGGTTTGTTCCCTTAGCTCTGGTTTCCTTATATCTCACCATTTTTGGGATTTTGTTTTGTGAGCTTGATTCTGTGCCCCTCTACCTATCTCTCCCTACCTAGTCCTGCCTATCCTTTACTCAAGACTATAAGGGAAGGAGGGAAACTGAGTGAGGAAAAATTAGAGAAGACAAGCCATGAGAGACTCCTAACTCTGGGAAATAAACAAAGGGTTGCAGAAGAGGAGGTGGGTGGAGAGATGAGGTAACTGAGTGATGGGCATTGATGAGGGCACATGATGAGATGAGCACTGGACGTTATACTATATGTTGGCAAATTGAATTTAAATAAAAATTTAAAAAATATAATATTGTTAGGGTTATGAAAGAGACTTCAACTCAATTTTTAATATTTGATCTCTTTAGTATATGGCAAATGCTTCCATACTGGTTATTTTTATTCATAATAATCAAACTTCTTGATAATCTTCTTAATAAAACAAATACTTCTTGAGGAAGTATTTTATTATAAAAAAAGTAATTTAAAATTTAATATTGAAAAGATAAATAGAGAAATCTTTAAGATGTTGGCCATCTAAAAATGTCCACAGAAAATAAAACAAATAAACAAAAATCAGGATGCTAAAAGAAAACTTTTCTCCTTAATTGAAATCTATCAGTTGAAAACAATAGAGGAAAGATGCAGTGTTTTTTGTTTTTGTTTTTGTTTTTGTTTTGGTTTTTTTTCTGGTAGACTTGTTGGCAAACTCGAATTTTGCACATCCATGTAACAAAAACAGAAAATATAAGTCAGGATTCCAACATTAGGCAGATGACATCTTAAGTTACAAAAACTAAGGAAAATTTTAATAAAGGAACTATTTACAAAGTATGGGTAGGTGTAGGTGGAGAAAAGAGATAGGCAAGTCAACTCTACTTAGTGACAACAGAGCCAATATTTCCCTTAAACTCGAGGGAACAGGAGAAGTCATAGCTATCAAAAATGAAAAAAAGAAATTATATGAGGAAGGAACACTTGCGATAAGCAGTCATCTTGATTGAAAATCAAAGGTATGGGGTGCCTAGATGGCTCAGTTTGGTTAACCCTCTGACCTTGATTTCTCAGGGTCCTGAGATCAAACCCCTTGTAGGGCTCTGAGCTCAGCCTGGAGTCTGCTTGACCATTTCTCCCCGTCTCCCTCTGCCCCTCCTCTCACTTACCCTTACTCTCTCTCTCTCTCTCTCTCTTCTTCTCTATCTGAAATAAATAAATTTTTAAGAGAAATAAAATCAAAGGTAGTGGAGTTAAAAATGACTGAAAAAGGAAATAAAAAATTTAAAGTATATTTTGCATGATTTTCACAACATGAATTTTGAGTTAGTAATCACACCTGCCTTCTTCAGCCATTCAGTCCCTTTTACATTTACAGTCTCCTAGCATCTAGACGGTTGTTTTGTTCCTGTAGAGGTGACCCAAAAATTTGTTCTGCAAGATGTGATGTGATTCATTAGTAGTTTAGGTTTTGGTGTGTTGTCAGAATTTTCCATTGAGTAGAAGTATCAAGCAGAAAATCCTCAGTGATTCCCTTAAATTCCAGATATGATTATTCTTCCCCAAATTTGTAGCTGAAATCCTATTTCTTCTGATAATCCAGATCAATCTCAGTAACCAATAAAGTAAGTTCCCTTTCTGCCTGTTGTTTCAGGGGCACGGGGATTCTAAAACAGCCAGGGGACTAACCCAGTTTCCGATTCATCAAAACTAAAATCATCTTTCTTACTGAAGTTGTTTTCCTCTGGGAACTAAAATCTCCAAAACAATGGCATTCAAGGTTATGGGAACGAGCAAAAATTGCTTCATGTGAGATTGTTAAAAGTACCTGTGTGATAGAACACTCACTATCTTGGTTTATGAACCTGTGTGTCCAAATTGTAAGAAAACTATATATAAATTTTGCCCTATGATTTAAGCCATATGCTCCAGTTTATTGGACAGCACCTCAGTTTCTCAGCATATTGCCAATTAATGCCATAAATGAATTCTCAGTAAGCTTTTTAACCATCAACCCAACTGGCTTCTGGGTGATGACCAGTGAATTGTAAGGAAGTGAATCCACTACTATAAGTTTTTGTTGTTGTTGTTGTTGTTGTGTTGTTTTGTTTTGTTTTGTTTTTTAGTGAAAAAAAATGTGCGTATTGACTACAGAAGATGCTGTATAGGATACCTCGTGAATACAAAAGGATTCGGGAAACTTATTGTAGTGGTGCTGCAGAAGCCCTGCATATGTCTATCAAAGTGCAGAAAAGGAACTGTCCTGCTTTATGATGGGAGGGTTCTAAAAAAATCAACCTGAAAACAGTAGTTCACTCCGAACAATAATGTCACTAAGGGCTCACTATTGGTCCTGAGTATTGGAATGTTGGGCACTGAGCAGAGTTACAACAAGATCAGCTTTGGCTAGAACAGGTCCCTAAGTTATAGAGACTATTAATAGCCTAATTCCTTGACATCGTGCTGTTTATTGGCCCTGTAAGACATTATTAGGATGTCCAGGTAAAGAGGTTGACTGTCGTCCAGAGCATGGGCCGCCTTGTCCTCTAATGACTGAGAATTTCTACTGCCTCAGATGTTCACTGTTTGCATTCGCTTACAATCTCAGTTATTTCTCTACTTGGTGTCTATTCTAAGAAGCCCATCCTTATTACCAATTGTCCAATGTTACTATTTATAAGTTCCTGATGAGGTTTCAACTGGTTCTGGCACACTATGGAGATTCATATCAACCCTGGCTGCCTTTCTTCCTCCTGTGTTAACTGGAGGCATTAGAAGGTTGAAAGAAAGTCGGTAAATTAAATTTATATTGGTTTGTAAACTGGTCCCCACACACAGAGGCCTAGGGGAGACTAAAGAAAGAGACAAGCCATCTGGATTGGTAGGTGGCAGGTTTCATAAGCAAGAGAACTTACTTATGAGGCTTGTCTTAGGCAGCTGCAACATGAGTAGATCTCTGCACCCACCCACCAGAATTTTACAAGTTTATTTCGAGATCTTGACTGGGTTCAGTCATGTACAGTGTCCAGATGGTCTCAATAGCACCATTCTCTCTCAAGACTAAGTCCTCGAAATGGCTTTAGCTGTGGGAACATTGGGTAGAATGTACATTCAAAGGACAGGGGAGTGGATTAGGAGGACTTTAACTGCCTGGGTCTGCCTTGAAAGTCAATCGGTGGTTATATCTCAATTACATTCTCCAACAGATCATTTACTAAGTTTGCTTTTGGCTTCTGAAACTTGGTTCCAGTTACCTACATACCGCCTCAAATATATAATGAATACTGCCCTGCACAACCAATTTTATGATATGATATATAAATATATATATATTCAAATCATGGTGACTAGCTGCCTCTCCTGTTCAAGGTCCTACTCAGATCTGTCAGTCCTATGGATTACCAAATTACCCAATTATCTATTACCTAATTACCTGATAATTTATAATTTCATAAATCTATCATTTGACTGGTAAGCCAGAGAGGTACTGGCTTTCTGGAAAGCAGTACAAATTTAGAACCAGCACCTTATATCCTCGGAAAGTTCTGGGTAATACTTATTTCCTAAGGCTGTGTCACCACTCCATCACAAAAAGGTGCAGGATCCTCTTGAAAATGTGCATGGGAGGGTCCACGTTTGGCCATGTTGTAAAATTATCTTCAAGTATTTCCCTCCCCTTCAGACAATGGTCTCCAATTATATGACCAACATCCACAAAGTAGGGAAGGGGCTCAGCATCCTCATGGTTTTCACTTAAGTAAGGGTTTTTTCTTTCTGTACATATCAAGCAACACTTGAATAGACTATATATAATCTATTCAATATATATATGGAGAAAGAGAGAGAGAGAGAAGTAAGAGGAGCAGAGGGAAAGAGAGAATCTTAAGCAAGCTTCATGCCCAGCACAGAGCCCAACTCAGGGTTTGATCTCACAACCCCAACATCATGGCCTGAGCTGAAATTAAGAGTTGGACACTTAACTACCTGAGCCACCCAGACACTCCTAGACTGTCTATCTTTTACATTCCTAAGGACTTGTGATAGTTTGGCCACCAGTCTTATCACTGATGGTGCACTACAATCCGGCCTCTGAGATCGCATTTTTCTCATTGAGATCAGGGAATTCAATTCTATCCAGCACTTGCCACTGTCATTTCCAGCTCACAAATGACATTTATAGAGTTCTCTGGGGATACTGATCCATGCCCTCATCATGCCAATTTTTAAATGTCTTATTGAAAGTAGCATCCTGTAGTTCCCCTCTGGGTGGTAACTGCACATAATAGATCTGCTATAATATTCCCACGTAGGTGGGGATAGGTGGAGGTCAAAATCAGAGTGGAGATCTAAGTTAAAATATTAACATTTTTATTTCTAACCATACTTGAATTTTTAGAGCCTGACTCTCTCTGGGTTTTTATTCATAAATTTCCACTGGTAACAGTACAGAAGAAAACTGTTTATTTTTTTTAATATCCTCAATTAAAATGTAAATATTTCTGAAATAGGTTATACAGTATTCCTGAAATGTGGTTCAAGGACCATCAAAATTATTTAAAGACACTTATTAGAACTGGAGGTTCCTGGGTCTCTCACAGGGACAATTGAATCAAATTCCCTAGATATCTGGTAATATGCATTTAAAAAAAATGTTTAGATGATAGTTATATATATATATATATATATATATATCAAAGGTGAAATGCATTTGCAAGGAGATAGGATAGTCAGAGTTCAGAACTGTGTTAACCATCCAAAAGTGATTCTCATGGTACAGCAGGGGAAGAGAGATTGGAGAGAGAGAAGAAAGGTGTCATATTGTTTTTATAATAATTCCTTTCCCATGGGTCATGAAATAATTTTCAGATGTTTGCACTACAAACCCAGAGCATGCTTTTTATCTCTCATCATATATAGTCTCCTTTTAATCTCTAACCAGCACAGTGGTTGGAAGACACTTGCTAGGTTCTTTCTCAACATGGGACTAAAAACCCTTAATAAAATGGCAATTGACCATTAATTTAAAGTGAACCTGGATCCAAAATAACAGCCTATTGGGGTAGGTTGATAAGTTTCAGAAATAGAGTGGAATCAGGGCTAGAGATTGCTCTCACCTGGAATGTGGCAGGATCTAGAGGGGCTCAGAGGTATCCTCAGTACTCAGTTTCTGTTTACTGAATCCTCCTGCAAATGCCCACCTGTCTGCCTGAGAACTTTCACTGGAAATGGTGGAGAATTAATGGCCCTGCAAGCAATCCTCAACCAGGGATGAGTAGAATTGGTGGATAAATAAGCAAGCTTCCTCACCCAATAGATAAGACATCACTGGGGAACATTTCATAGGGTCTTTCAAAGAGGCCTCCTGTGGGTGGATCTCCAGTGGCCCCCAGAAGTTTCTTCCTGTTAACCTACTATATTTTAACTTTCTATTTTTCCCTGGCTTACTAACACCCACCCTTAAGCATTCTTCCTGCAATCTCCTCAAATCTTCGTATTTTCCCAGAGTAGCACAATTTAAGACAAGGAGATATTAACATGAAGAGTTTGGTTATTTTTAATGTTTTGAACAGTGTCTGGGGAGGTTACATTTACTATTAGCATTTAAAACAATTTAACCTTTTTGTATGGTGTAAGAGATGGTCTAGTTTCATTCTTCTGCATCTGGATGTCCAATTCTCCCAGCACCATTTATTGAAGAGACTGTCTCTTTTCCAGTGGATAGTCTTCCCTGCTTTGTCGAATATTAGTTGACTGTAGAGTTGAGGGCCCATTTCTGGGTTCTCTATTCTGTTCCATTGATCTATGTGTCTGTTTTTGTGCCAGGACCACACTGTCTTGATGACCACAGCTTTGTAGTACAACCTGAAATCCAGCATTGTGATGCCCCCGGCTCTGGTTTTCTTTTTCAATATTCCCCGGCTATTTGGGCTCTTTTCTGATTCCACACAAATCTTAAAATGATTTGTTCCAACTCTCTGAAGAAAGTCCATGGTATTTTGATAGGGATTGCATTGAATGTATAAACTGCCCCGGGTAACATTAATATTTTCACAATATTAATGCTTCCAATCCATGAGCATGGAATATTTTTCCAACTCTTTGTGCCTTCCTCAATTTCTTTCAGAAGTGTTCTGTAGTTTTTAGGGTATAGATCCTTTACCTCTTTGGTTAGGTTTATTCCTAGATATCTTATGCTTTTGGGTGCAATTGTAAATTGGATTGACTCCTTAATTTCTCTTTCTTCAGTCTCATTGTTAGTGTATAGAAATGCCACTGATTTCTGGGCATTGGTTTTGTATCCTGGCACACTGCTGAATTGCTGTATGAGTTCTAGCAATCTTGGGGTGGAGGCTTTTGGGTTTTCTATGTACAGTATCATGCCATATGCAAAGAGGGAGAGTTTGACTTCTTCTTTGCCAGTTTGAATGCCCAATGTTTATAGCAGCAATGTCCAAAATAGCCAAACTGTGGAAAGAGACTTGGTGTTCATCAAAAGATGAATGGATAAAGAAGATGTGATCTATGTATACTATGGAATATTCCTCAGCCACTAGAAACAACAAATACCCACCATTGGCTTCTATGTAGATGGAGCTGGAGGGTATTATGCTGAGTGAAGTAAGTCAATCGGAGAAGGACAAACGTTATATGGTCTCATTCATTTGGGGAATATAAAAAATAGTGAAAGGGAATGAAGGGGAAAGGAGAGAAAATGGGAAATATCTGTGACAGTGACAGAACATGAGAGACACCTAATTCTGGGAAACAAGTGGGTGGGGGGTTGGGGTGACTGGGTGACAGACACTGAGGGGGGCACTTGAAGGGATGAGCACTGGGTAATATGCTATATGTTGGCAAATCGAACTCCAATAAAACATATATATAAAAAAAATTAACCTTTTCCCTCCAAGTTTAGAGTTAGGAATCAGAGCTAAAGTTAGATTTAATTTGGGGAAGATTTTTTTCCCAAGTTTTTCCAGCGTAGCACTCAATACCAGAAGACGGTTAATATACGTTCACAGATAATGAGAATTTAGGCCACGAACACTTTATACCTGGTAAATTTGACATGCCAATTTAAAATTAGCAACCATTTTAAGTAAAACAAAACTCAAGGAATACGGTAACCATGAATTCATGAAAAAAAAAAAAAACAAAGTCACGGAATTTTGAATATTAAAACCTCATTAACTTAAACATTCTGTAACTAATCTCTCATGTCAGTCTCTCACTGGCGAATACTACAGCTAGTCACATATAAAACAAAGATTAGGCATATTTAAAGAACAAAATTGAAATAACTGTACTTTGAACTTATGAAAATGTCAGAGATAAGTGAGGTAGAGAGGGTGTACATATTCTGACTTCAGAGTCTTTTTTCCCCCAAATCAAAAGTTGGTATATAATATTAAAGAGTTGTAGTTATTAGAAAAATAAAAGGTAGTGCCCACTTTTTTATGGTTAATCATTATAACTATTGTATAATAAATTATAGCTATCATGTTATGAATTATAACTATCATAAAGAAACATTTACTTGAAATTATTTAATTTCACTTCAGTTTCCTTCAAATTCAGTAAGATTTAGCATATTTTGTTAATCATGTTTTAAGTAGTAAGTACTCCGTTTTAAACTCCCGTCATCCTATTTTTTTTACAATTAAAACTGGAACCTTTCACCAAAATAAAGACAACAAATTTGTGGTAGTATTTCTTGACTCTTTCCTTGTTTTGTTTTTTTTTTTTTTTAATGGTGTGTGTGTGTGTGTTTCTTTTGTATTTCTATGTTGCTCAATTTATTGAAAATAATTGTGCATTCTCTTAAAAACCCACAGCATCATTACTACTTTGAATATTTGTGCAAATAAAAAAGAAGCTTTAATGTGTAGCTCTGTACACATTTTTAAAGACTTTATTTATTTATTTTATAAAGAGAGAGCACACAAGCAGGGGAAGCAGCAGAGGGAGAAGGAGAAGCAGGTTCCCAGCTGGCCAGGGAGCCCTACAAGGGGCTCCATCCCAGGACCCTGAGGTCACAACTCAAGCTGACAGTAGATGCTTTTTTTTTAAATTGTTAAAAGATTTTAGTTATTCATTCATGGGAGACACAGAGGGTGACAGAGACATAGGCAGAGGGAGAGGCAGGCCTCGCCCTCTGTGGGGAGCCTGAGCAGGACTCGATTCCAGGACCCCAGGATCACCACTTGAGCCAAAGGCAGATGCTCAACCACTGAGCCACGGAGGGGCCTCTCTGTAGACAGTTCTTACCAGAGAGTAAGATAGTGTTAGAAATAGTGTTTGTTTCTTATTTTCCATTGTCATAAATTCATCTGAAATGCACACAAATTTATAGACTTAATCATATAAATTCCTTTATGTGAAACTCTAGTTTAAAATCATGTGTCATGTTTTAGTTGCAGGGTTTTATTAATGTACTGTGATCTATTTCAGTCATTCAGGCATTTAATGGAAATTTCTGACCTTGATAATCACTCTCTGCTTTAATGCTTTATTGTGTATTTCACTCCTGGACATAGCTACTGTTGATTTATCATTCATTTATTTTTTACAGTTTTTTTTTTAATTGAAGTACAATAGTTACTGTTTATTTAATTGGGCCTTATGTGGAAGAGATCACCATCTTTAACTAGAAACAGAATTCTGTCTTTTTTATTACAGTTGATTATTCTTCACTCCTGGAGTTTATGAAGTTGGGTCCATCAAGCTTAAGTCCCATCAACTCCACAGAATGAATGAACAGACCTCTTCTACTGTGGAAGTGCTACTACAGCTCCCTTCAGCCACAGATCACCCAACTTCCAGCCTCTGGAAAAAGAAAGCCTATGGGGGGGGGGGAATACTCACCTCCCACTGTACCCTCACTCATTGTAGCCACATAGCACACCCCTCAGCTCACCATCTTAATCATGTGCACCGCCCACCTTGACTTCTGCTCTCCACTACCCACCCCCAGCACTAACCCCTAAAGTCTACCATCTGCTTTTATTTCCCAGACTTATATCTTATCCCCGTCCTGTATATTTGCTTTCTCACTGGTGAGTTCATAGCATTCTTCTTTTTTTTTTTTTTTCTTTTTCTTTTTTTGTATTCTTCTTAATCTTTGTCAAGAAGGTTTCAGGCAAGAGACAGTGACTTATGCGTATTGATGATTCTTTGTAGTAGAACATTCACTCACATTGCAGTCATGATGATCATTCAGTGCATCTGTGATCCTCAGTTAACTGGACACCTCCTAATGAATCACCACTAAGTTGCTCTTAGAATGAAGTACTGTTTAGCTCCAATGATCTAAACCAAGGAAGTAATACTTTCTTTTTGTCACTTTTAGTTTCATTACATTGAGACTGACCACTGTCTAAACGACAGGATTTTTGTCCCTCCTCCAGCAAGTTTTATGTTGTAGACCAGAAGGCCAATTAACAATTCATCAGGGACACATGGGTGGCTCATCTTGTTGAGCATCTGCCTTTGACTCAGGGCAAGATCCCGAGATTCTGGGATCCAGTCCCACGTTGGGCTCCCTGCATGGAGCCTTCTTTTCCCTCTTTACATCTCTGCCTCTATCTCTGTGTCTCTCATGAATAAATAAATAAAATCTTAAAAAAAAAAACAAAAAAACAGACTTCTGTCCAGGCCAGAACTCAAGATGGCTGTGCTCTTGTCGAGACATGTTGGCCGTCATTGCCTCCGTGCCCACCTTAGTCCTCAGCTCTGTATCAGAAATGCTGTTCCTTTGGGAACCACAGCCAAGGAAGAGATGGAGAGGTTCTGGAATAAGAACACTGATTTAAACCGTCCTCTGTCTCCCCATATCACTATCTACAGTTGGTCTCTTCCCATGGCAATGTCCATTTGCCACCGTGGTACTGGTGTGGCCTTGAGTGCAGGGGTCTCTCTTTTTGGCTTGTCTTCCCTGTTGGTCCCTGGAAACTTTGAGTCTCATTTGGAACTTGTGAAGTCCCTGTGCCTGGGGCCATCTCTGATCTACACAGCCAAGTTTGCATTTGTCTTCCCTCTCATGTATCACACCTGGAATGGGATCCGACACTTGATATGGGACCTAGGGAAAGGCCTGAAGATTCCCCAGCTGTACCAGTCTGGAGTGGCTGTCTTGGTTCTTACTGTGTTGTCCTCTGTAGGGCTGGCAGCCATGTAAAGAGCTGGAGTTCCCAGCATTGTCTTCCCATAACTTGATTCACTGAGCTATCTTCCTGTTTGTCACTCTCTTCTCCAGCCAAGGCAAAATTCTCCTGATTTATTTAGACCCTTTTGTGCTTGCATATTCCCTTGGAGCTTAGGGAAACAGAGTACCTAATAGAACTATAGCAGCGGGAAAGGGTCCAGTTTTGCTCCCTTGTTTCTGAAGGTGGAATGACTCAAAACTTCCCTTTTCCTGCCCCTAGCCTGCAGCCTACTCTGGGCCTTGAAGCCCTCATTCTCTCTCCATATTGGGCCTTGATTTGTGCTGACAGTCAGCTTTGGCTCCTTATTCCTGTGACAGTGGAAACAATGCCAGCTCTGTGGCCTCTGCTGTGGGGACTGGGAGTGGGGCTGTGGGTGCCACTGCCTGTGGGTTGCTAGCTTAAAGGACAGTTCTGTTCATTGGTCAGGGTCTTCAGCACCCACACAGTGTGGCTGAAAGAAGAGGGATGAGGGTGGAGGGGAATTAGCCTGTCCCAGCTAGAGGGAGATCAGGAGGGTCAGTTGACTCTTAAAACAGGTTTGGGGAGAAGATATATAGCTTTTAGTGCAAAAGGAAGATCCAGAAAATTACATTGAATCTATTAAGGGTTATTTTTTCCCCCCTACATTTCTGGAAAAACAAGGCTCTTTTCTAATCCAAATTCATGTGACATCTGTTTCTGAAACTGAATTAAAATACTCATTTTGTCTTTGAAAAAAAAAAACAATTCATCAAAAAGTTTCATAAAGATTTGTATATGTTCATGGTTTCCACACAATGAAGATTTAATACAATGCTTCTGATATTATCTTTTTTATACAGATTCAAAGTATATTAACTATCTATTGCTACACCCAAGGCCAGATTAATTATATCTTTTGGGTTTTATAATTGCATTTGCACTCTGACCTCAAAATTTCTTCATTTGCTTAATTAAACACTACTTTTAGTAAATTTTGTCACCTGGAAATATATTTTCCTACAGTTTGCTCTATTCATGAGGCGATTTTATTTCCCATAAGTGTTGTGTTAATAGAGTTCACCTCATTGAAGTTTAAACTATTAATTTGATTCTGAAATGAGGTAATTATTGTCCCCATAATTTGTGGACATCATCATAAATTGCCCTGCACTTAGGGTGTATATCTTTTACACCAGTAAAAACTCTTGTTGATTGGTGGAAATTTTAAATATTTATTTGTTGATTTTTTGCATCATCACTTTTACCAATTTGGAATAATCTTTTACAGAACTCTTTGCACCAGTCACTGGAAGCTTACTATAATGTTTTATATTTCAATTAGCTTCATGAATCTGTAAAATGTGAATAATAAAGATACATGTTATCAGATTAGATTTTGAGTCCTGTATAACAATGCTTCTTGAATGTGCCCTATTCAGGGAAATAATGAGAAGAAAATATATAAAAAGTTATTTCTCTCCTTTTTTTTTTTTTTTTTTGAAAACTAGTAAAGGCAGGTAGAATTAAAGCTTTCTCATTATTTCACTTTGGTCTTAAGAGTAAGTGTTCTTACTCTTCTAAAAGAAAAGGTTCTTTGTCATGGAAAGGTTTATATGTTAAATTGTGGCTAAGGTATAAATTCTGTATTGATTATCAATTGATAGAAAGCAAAGTCCCCCAAAATTAATGGATTAAAACAACAAAGGGGTGTTATCTCATAGAGATGCTGAGGGTTAGGAATCCAGAGATAGCTTAGCTGTAGCTTTCTGGCTCAGAGTAAGCATGAGATTTAGGCCAGACTTCAGGTGGGACTGCATCCTTGAGAGGCACTTTTACTCCTTTGTCTGGTGTTTGATACCGCCCAGTGGTTTAGTTTCCTACCATCTGGTCTTTCCTTACAGAAGACTGCCTGTGTTCTAGTGTTCTGGGGATATACCAATTGCTTTCCCCAAAAATGAGTGATGAGAAAGAGAGATAAAGAAAGAGAGAGGAATAAGATCAAAATTTAGTCTTTATAACCTAATTGGAAAAAGGTCATATCATCACTTTTTAAAATATTTATACATGTGTCTCTGTGTGTGTGTATACAACACAGTTTTGTTAGAACATAGAGAACATACACTGAACACAGACTAAGAAAAGATGTAGGGATAACACAAGGAAATACACCAATTTGCCTCCATTTTTCTCTATTTGTTTGTCTCATGCTATCCATTTATTTGTCACTCCTGAGCTAGGTATAATAATAGAATATTCACTCAGTTTGAATGTGACATTTGTCATCCATAAATGAATTTATTAAATCATCTCATCTAGGGGAAGTGGGCCTTCTTTCCTCAGTAGCTTTTATTTTGTTTCATTTTTAACATTTCTTATTGTGGGAAAGATGTAGATGGTATTTTAGTGCTTTTTTTTAGCATAATTCGTTGATATTTATTATATACACTATTGTGAAATCATTACCATTCTCTATTTCTAAAACTTTTTCATCATCCCTAGCAGAAATACTGTAACCTTTAAGCAGTAATTCCTCAGGGGCTGCTCCACTGGTCCCTGGTGAACTGTTATCCACTTTCTATCTTTAGGAACTTATCATTCTAAATATTTCGTATGATATAATATATATTCCCACATAACTTTGTCTTTTTGTGTCTAGTTTATTTTACTTAGCATAAAAGGTTTTTAAGAGGCTCATCCACATTGCCACATGCATCTGTGCTTTATTCTTTTGATTGCTGAATAACATTTCACTGTATTATTATACCACATTTTATTCATTGGTGAAAAGTCTGTCCTTGTTCCATTGTCTTATGTTTGGTCTTTGTCAAGGATCAGTTGGCTATATTTATGAAAGTCTAAATACGTCTTCGGGTTCCATTGATCAATTTTATCTATATTCTTTTGTCAATACCACAGAATTTTGATTGCTGTTTCTTTATAATAAGACTTGAAGTTGGATAGTGTCAGTCCTCCAACTTCGTTCTTCTCTGCCAATATTGTGTCACTTATTCCGTTTTTTTTTTTTTTTTGATTGTTTGTTTTTGCCTTTTAACATAAACTTTTATCTACAAAATAACTTGCTGGGATTTTTTTTAAGGTTTAATGTTTTTTCTTTCTTTTTTTTAAAGATTTTATTTATTTATTCATGAAAGACACAGAAAGAGAAAGAGAGTTAGAGACACAGGCAGAGGGACAAGCAGGATCCACGCAGGGAGCCCGATGTAGGACTCAATCCCGAAACTCCAGGAACATGCTCTGAGCCAAAGGCAGATGCTCAACCACTGAGCCATCCAGGTGTCTCACTTGCTGGGATTTTAACTGGGATTACACTGAATTTATAGATCAATTTGTGAAGAAGTGACATTTTGACAATATTGAATTTTCCTATCTATGAACATGGTATATTTCTTCTAAAGTTAGTTTATATTTGATTGTATTCATCATAATTTTATCACTTTCCTCATATATCTTATACACATTTTGTTAGATTAATTGCTAAACACTTCATTAATGGGGTGCATATGGCATTTCATTTTTGAATTTCTAATACTTGTTCATTGCTGATATATAGAAAAACAAATGACTTATCTATATCTATCTACATATATATATGTATATTTTTAAAGATGGTATTTATTTGAGAGACAGTGGGAACATAAGCAAGGGGAGTGGCAGGCAGAGGGAGGGGGAAGCAGATTCCCCATTGAGCTGGGAGCGTGATGTGGTACTTGATCCCAGGACCCCGGTACCATGACCTGAACTGAAAGCAGACACCCAGTGACCCTATGACTTTATATTATCTGTGTATCTTGCAACTTTGCCTTAATCACTTATTACTTCCAACAGTTTTTAGTTGTTCTTGTTTCTTTCAGATTTTCTACATAGACGATCATGGCATTTGCAAACAAAGCACTTCTTCAACACTTACCTCGTCTTGCCTCGAGCCTGGTGAGGACCCTAAATGATAGGTCTGTATTCTCTAGTATTTCTAAGCATTTGTCTTGTTCTGGGTATGAACATAGCCTTCTAAGATTCCCCTTATTCATTCATTCTTTCAGACGTCTTAATATCCCAAAGAAATTATTTCTAGCTTTTGCTCCCAGGTAGAGGCAGGCTATTATATGTTTCAAATGTAATCTTTTGCCAAAAGAGTCTGCGGTTTGTCAGGTTGGCTTGTAGTGTTTAAGAGCAATGACTACTTCTTTTATGGCCTGGATTCTGATTTGGAGGAAACAGATATAATTAAAATTTTGGTCACTCCTACAGTTGTGCCCCAGGTAGGTTATAATAGATATACAAAATAATTGGCAAACATCTGCTCTGACCCCTTCGGAACTAGGAACCAAAGTCCTGTTCTCTGGGAATGTAGTTTTCCCTCTTTAAGGTTGTTGCTACCCCAGGATGGGTAAGGCAAGAGAAAGTCAAAACTCTGCAAAATTTTCCACAATTTTAAAGTTTTTTTTTTTTCCTTGATTCAGTTTTTCCTTGGTTGCTATAAACTTTGGCCATTTTCCAGATTTCTGACAAAATTAATTTTGACAGTTTTTGCTTGTTTTTTAATGTTTCTGTTGTGGGGGGAGTGATGAGAGCTTAGTGACAACTATATTTTGCTGGAGATACTCATACTATTATGTTGGCCATATGCTTCCAGTTGCACAGGCTGATCTTGATACAATGTTGAAAGGGACTGCACCAGGGTGTGACTATCATGAGGCAGGGAAGATTGGAGGCCAATGTGGAAGCTGTCTATAACAACATAACTTTCATTTCTTGGTGACTTTGAGAGAGATAAAGAGAGAAATAAAATTAGTTAAGGCTGTTAAGGGAGATTTTGGTAATTATTTTTTTCCATTCTGAGTCTCAGAATCCCGACTCACAAAATTAGAAATAATTCACTTTATTCAGATATATGCAAGCACACATACATATGTGTGCACATGATAAAAATATAGAAAACATTTTTAATTAAAAAATGTATGAAAGAGACACTTCGTCACCTCAGCGTCTCAGCGGGAGACATGATATATTGAAAGCATTAACAGAAACATACTGAAACATCTTTTATCATAGTTTGGTTAGGGTTAGGCAAATGAGGATGACTAAACACTAAGTTAAGAGCAACAGCAGGAAGCCAATACCACACTCAGTTGGAGGTGAAAAAGGAGAGGATTTTGTGATGAGAACCTGGAGAATTCTGCAGCTATGGATGGGAGCAGTGTGATAGGGCCTATGGCTTTTGGAAAAGGATACAGACACAGCACAGCAGGCAAACGAGACAATATCTCAAAATCACCATCCTCCAGTCTCCTGACCTCCAGGCTGTACTTCTCATTAGCAAAAACTAAGCTAAAGTCAGGAAAGATGAAACCCTTATCCTCAGGTTCAGCTTTCTAAGACACAGTTTCAAGGTGGAGGAGGATAGGTCAGAGCAGGGAAGTGGAGAATGTCTAACATAATTTGACCTTCATACACACAATACAACAAAGTATAATTTTACTAAGAAGAGCTAGTAAAAAAACAAGTAAAAAGAGAGTAGATGAGTAAAAAGAAGCCAGGTAGGGGCTAAATGTGAAAAACATGGCTTCAATTCCTATAAGCTAAAGTTAGGTAATTTATTTGCTTCTTCCAGCCAATGCAAAGATCAAATTTTGGTCAGTTCAATGAATGATAGTATCATAAAAGAACAGAGAATTTACTGAAGTATAGGACTGCTATTCCCAGTACAGTGGCCAAGGAGACATTTCTAGTGTTGGTCCTTTTGCAGGAAACCGCAATTTATTGAACCCTGCAAACTTACAGAAAAAAAAGACATAGAAAACTTTAACAAAGTTATATTTTATAGTGTCCCATAATCACTGCTGCCAAAAGTATTTTCAATACAACCATTCCAAGGAGACTGAAATAAAGCACTTTATATTTGCAACCTCAGCTGTTCTTATGTGATCCAGGGATAGATTATGTAGAGTAGATAAACCGCATACCCCAAAGGTTATATCAAAAAGGTTATATTTTGAGCAGAGCACCAAGAAATTGGCACTTACATTTCCTGATGGGCATTTGGAGTGTGGCTAAACTACACTGAAGGTTACATTAAAGGCCATATGATATTTCTCGTAAACCCTCTAGGCACCTATGTTCCCTATCATTCTTTTTCATGAACCCTCTTCCTTTGCCTCACTCTTAAAATTTAGTGCAGTCCTGGGGTTTCATTCTGCCCATTTCTCTTTTCAATGTATGCATGCCATATATGAACTATATAATTCATTTTCATATTTCCAGTGTTCTATGTGATGATGATTCCCAAATGTTTACCACCTGCCCTGATTTTCCTCTTGAGCTTTAATCCCCCAAATTTGGCTTACCAACTAGATATCTCCATTTGGACCTCCCAGGGTTATTTGAAATTCAGCATGGCTTTAGCATTCTGCACCAGTCTTGTTCTTTGGATTGCTCTCAAATGATCAGTCTTTAACTGTATCATTATTTTACAGCCTACTAAGGTTAGACTTAACAGAATTCTCATAGCAAAGCCACACTGCTTCTTAGTATAGGTAAGATTATGGTTTTTGACTGTGACGCACCAAACAGGTCTTTGGTTCCTTGGAGACATAGTGGCTACCAGTCCAAATAGTTTTTTGTTTGTTTGTTATCTTTATTGGTCTGAACAATCCTAGGAGTTCTGTGGATCCTGACAGTCTGGTGCAGCTTTCTTCTCTCTCAAATATGTTTTCTATATTTTCCTCACAGCTTCTAGCAAAAAGGATGCTTTTATTTTCTCCCAGGACTTCACACTCTAGAGGCAACTATCTTGATTTAAAGCAGCGGGGTGAGGGTTTAGTTTTGCCAGGTGTTGGAAACTTGTTCCACTTATATTCATTTTCGAATCAGAGTCATGGGCTTCTCACCTACTCCTCATTTTAGGGCCCGAATTTTAGAGTGCATATCCTGAGCATATTGATTTGATTTGTAGAGACTATGCGAGTAAATAATTGCCTTCCCAGGGTCAATAACCAGCTTAGTGTTTCTATATCCTTTCTTCTTACCTCCTAAATCTGGGTTCATTTTTCTTAACATTGAATATGCATTAGAATTAATTGTTGAGCTTTTCATTACCAATATGCAGACAAATGAGAATTGCTGCTATATACTGTTTTCTTTTACTTGGATAACTGTTTCCCAGAAATTTACTTGCCATTTGTCTTAGATCCTTCTAGAATTTACTCAAAAATCACTTCTCATTGAGGACAACCCCTTCCTGTATAAAATATTGTGTTTTCCAGCACCATATGTATCTCTTAGGACCCCGGGATCATGACTCGAGCTGAAGGAAGACACTTAACCGACTGAACCACCCAGGCACCCCATGATGAAGATTTTTAAATGATGTTTAAAGTGTATACAAATTTCATCTATATAAGGTTCTGTTTGAAATTCACATGTTGGTAATCTATATGAGTCACATCTAGGATTTAGGCAAAACAATCTGTTTTCAAACACATTTAATATTTTTTACCGATGTATGGAACAATCTATGTGGTTTTAATATTATACAAATGTGTGGCCAGATAATATTGTGAAACAATATATTGTCTTTCCTCGTTTTTCCAATCATTTAATAAGACAGTTTCAATTTTTTTTCTTAATAGTAATATATACAGACAAAAAACAAAAACAAAAACAAAAAACAAACAACCCAAAGTCAAGAACATTTTCTGGCCATTAATTTCCAAATTTCAAGCCCTTAATAAAACTTAGAAGAAAGAACAATCTTGGCTATGGACATTACGATTTTAAGAAATAGAATGGGAAAGAAATCTCTTACATCTAGTAAAAGAATTCCCAGGCTGAGTAAAGAGGCAGAAGTCATGTGGATTCAGTTGCCTTAGCATGCCTTAGGATGCATGACTTAGGATGCCTTAGCATCCTGAAAGTCACTGAGGTTCAAAGGAGCCCTAGAGACTACCAGGAGTGTGATACACTGAGATACATATGGAGCCACTTACCTGTTTTTTCAGCAATATTTAGTGACTGTATCTACATGTCAAGTACTATTTTAAACTGGTAATAGAACAACGTAATAGAGCAACAAACAAAAAATATCCAAATCTCTCCTCTCATGGATCTTACATTCTAGTAATATGGGGTAAAGGGAAGAGCGCTGGGAAACAAGTGAACAGATCATCAGGAGGTGAAAAGAGCTATGGAGATGATGTAGAACAAGAAGGATAGAGAGGGTAACACGTTTTATTCCAAATGTATAAATGCAGCAGGCCCAGGAATCTGCATTTAGAATGAATGAGGATATGTGAGAGATGCTTGATATCTCTAAACTTACTTAGGAAGGTAGAAAAAAATAGTAAAACCAACAAAATATATCTAAATGCCAATACATGGCAATAATCATAAAACATGGGAAAACATTATTCAGATCTACATTCAAACATAACACATGTGTAAATATATAATATGACATATACAAAATGTATGCCATATTTATATGTAACATGTCTGAATATTTACAGAGATGCATATATATGAAGATTAACATATTTATAAATAGTATAGAGTGTAATAACCTATGGGTATGACTATTTATATACATATATACATATATTTTAATATTTTATTTATTTATTCATAAGAAACACAGAGAGAGAAAGAGAGGCAGAGACAGACAGAGGGAGAAGCAGGCTTCCTGTGAGGACCCCAATGTTGGGCTTGATACCACGGCCTGGGATCACATCCTG
Organism: Vulpes lagopus; assembly: GCF_018345385.1. Classification (NCBI taxonomy): domain Eukaryota; kingdom Metazoa; phylum Chordata; class Mammalia; order Carnivora; family Canidae; genus Vulpes; species Vulpes lagopus. Next base: position 10,273,526 of record NC_054826.1, on the reverse strand, counting down.
AGCAGAAGGTAGAAGCTCAACCACTGCACCACCCAGGTGTCCCTCTATTTATATATTTAAACATAATATTCCTTTTTAAGTAAAAGAGAAATAAGATAAAATCAAAAGGAATTCTGCTCATATATACATATATATATGATGATAATAAAGAATTACTAAGAATTTAGAGTTGTGGTTGGAATCTTCCCTTTTATTTTTTATTTATTTTTTTTTTTGGAATCTTCCCTTTTAATAAGCACCTCATAATTTTGATGTAATCTTTAGACTATACATTAAAAGGGATGTGTAGTAGATGCGCACTTCAGCTAAAAGCAAGGAACTTATGATAACATTTTCATGAAACAATCTTACACCCCAAATCCACAACATAAATGTTAATATCATAGTTTAATTTTGTTTCTAAATTCCAATAAAATTAGGTCAAAGGAAACATCTAATTACAAGATGAGTAAGTTCTGGTGCTCTAATGTACAGCAGTGATAACACTTAATAATACTGTATTGTATACTTGAAAGTTGTTAAGAGAGTACATCTTAAATATCCTCACCACAAAAAAGAAATTGTCATTATGTGTGTGACATGATGGAGCTATTAGCTAATGCTCTGCTGATGATCATACGGTAATATGTAAGTGCATAATCAACAAATTTTACATCTTAAACTTACACAATGTTATACATGTCAATTATATCTCAAAAGAGCTGGTAAAAGGGGCACCTGGGCGGCTCACCTTGGTGAGCATCTGCCTTTGGCTCAGGTCATGATCCTGGGGTCCTGGGAGCGAGTCCTAAACCGGGGACTTTGCGGGGAGCCGGCTTCTCCCTCTGCCTATGTCTCTGCCTCTCTCTGTGTGTCTCATGAATAAATAAATAAAATCATAAAAAAATAAAGCTGATAAAAATTCCAATAAAATTGCATCTTGTCATTAAAAACAAAACATGCTTCTCTTACTTTGAATTTAATTCAGACTATTTGCTCTGTTTTATACAGTGTAAACATTTGTTATTCGCATTGTAGGATTAAATTGTAAATAAATTGCACAATAAAATTGTACATTTAACTTAAATTATGTAGGCATTTTAGCTTGACCAAATAAGTTCAATTAAGATGCAATTACAAATAAACCATACTGACTTTAAATAAATAGACTTTATTTTTTAGAGCAGTTTTAAGTTCATAACCAAATTGCACAGAAAATGTGAAGTCCCTGTGCACTGCCTATCTCCACCCCACACTCAGCACCTTCCCCACTATCTAAATCCTTCACCAGAGTGATGCATTTGTTAAAATTGACTAACCAACTTTGACACATCTGTTATCACCATAAATCCAAAGTTTACATTAAGATTCACTCATGGTATTGCATGTTTTAGGGGTTTGAAAGATGTATAACATGTATACATCATTGCAAAATTATACAGAATACTTCCACTCTCCCCCAAATTCTCCATGCTCTGTTAACTCATCCCTTCCTTCCATGGATCCCTTGACCAACATTAATCATTTTACTTTTTCCATGGTTTTGCCTTCTCCAGAATATCATACCATTGAAATCATATAGAATGCAGCCTTCTTAGGTAGAATTATTTTGCTTAATAATATGCACTGGCTTCATTACACATTTCTATTCATTTTTAAAAATATTTTATTTATCTATTCATGAGAAACACAGAGAGAGAGAGAGGCAGAGACATAGGCAGAGGGAGAAACAAGCTCCATGCAGGAAGCCTGATGCAGAATTCGATCCCAGGATCTTAGGATCATGACCTGAGCCAAAAGCAGATCCTCAAGCACTGAACCACCCAGGTGCTCCAACACATTTCCTTTTAGTGCTGAATATTATTCTACTGAAGAGATATATCAGTTTATTTATATAGTCACCTATTTGAAGGGTTTATTGTTTGCTTCCATGTTTGGACAATTATGAGTAAAGCTATAAACATCCATGTACAGATTCTTTGTGTAGATATAACTTTATAGTCCCTTTGGTAAATACAAAGGAGCACAATTGTTGAATCATATAGTAAGAGGATGTTTAATCTTTTTAAGAAACAGCTGAACCATCTTCCATAGTAGCTTTGCATTTATTCCTACCAGCAATGAATGTTCCGTGTCCTTGGCTGCCTCTAGTAATATCATGTTATAAATCTTGGCTACTTAAATAAGCAGGTAGTGGTGCCTCATGATTGTTTTAATTTGCATTTCCCTTATGACATATGATGTGGAACATTCTTTCATATGCCTATTTGTCATCTGTACATCTTCTTTGATGAAGTATCTATTCAGATCTATGACCTATTTTTATTTTATTTTATTTTATTTTATTTTATTTTATTTATTTTATTTTTTAAATTTATTTATTTATGATAGTCACACAGAGAGAGATGAGAGAGAGGCAGAGACAGGGAGAAGCAGGCTCCATGCACCGGGAGCCCGACATGGGATTGGATCCCGGGTCCCCAGGATTGCGCCCTGGGCCAAAGGCAGGCGCCAAGCCACTGCGCCACCCAGGGATCCCCCATGACCTATTTTTAAATCAGGTTTTTTTGCTTGTTTTTTTTTTTTCTTTCTTATTGTTGAGTTTTTAAGAGGTTGGGTTTTTTGGGGTTTTGTTTGTTTTGTGTATTTTGCATAATGGTTCTTTATCAGATATGTCTTTTGCAAATATTTTCTCCCAGGCACTGGCTTGTTGTCTTACTCTCTTGACAAGGTCTTACATAGAGCAGAAGTCTGTAATTTTAATGAATTGTGGTTTATCAATTGTTTCTTTCATGGAACATACCTCTGATGTTTTATGTAAAAATTCACTGTCATACTCAAGGTTCTGATTTTTTTTTTCAGATCAATGGCCCATTTTGAGTTAATTTGTATGAAATTAGCTATATCTAGATTCACTTTTCTTTTCTTTTGGTATGTGGGTGTCCCATTGTTCCAGCACCATTTTTTGAAAAGACTGTCTTTCCTCCATTGCATTTCCTTTGCTGTTTGTCCTAGATTAGTTGACCATATTTATGTGGGTCTACTTCTGGTCTTTGTGTTTTATCACAGTAATTTTTTTTTTTTTTACTAATACTTTATTGTCTTGATTACTCTAGCTTTATGATAAGTCTAAAAGTGTGATAGTGTCAGTGCTCTGTCTTTATTCACGTATTTTAATACTGAGTTGGCTCTTCTGAGTCTTTTTGCTCTCCATATAAACTATAGAGTTATTTTGTCAAAGTTCATGAAGTAACTTGCTGGGATATTGGTTGGGATTGTATTGAATCTATAGATTGAGTAACATCTACCTTTTAAAATAAATTTAGGGCAGCCCAGGTGGCTCAGAGGTTTAGCACTGCCTTCAGCCCACGGAGTGATCCTGGAGACCTGGGATCAAGTCCCATATCAGGCTCCCTTCATGGAGCCTGCTTCTCCCTCTGCCTATGTCTCTGCCTCTCTCTCTCTCTCTCTCTCTTTCTGTCTCTCTAATGAATAAATAAACAAATAAAATCTTAATAAAATAAAATAAAATAAATTGGGTAAGACCTCTTTTTTTTTAACTTTATGTAATACTTCTATATTTTCAAAATTTCAAAACCAGTGAATTTCCCTTGGAACTTTTTTACATATGAACATAAAAAGGAAAATTAAAATAACCATAATTTTATGGCCATACCATCAAATAAATCAGGAATCTTTCCTTTGTTTTTAGAATAGCCAGCACAGCATGTAATTACAGTTAAGTGACTTTTGAAAATGAAGAAAGAAGTGTTATATCTGTACGTCATATCTTTTCTATTGATATTATATTAGGGAGCACAATTTTACTATAAAGACGAATAGGTAAATTATGTTACTGCTCTCAGTAAAATTATAAAGTACCTCAAAGTACATTTAATCTTTGAAAAAGATTAAAGGGATTTTAGTATTTTTCAAAGCAGCTGATAGCAATATGTTAATTCATACATAAACATACTTTATTACATTAGATTTTTCATCATTATGCATTCTCAAAAGATGTTGATTTTATAAGTAAAAAAGAGACAAAATACAAAGTTTCACCCATCCTGAGTGGGAGATAACAGCACTATAAGTCCAAATCAGCTTGACCAATTTTGGTATGCATTTAAATAACAGTAAATGCAAACACCAGAAGTCAATGTCTAGCCTCAACCATAACATTCAATTATTTTCATATTATTTTTCCTTATTTCTTTAATTCTTAAACAAACAAACAAAAAAACCATCAAAAATCACTATTTCTCCCCCACTGTCACATCCTCATCGCACAATTTTATGAACCTGGGTAATTACGGAAAAGAGACATTGAGGATATTTTACTTTGCCCTGAAAGCTCTTGTTCTTAAATTCAGCATTAGGTCCATAATCAAGAAGATTTATAAAGTATTTAGCAGACCATAGTGTCAATTTTCTTTCTTCACATCCACCAATATAGTGGGGGAAAAAAAGAAAATAAGTATAACATGCTGCCTAACTTTTCTCAACATCATTAAAGTTAGAACAATATAAAAGGGGAATGGAATCAACTTATTTCACAGAGTTGGAACAAATAATCTTACAATTTGTATAGAACCAGAAAAGAAAAGGACAACAATGATGACTACGAAGAAGAAGAAGAAGAAGAAGAAGAAGAAGAAGAAGAAGAAGAAGAAGAAGAGGAAAGACCCAAAATAGCCACAGGAATGTTGGAAAAACAAAAAACAAAGCTGGTGGCATCACAATTCCAGACTTCAAGCTCTATTACAAGGCTGTAATAATCAAGACAGTATGCCACTGGCACAAAAACAGACACATAGATCAATGGAACAGAAGAGAGAAAAAGAAATGGACCCTTAACTCTATGGCCAACTAATCTTTGCAAAAGCAGGAAAAAATATCCCATGGAAAAAAGACAATCTCTTCAACAAGTGGTGTTGGGAATATTAGACATCTACAAGCAGAACAATGAAATTGGACCATTTTTTTATACCATACATGAAAATAGACTCAAAATGGATAAAATACCTAAATGTGAGATGGAAATCCATCAAAATCCTAGAGGAGAACACAGCCAGCAACCTCTGTGACCGCAGCCAAGCAACTTCTTACTAGATGTGTCTCCAAAGGCAAGGTAAACAAAAGCAAAAATTAACTATTGGAGCTTCATCAAGATAAAGAGCTTTTGCACAGCAAAGGAAACAGTTGACAAAACCAAAATCCAATTGACAGAATGGGAGAAGATATTTGCAATGACATATCAGATAAAGGGCTAGTTTCCAAGATCTATAAAGAACTTATCAAACTCAACACCCAAAGAACAAATAATCTGGTCAAGAAATGGGTTGAAGACATGAACAGACATTTTCCAAAAAAGACATAGAAATGGCCCACAGACACATGAAAAAATGCTTCAAATCAAAATCACAATGATATCACTTCACAACAGTCAGAATGGCTAAAATTAACAAGTCAGGAAACAACAGATATTGGTGAGGATGAAGAGAATAGGGAACCCTCTTCTTACACTGTTGGTGGGAATGCACGCTGGTGTAGCCACTCTGAAAAACAGTATGGAGACTCTTCAAAAAGTTGAAAATACAGCTATTATACAACCCAGAAATTGTGCTACTGAGTATTTACCCACAAGATACAAATGTAGTGATCTAAATGGGCACCTGCATCCCAGTGTTTATAGCAGCAATGTCCACAATAGCCAAACTATAGAAAGACCCATATGTCCATCAACAGATGAATAGAAAAAGAAGATTTGATATATATTATATATATGAATATTACACAAAAATGAAATCTTGCCATTTACAATGACATCAATGGAACTAGAGGATATTATGTTAAGCAAAATAAGTCCACCAGAGAAAGACAATTATCATATTATTTCCCTCCTATTTAAGAAACAAAACATAAGATCACAGGAGAAGAGAGGAAAAAATAAAACAAGACAAAATTAGAGATGGAGACAAGCCATAAAAAACTCTTAATCATAGGAAATAAATTGAAGGTCACTGGAGGCGTGGGGGGTGAAGGGATGATACCCCATGGTGATGGACATTAAGGAGGGCAGGTGATATAATGAGCACTGGGCATTATAGAAGACTGATAAATCACTGATCTCTACCTCTGAAAACAGTAATACCTTAGATGTTCTTAAATTAGTTTCATTTAATAAATTTAATGAATGCAATAAAATTTTAAAAATAAATTTCTTTCTTTTCTGAAAGGAAGAATGGAAATGAAGCAAAAAAAAAAAAATGTGTATTGATCCACAATATATGTGACCATTTACTTGTGACTATAGACAAGTTACCAATATTCTGGAAAGATAGCCTAAAAATTGGTGGTAATAGTTTTTATAATAGTACTTATATTATCAGAAACCATAGAAAAATCAATACCTGCCTCTTTAATTTCTGGGTGTCATTAGAAGCTCCCTTTGGTCAACATATAAACTTGATATTTTTAAAGTCAAATATTCTTGTCTTCAGCTCACACTATGGTCACCTTAAATTATTAGAAAGACGAAATAAAAGTCAAGAGTAGATAATAAAGTCAACAAAATATTTTTTGTAAAGAATAATATCATTTTTAAAATTCATCCTGAAAACATATCTTTTTTACCTCTCATAGGAACAACCAAAAATATCAGATCACGCCTCAAGTGGATTTCAGTCAGGCTTTCTAAAATTAATATAATTTCATGAGCACATTATGATCTCCCCAATTTTCTATACCATATGTATTGTGCTTAATCAAAAAATGAATTCTTCACATTTATAATAAACATATATGAAGGGATGCTTGAGTGGCTCAGTAGTTGAGCATCTGCCTTCAGCTCAGGCTGTGATCCCAGGTTCAGGGATGGATTCCCACATTGGGCTGCCCTTAGGGACCCTGCTTCTCCCTCTGCCTGTGTCTCTGCTTCTCTCTTTGTCTCTCATGAATAAATAAATAAAATCTTTAAGAAAATGAAAAAATATATGAAGCAGCAATTTGTTTATCGATCTATTAATTCAATAAATATTTATTGAAAACTGATTATGTGCTGGTCACTGTGCTATATCCTGGTGGTATAGGAGAGATCATGACAGCATCTGTCCTTCCTTGCCTGCATAGGATTCACAGTCTAATGGGGGAGGAACACACTAAATAAATATTTAACAAAGGAAACCAATCCAATTGCATTAAATTCCACTAACCAGGGTGTATAAGATAAGGGATAAAATGGCGTACCTGAAGAATTAAGAAAGGCATTCCTGACAAACTGACACATAGAGTGACCTACAAAGACCAAGCGAAGTGTGCCATCAATAAGAAAGAGGGAAGAGAATTAATCATTAAAGTAATGGAATTTATATAAAAGCACACACTACTTATATATTTTTAAAAATATGTCTTCTGGATAATCGCATTTTTCAGTTCACTTTCTGATTAGATCATATAAAATTTTACAGATTTCTATTATTATTTTCCACAAGTCCCATGAAAACCCATTCCTTATGTTCCAAACTTCCCTAAAAATATAGTATGGCAAATATGCCAGTAGTGTGTGGAGGAAGCCCCCACAAAATTGTGGATTCCAGTTTGAGAAGCCTCAAACTGTCCAAATTTATATAGTATGAATTTGCTAAGATTATTTCAAGGAAGCCAGCTGAAAAAGCAAAAGCCTGCTATAACCCATGGAGGAACAATACATTGTGTGAATTATTCCTTCACCTAGTCAACTATTTAACATATTTCTGATAAATTATTCTGCAGTAATAATAGCAAAAAGGAAGAAAAGAGGTTAGGAGAATATAACAATTCAGTTTAAGCACTTACACTATACACAGAGTGTGTCTGAATACTTTTTTAATCAATAAGATTACATCACTGAATAGTCAGTGTGGTTCATGGGTTAAGAGCATGGATTTAAATCAGACATATTTCTGGTCTCTGGTGCATCACATTTGAACAGGGTGACACTGAGCAAGTTACTTTAATCAAAATGATCTTTGTCAGTAAATTGAGAAAAATACTGGGTTTTATAACTGAAATAAGCCTTGTAAAAATGAAATGTAAATCAATTAGCATGGTGCTTAGCACAAAAGTGTTCAATACATGCAAAATGGAAAATGCATCTTGTGTAAGTAAACATCACCTAAAATGCTGTATACAATTTCACAAGGTGCATTAACATAGTTTAACTTATCATTCCTTTATTGGTAAACCTTGTAGATGTTTGCTTTCATGGCAGATGTGAGAAATATATAATAAGTGCTATATATGGATCTTCAGGCATTAATGCTCTTTGTGGCTCTATTTATGGTTACTTACTAAGAGTAGTTTATCGAGTGTAGTATACGGCATTCTCTGGCTTCTCATACATATTGAAAATTTATCAACACACCACGTGATTGCTCACCCTGCCATTAACAATGACAAGTAATATTCAATTCACCATTTCTCTCATAACCCTGAATATTCATATTCTTTCTGTGTCTAATTTAACTTTTCCAGTTTGATAGATAAAAATGGCACCCTATTATTTTAATTTAGAAATTCCTGAACAGTAATAAAGTCAAACATTTTCCCAAAAGTAATATTTGAAATTTGATGAGACATTTAAAAAGTAGCATGTTGTTATGATGCTCCACGTAGATGAAGTTCAGAAGATGTTCTTGTGTTGTACTACTTGATTGCCACCTTTAAAAATTAATTACTTTTTGTTTATACTTCTTCTTCTTAGATTACAATAAATCGTGCCATTCATGCAAGTTCTTACAGAGACTTAATTGCTTCTTTGAAAGGTTTGGCAGATACATCAAGCCAGTTCATTAATGCACAGATGATTCCTTCACATTAAGAAAGACACATTGGAACACCACAAATGTCAAGTCAGTTATTACGCACAAAAAGCAGAAAATGGCAACCATCAAAAGGTGAGCCCTTATTCTGTCGGGACCAAAAATAAAACTGCAGTAATTCCTCAGTGTAATAATGGAGAAATATTAGATTATTTTAAGGTCATGCAAGGAGAATCTTTCATTTGTCAACTATGTCCCTTTGCAGAGGGATTTTTTATTTTTTTCTGGGCCTCATGATTCCGGGCCCAATCAGCCTGAAAGAAACAGTATATTTTACCACTGTAATTCATTTATTTGGGCTCCTTTGCCCAAATACATATTGAGTAACTATTACTTCCAAGCACATGTAGCAGTGCACATAGGTGTGTTCCTTTCAGTTATGAGAGTTTGAAAGGAAGGATCAGATTTAAAATATTATTATCTATTTTAAAAACAGATAAAATGCACTAATAGTAATGATGAAAGAATAAAGATGGAGGTTTAGAATTTCAGACAAATTCTGAATTCTATCTGAGTGGGGTCAACATTTTCATTAATACTCTGACATTTAAAAAAATCTCAAATTACTTCTCAACTGCTTGAACACTGACTTAAGAGTTGATGTGTACATTTGTTAAACAATGAATTAGAATTATATGTTAATGGTTAATCAAGACATACCTCCTCTTAACAACATTGGAAAAGATAACTTTTATCATACCATTCCAGAGTTATTCATATAATTACATATATAAAATATTTATTTTTGAGTATGGCAGAGGGAAAACTAGTCAAAATATCTATAATCTGTTTGCCAGAGACACACAGGGAACAAAATAAACAAAAAAAAATATTATTCCATCAGATATAGATTTTAGTGAAAATAGAAAGTTAGAAACATAGATATGGGAATAGTAAGCTATGAGATGCATTCTACAGAGAAAAAAAATGAAAAAGGCAAATGGGCATTAGAAATTTGAGATGAATGCAGTTTTACCTCAAACAGTATAGAAAGTCCTCTCCAAGAGTGTGATCCTTGAGCACAACCATGAAATTTCTAGTGGAAAATTATTCCGGACGGAGAATTAAACATATCCAAAGACATTGTAGCCTTATACATAATTCTTATAATTTTTTCCACGAGAAGAGATACACCAATTTTACCAGAATATAATAATAATTGCCAGAGAAATAGGACATGAGGTGAGAAAGTTAGTGGGAGAGAATAACAGTTTTAATTAAATCCATACTTTGGTGTGACAAGTGAATGTTTCATGGTTTTTGATCCTTCACATTTTTTATTCTAATAATCTTTATAATCCTTAAACACTTGAGGTAGTAAAATAAAGTTTATGTTCATTGATCTCATAAGTATTAAAATCATAAATTCAAAACAAGTTTATAAATAAGATACAGGCAATATCGAAAGTCATATAATTCAATTTGGCAATACCACTTCAATGAGAAAAACACACTCTTTGCTAAAATTAAATGTTGAACAATCTAGTGTAGTGAAATGATTCTTCCAGTGAAAGAATTAATCATATTGATTTATATTAGTTTATTCTTTTGTTTCTGAATACAATGGAAAACATTTATAGCATCATTTTTATTGTTGTTACCTTACTTTTTAAAGAGTGAAGTCAAATCTATCATATGCAAATCATTTGGATGAGTTAATTTAATAAAGTACCTTGTAATATAATACTGAATGTTCAGAGTATTATTTAAAATTTTTCCAATAATTATTTATGACCGACTTTCATAATGAAAAAAAAGCAGTTCAAGTTCAAATGTGCAAAACCAGAATCTGAGTAATGCTTAAACTCTTCATGTGACTTTGTCCCTCATTACACCATTTATATACTTTTGATTTCTTTCTGAATATACTTCTATGTAATGGCTTCAGATGACATAATTTTTTAGAACATTTGTCCTTAAATTGTGGTAGAAATGTCCTTTGTATGGCTGCTTCTTATCTCATTAATCTCTACTGTGCTCAAAAGTAATCATAAATCCAATAACAAACACACCTGTGGGCACTAAATTTATTTCTTTTACCTTGTTATTATAATGGTCATTTGGATAATGTAGAACATATTACAGTGATTTTGCAAGATTAGGATTGAAAACAGAAAAAAACACTTCTTTTCTAGAGTCTCAGTGAATGAAAACATGCCAGGGAATGTATCACTTGTGGAGTCCTCTAGCAAACTCAGAAGTTTGTGGATCCATTTTCATAAAACACTTGGTCTATTATCTTTGCTGTAGAGTTGAATGTTCTTCCTGTAGACTTGAAATAAAAGGTACTGGGCTGGAAAGTCTTACACCATCAAGCACTGTCCAGTCAAGTTGTCAAATTGTCTAATTCCTCTTGTCTTCAATATATTTTCATTGATAAGACAATAGCAAAAAAGAAATAAAGCCTATTTTGTAGAATTAAACTTCCAGGGAATGAGGTCAAAAGAGATATTGAATAAAGGTTACACCAATAGTACATAAAAGAAAGCATTGGCTTTTGCACTCCTAGTCCAGCATATGTTTCTCAAGAAGTCATCTGTAACATTTGCAACACTAAAATGCTCCCCACCGTGACTAAATTAAAATCCACATAGACTCTTTTGGTTCTTTTTATGGGATGGGTTAAAGCAGTTGCAGCAGCAGCAGCAGCACAGTGGAATCTGAAGCTTTATTAGGCAGCAGGTAGATAAACTTCTCTCTACACAGGTAGACGAGAATAGACACAAACATTTCTTTGAAATACGAAAAAAGGTGAAATCATGACACCTCCAAGCATTATGCAAGGTAGGACAACTCAATAGCAAAATTAGCAATACCTGAATAAAATATAACAATATAAAACAATCCAAATATTATGTCAAATCTAAAAAATATATTTAATAAACATAACACCGTAAGATTAATTTCAATAAAATGTATCTGAATTATGTAGCTTCTTATAATGTCATTAATATGTTGAAAAATTGATCTACATTTTGTCATGATAACATAGAACCAGTGTGGTAGTTAGCATATGCACTACCTCTTTTGGTTCTGTGATGGGAACCTAGTAAGATTGGATGACTCTGGCCTCTGGCGGTTGGTGTGGCTCCCGTGATCTGTTTAGGTCAATGAACTTTTGAGAAGGGAAGTAGATCTAGATAGAAGTTCTAGTATAGCTGCTGCATAATATGCCATCCTCTTTCCCTCCACCATTACGACCAGCAAAGTTCTAGATAGTAATTGCTTTCTAACCCTGTGTCCCAGAAGGCAGAAGGTGGGAAGCAGAGCTCCAGCCTGCCCAAGATAAACATGGAGCACAGATAAGAAATAAATCTTCCTTGTTTTATACTTCTCAGATTTTGTGTTTATTTGTATCTTACCAAAGCACATTCCCAAGGCTACTAACTGTTGCAATTAGTATTTGTGAAACATCTTTTACAACTATTTTCATTCTAAGTATTTTCCAAATTGGTACTTTGTTACTCTTGAAGTATCCAACCGTAAGATTAGTACATCAAGTTCAAATCATGTTTATTTTATCAAGTAAGATATACATTGTATAATTGCATATGAAATGTGTAACAACTTTCTATTTTTATTTTGTTATTCATCTTAAAAATGTATTGTTTCTTATGTCATATGTTTGTTAGATTTCTCTTTGGAAAAACAGATCACATAAGTTGTTTTATTCTATGGTATTAGTTTCTGATTAATAAAAATAATTAATAATAATTAATTATTATTAATATTAAAATAATAATAATTAATTATTATTCTATGGTATTAGTTTCTGATTAAACTGTTTAAATTAAGACAGTTTATATATATGAAATATAGATCAAAACGAACAAAGATCTAATTATTAGTCATTAGTTTTAGAAAATGTTTAATCTGATATTTGTAGTTTAAGACATGGTGAGATCTATTATTAGTAGTAGTATTAGTATTATTAATTTCTCTAGAACAAATAATGTTGCATCAAGAATTCATATTGAATCATTTTCTATCTTAATAAGATTATGGAATAATGAGATTACATTCTTTATTAAATACTAAAAGCAAGAGAAAAGTTGGTTGGTATAAGTGGGACTTACAATATAAAGCAGTATTGGAAGTACATAAATGCAAATAAAACCATATATAAAAGTCAATCTGTGGAAACAATTATAATCAAAGTCTTTATATCTATGTCTTTATAAATTATTACAGAATTTATTTGCTGATAAAGACACCATGATTGTAAAACATGTGAGAAGAACATTCTTCATCTGTGTCCATGGATAACACACCCAAATATACATTGTTTAGAAGTAAGAATAACAGGACACCATAAAATCTGGAGTAGATCATCATTTACTTGTGTGAAAATGAACTGAAAAATGTGCTTCAGAGACTCTCACTGAATATTATTATTATTGCCCAAGAAGAAGAGATGGAGAATTTTCCAATCTCCCCATATCTCTCTAGCTTAGAGAAAGAGACGTAATTGATTACAAGAGTTAGGCCTTCTCAAATTGGAGATGCTTAACCAATCTTTCCATTTAGCCAAATACAACTGGGGTATATGGAAGTGGCAGCGACATACAGACCCTAGAGAACCAGAGTACCTACACTTGTAGCCTAAGAACTAATTCACAGTGAAAATTATAATTCTGAAACATTGATTTTAATTAAAAAAAAACTTTAGAGACTTTTTTTGAGACTTTAAATTCACTAAGAGAATGGTGCACATTACAGATACCTTGAAAACTAAACGTGGATTTCTTGACCCACTCTCAACCTAAAAGATTACTTTTCTGTTGTAAACCAAGGGAATGCAAGTTTAATAAATTCACCAAGTGATTCTTATATATCCAGCAGATCACACCTTCACCAGAATAGAACTCACATTCTAACATTCAGAAAACTCTTCAATATAAATAGACAAGAAGCTTTCCTGGCTTTAACTGTGCAGTAAACTCCCCTGAAGCTTTATATGTAAGAGGAGGAAAAAGTGAATATAAGAGTTATAGGAAGACAAATGAGATATGCAACCAAGAAACTGTCAAGATTTTTCAAGAAAAAAAAAGTAGAATGGAAATTATCATTAAAAAACTGTTTCCTGGTTAAAAATTACTTCCTGGTTTATTAGACTTGTGAAAATGCCACTATATAAAAAAAGAAAGTCTCATTTAAGGCTTACTATATGTCAATCAAGATACTTCAAATACTTTCAAGTCACTTGAATTCAAGAATTATAATTTGATATATATTATTATATATAATTATTATAATTTGATATTTATTTATTTATTTATTTATTTATTTATTTATTTATTTATGCCTTCCAAGAGGCAAGATTCCAATAGTGTTCTTGGTGTTTTTATATACCATTAACTCATTAGACTGAGATGCAACTTGTGAAAGAATTATTCAAGTTGCTGAAAAGATGGTTGTTAAAATTTATCTCATCTATTTTGATAATAAATAGCTGGCTTTATCAAAATACAAGTTGCCAGGACTATTGTTGTTGTTTATGTGTGTCCATTTTTTTTTTAAGATTTTATTTATTTGTTTAACAGAGAGAGAGAGACAGCACAAGCAGAGGGAGCAGCAGGCAGATGGAGGGGGAGAAACAGGCTTCCCACTGAGCAGGGAGCTGATGTGGGCTCCATCCCAGGACCCTGGAATTGTGACCTGAGCTGAAGACAGATGCTTAACTGAACCACCCAGTGGCATCCTTGTGTATCAAATTTATAATAAGGTCTGAGATTGAAATGCAAAGCTTTTTACTTAGCATGTATAATACCAAGTAGGGAATTGGCCAACAGGGGTGAGGTGGTCTCTTGAGTCATAAAAATCAATCATCTGGTGTTTTTATTTTAGTTTTGTGCAGTTAAGTAATTGTGAGTTCACACAACCTGATAAAGGGAGTATATAAGCACATAATAATTTGCTCAATAGTAGTACTAAGTTTATTGGATAAACAACCAAATTAAAAAAAAAAATAACAACAACACTGTGATCTAATATAAAGCTTTGATGTGGAGATACTTGCGAGAAACCTTCTTCTGATAAAAACATAAGGACAATGAACCTTGGCCTTGAGATGGTATTCATTCACATTTCAATATAATTCATTGTGTTTTAGGATGTTTTATTTTACAGGATAAAAGTAAAAAGTCTTGTGAACATTTGCAGTCATTAAGCAGAGTATGCTAGTTATTTTGGTTGAGCTTGTTTGATCTTTGTCCTCTCATTAACCTCTTTTCGTATTTACTTTCTTGTGCTGCAACTGATGGTTTTATAATTTATTTTTCACTCCCTTTTATCTGGCCACTTGAGTAAAAATTAGGTCAGGGAAGACAGTTAAGCTTTTGATGTTGCTATAATAGGATAGAGTTTGACAGGTGAAAAAACCAAGGGAGGTCTAATTCAAATTCATAGTGTATCTGACTAAAGCAAAATATAGGCCTAGCAAAGAAGAATTCAAACTAGTAACTAAATATCTTGGCAATGCATGTTTTAGGCTATGATTGAAAATGCAAACGTCCTGAAGGGATTGCTTCATGAGTATGTACTTGTTTTGCATACTGGTCAATCCATTTGATCCAATTTGTAGAACAAATTTTTGAGAAGTAACATTAAAATTATAAAGGTCCAAAAACACTCCAGAATTTAAATATATGTTAAAAGTGCAAGACTCTTAAAAATTATCTTCTGGTCAATGATAGGAGTCATGACATATATATCTGAATAATTTTCACTTTTCCCTAATTTGTGACATATTTACCTATGAGATTTATTAGTTTTAGCTGTAAAAAATCACGTTGTACACATAGTGGTTTGACATTAGTAAAACTGTTTTATTTTTCTCCACAAATCTGTTGATCATTGGGCACTGTTTACAATCAGGCTTAGGTTTGAGGGATCTCAGTTGGGTGTATTCATGTGTATATGGTGAGCTAATGGGTTAGTTAGGACTGGCTTGTCTCCCATAGTGGTTGCTTAGCTGTTAGCTAGTGTGATCAAGTGGCTGGGTTTTGTATTTCTTACTCAATTGATGTGGGAAACAAAAGATAAAGAAAAAAAATAAATTTCCTTACTTCTTTCAGCCCATTGACAAGTCCTGAAAACAGGCAGAATGACATTCCTCTAGGAACTCAGCTGCCTGGATGTTAATACTTTGCTAAAGGCAGAAGGCAATCTTAGCCTGATCCCCAGGATCCTGTAAGTCTACTTTAACATATAAAAATTCCTTTGGAAACTTCCTTTATCTCTACCTGCCCCTATAGGTTGGCAGTCATCCCCCAAACATATGTCCTACCAACATACATCTAAAGCATCTCATGACTAAGGTTTTATTAGACAGCAATAAGTGGCGTTTTCCCAACAATTTCTAGCCCACTCAAGGTCCTGGAAACCTTGCTTCCAAATTCCTTAGAGACTTAGACTCTCTGTAACCTCCTCCCAACTTGAAACTATATAATGAGCCACTTCTCATGAACTCAGTGCAGCTCTTTCTGTCCACAGGTCCTGTTCTCATGCTTTAATAAAACCATCTCTTCATATCAAATATATCTCAAATATTCTTTCTTGGCCATTGGCTTCGAACCCTAATATCTTTCTTACATCACAATGATTCTAGCAGGCCAGATTAGATTACTTATCATGGAGCAATAAGGTTCCAGGAAATCTAGCAGAATTGTGCAAGGTTCTCTGGTCCAATTTCAGAATTAGCACACTACCATGTTGGCCATATTGTATTGGTCAAAGTAAGTCATAAAACCAGAGCATATTCAAGGAGTAGGGAAAACAATCTTCTTTTGATGAGAGGAATTGTAGAGGTAAATTACAAGGAAGTGTGGATACATAGAGAGCAATCACTATGTACGTGTGTGAGTGTGGACATGTTGTGTGTGTTTATATATGGTTGAGCATGTGCAGCATAGTTTTCTGTAAAAAAGGTGGTAATTGTATAAGATGGGAAGGCAAGAAGTCATCTCTTCTTTTGTTAATACACAACTTTGAGCTTTGACTTTTAATGTCCCAGCATTTATAGGAAGATTCTAAAGGCCATGATGTCAGCAATGCAGAAGACAAAAATATGGAGATTGCTCAGGAAAAAGATCCACATTTGTAGAAAACACCAGTCTTTGGGGATTTTGGTCTCTCTAAATCCCTTTACCAACCAACATTTTTTTTTTTTAATGTAGTGACTATTTTGAGAGTGCAGAGGATAAGCTAAGGGGTATGACATTCTGAGAGTTATTATAACTTGGAAGCTTATGAAACTCCTTTGAAGTCTCACTCAAAGTCAGGCTTCGGCAGTAAGTAGACTGAGTGTAAAAACCGTGCTGTTTCTCCAACCCTTCCTGTTCCCACATGTTTTACAACGTGACCTTACAGCTCCTACTTTAAAGCTGTGAAGTCTATTTTTCTACTCGTTGTATCTGGACAAACCTTGTGACATTTTCAGTCCAGTAAAATGTGACAGGAGTCTAGCACTCAAAAGGCTATGCACACATGCCCTCTCCCGAGACATGTGCCTCCTCTAGGTGAACAGTGAGCTGGCCTACTGGAAGATGAGAGATCACTGGGATGTGAGCCAAGTCTGTCCGACTTACAAAAGAGCCACGCTAATATTAGCACAGCTGACCACAGATGCATAAAGAATTCCAGTCACGTCATAGAATTGTGAGTTAAGTGAGTGGTATTTTAAGCAACTAGCTTTTGGGTAGATTTTATGAGGAGCAATAGCTAACTGATACAGTTAGGGACATTGATTCACTGCAAGTTATCTTCAAAAGTTATACCAATCAAATTTTCCTTATATCCCCAAGGGTCTACAGTTACAAGATGCAATGATAAAACATTATGATAATATTAATAAAAATATAGTCCCTTAATTATATGTTTGTAGATGGGAAACTTTTAAGAAACAGAGCCTGAAGGAAGATTTTTTATAGAAGCGATTGCTAATGAACTAACACATATTAATTAAATAAAAATGGCCAACCCATGCATGACTCTGTGAAGAATATAATGAAAATATACTTGACGATTCTATTTTCTGACACATACATAAAAGATATGTAAAATATGGTTGTCAAATTAATTTTATGCAAGGCAGTATGTCTTCTGAATTCTTACCAATATTAATTAAGAGTAAGAACCTCTATCATTAATTATATTTTAATTGCAACAAACTTGTGATCCTTAATTCACTGTTAAAGGCTTGGGAATAATTCTTTGTACAAAATATCTTTTTATTATAGAGCATCATTCTTTTTGTTATCAAACAACCTATATTATTGGGATTTTTAGAAAACGATGAGAATTACCTTGTGACACAGATTTAACATAATGTTTTGGTTCTTTTTAAACAGTGAAAACATTCTGTAGTTACTAACAAAGAGTTTAAGAAAATAGGATTGAAAATTTAAATAATTTTTGATAAAATATATATTATTGATATATACTTACTCCTAGGGATCTGTATTTCAAGGAAGAGGCCATTTCTAACCATGTGTTATTTATACTAGGAATCTTTATGTTCAAGCATAGCTGCCTAGCAACTAGGGAAAGACCATGTTAGGGAAGAGTAACCATTATGGGTAAAACCTAGTTTTAAGGATTGACTTGAATATATTAGACACCTTGCAATTTGCCTGTATCTTTGAATCCTAATCAATCATTTGATATTGTTACTTCTCTCCAGGGTTCCTTCCAACTCATAAATATTTCATATGAATCTTTTTCCAGTTTTGACGTAGAGAATTTAGGTAATCAAAGATGTGTCACATAGTATAAGCACTTTCAAACCCCTTTCAATTTATGGCCAAAACAACACCAAATAGTGTGGGTCTGGCTAAGAGCCAGTGCATACTATTCACATCTTTTTCATTGACATTCCTCCCCTGGTCTTTCTGAATGACAGTCCCCTTGTTCCTTCTAGCATGGGAAATTTAATAAAAGCAGTCACATCTAATTTTCCCTCTTGGAAAATTCATCAGTAACATTGAATAAGATTGTCTCTATAAAAAGCCAGGAAGAAAATAGTGAATGAATCAACAGAAGAAATCATGTTCAAATGGATAATGTAATGTGGAAAAGATTTTTAAAAATGTGTAGAATTAATATTCTCATATCTCAAACTTATTATTACACATACAGAGCAACACATAGACATCCTTTAAGCAATAATCCCACACTGATAATTGATTCATATCCTAATATCAATTTCATTAAATATACTTTTATGTCTTCTATTATTTAGTACCTCCATTAGATACAAGCATGCCTCTATCCTGGGCCCAATGCCTCAGGAGGCCCTGCTCTTTGAAATGCCTTTGAAATTTTCAATTCCAACCCAGTACCTGGGATCTCTCAGCCATCAGGTGCAATCTTCATGTATCTTCTTATGTTTTTATGACCCTTTTCCTGCCAGGTCCACTGATTATGAGTTGAATCAGATATTTCAAAGATGTTCAGGACTCTCAACAGTGTGGTCATCTCAGGGTCCTGTAGCCAGTCCCCAGCTTAAGTGAATGGCTTGGTTAGAGGATCACATCCTCTCTCCTCTGCAGAATTTCTTTCATGAAATCATGATTTCTTTCATGGGTTGCCAGCATGAATGTCGACTATGAGTGAAGCAAATTAATTGTATAGCAAGAACACTACAGGAAAACATTGCTGTGACCACAAAGCATACTCCAGGGGAGACCATGCTATTAATTTCCTACATTTTTGGGATGCCTGGGTGGCTCAGTGGTTGAGCATCTGCCTTTGGCTCAAGGTGTGATCCCGGGACCCAAGGATGGAGTCCCACATCGGGCTCCCTGCATGGAGCCTGCTTCTCCCTCTGCCTGTGTCTCTGCCTCTCTCTCTTTCTCTCTGTCTCTCGTGAATATATAAATAAAATCTTAAAAAAAGAATTCTACATTTTCAACCGTGCTTTTTACTAGAAAAGG
This sequence comes from Vulpes lagopus, assembly GCF_018345385.1. Classification (NCBI taxonomy): domain Eukaryota; kingdom Metazoa; phylum Chordata; class Mammalia; order Carnivora; family Canidae; genus Vulpes; species Vulpes lagopus. The sequence continues at coordinate 10,253,752 of NC_054826.1, read as the reverse complement.
AAATTATACAATTATAAAATAAGAGTAAAATAACAACTGAAAATAGAAAAACTGTAAGTAATTTTAAAGTGGTTTCAAATATGTAGGACTAAAGTAATTATGAGATGGAACTCAAATATAACTGAGTTAGGGACCCAAACAGCATTAGAAGTCACTTGCTGCTTCATTTCCTGGCCTCTTTCTACATATTGGTTATTAGTCTCTTATGAATTTCCTAGTGCAGACACAATTATGTGCATATCATAATCCTCACATATTTAAAACTTCCCATTAGAATGGGATGGCTGTTCGTGTATACTCTGTCTTTGCTGTGTACATACTTATTTCTACGTGCTTTTGCTCTAGTAGTCAGAAAGTGTTATACTTAATTTGTCATTTCCTCAAGGCATGATTGGAATGGAAGGGATGGTCAGTTCCCCCCTCAAAAAAAGAAGTAGACAAAATTATAAATGTATTTAATGAATATTAATATAACCGGTATGAGAGGAATAGTGAATTATAAGTAAATATTCGAAAATAAGTTCAGAGGCAGTTCCCACTTGTTATACAGATATGATTTTTATTTGAACCATACTGTAGTGAGTGAAGTAGCTGAATTATCCTTAAATCAAGTAGGCTGCAGTGCAAAATCACTGAAAAGAGAATCATGCAATCTGATTCCTTGTCTAAATAGGCTGTATAATCGATAGATCGAAATATTAATTACCACATTCCCTTTACTATCGTACCAAACCAGATTGTAATGATAGAAGCAGAGAAGTCCTTGAGACCTGACAGAATGACAAACTTGACACAAAACTATTGAAAGCATGTCTATTATACAATATGTTTGGATTTATGACACCAACAATGTTTTGCTGTTTGATAAAGGAAAGATCAAATATGTAAGAAAATACCCTATGTATTTATCTTTTTGTTTAGTGATAAGATGCCATTTTCTTTTATTTTTTAAGGATTTTATTGATTTATTGAGAGAGAGAAAGCACACAAGCAGAGGAGGGGCAGGGGGAGAGGGAGAAGCAGACAGCCCACTGAAGCAGGGAGCCCAACATGGGGCTTGAACCCAGGGTTCTGGGATCATGACCTGAGCCGAAGGCAGACGCTTAACTAACTGAGCCACCCAGGTGCCCCCACTCTGTTTACTTTAAAAAAAAAAAAAAAAAAATATATATATATATATATATAGAAGCTTTATTGAGATATTCACATACTATACAATTTATTCACATGAAGCATACAATTCAATGGATTTTATATACTTAAGCTTGTGTAACCATCACAGCTATCAATTTTAGATAATTTATCATCTTAAAATCATTTAGCAATCACTTCTCATTAAACTTCCAACCCCCCAGCCCTAGGAAACCACTAATCTACCTGTTATTTCACTTTCTTAAAGGTATCTCTTGAGTCACAAAATTTTTTATTTTGATAGAGTCCTAATCACCTATATTTTTTCTTTTGTTATGTATGTTTTTGATGTCATATCTAAGATTTGCTTAAATCAAGGTCACAGAGAATTACTCCTATATTTTTATTTAGGGGTTGGATAGTCTTCACTCTGTCTTAATATTAAGTCTTCTGATCCATGGCCATGGAATATATTTCCATTTCTGTAGGACTTGAATTACTTTTATAACTGATTTTGCAGTTTTCATAGTATATATTGCTTTCCAAAATATATATATTCCTAATAATATCATTATAATACTAATATTGTTATATCAGTATAATATAACTAATAACTAATTATAATATTAATATTATTAGAAATTGAATTACTTATATACTTTAAGACAATTTACTAACAATTTCTATAAATAAAGTTTAGTTTTATATATTTATATTGGTTTTGTGCTCTAAAAATTTGCTTAATTTATTAGTTCTGATAGTTTTTTTGTGGATTCTTTGGAATTTTCTATGTATATAAGGCTATGTTATTTCAAAATACAGCTTCTTTAATCTGAATACATTTTACTTAATTTTCATGCATAAATGCCCTAATGAAAACTTCTTGTGGAACACTGAGTAAAGGTAATGAGAGTAGACATTCTTTTCCTTTTTGACCTTAGGAAGAAAGCAATTGGTCTTTATCACTAAGTATGATGTTAGCTGTGGGTATTTTGTAAATAGTATTTACCAGTCAGAGGTTCATCCTAGACTAATTATAATGATTTTCATATACTATGTTTTTCAATTTTTTCACAAATTATCAATATGTTCTCAATTTTTATTTGACATTTAATTTATTTGTAGTTTTTATTAAAGCACAGAAAAGAATTTTATTTTCTGTTTAATATTAAAATATGCACTTACTGCTTATTTATTTCTCTATTGTATAGCTTGATCTTGACTTCTGGATTTAATTTTATATTTATATCAATTATGTGAATTTTAACTGAATTTTTACATTAGCTAAGTTACAGTTTCAAATAACTGGTTCTCTTATAGGATAGCATCTTCTTTATTGATCGATTAATAATCACTGGATTGTTATTTATTTACTTATTTACTTATTTATTTACTTTGATTGTTATTGTTTTTAATAAGGGAAAATGGATGATCCTCATCTCTTACTATTAAAATTTGTATTTTGTTTTATTCCTATTTTTGTATTTTCATATTTAGTGCATTACTACTCTAATAATTATAATGTATGTGCATAAATATATATTATATACTTTTTTTCCATGAGAAATCCTTTTAAAAAATAGGTTTCTGTTAGAAATATATGGTGACTAATGTAATTCATTCATCAGACTGAAAAATGAGTTATCTTTTTATGTAGATTTATTTCTATTCAGAAATACTTTTATACTCACCAACTGAAAAAGTTTAAATATTCAAAAAGGATGAAAAACTACACAGGTCTTAGAAGCTATGTCAAACATGCAACATTTTAAGAGTGACATTTAAACAGTGTGATTTAGCCCTTAGAAGTAATTTATTAAAAAAAAAAAAAAAGAAGTAATTTACTTATAATTATTACAACCAGAACACAAATAATGCCATATATTACTCTTTAGATTTTTGTTTTATAGATTTAGCTTTATCTTTATGGGTCATGGTCTGAAAGAATAAATCCAAATAAATAGCTATCCTAATATTTATAATTAAATTTTATAGCAAGAATAAAAGTAGAATTATGTCTATAGTCTTAGAGGCCTGCATAGCAGTGGTCTCTATTTCAATGTATTCAAATTATTTAATGTTTAAATAACTTTATCAAGCAATGTAATTTAGTTTACATTTATTATTACCCCCCCTTGCCTTTGCTTAATTTTCTTAAGATACATAATATTTTAATATTGTCATAAGATTTTTAGACATTTTAAATCATTTTAATATTTTACCTTGTTTTTTTAGTTTATTAAAGGATAGTGTTTTAAAAGATCATGCTCCTACTAGTTTTTCTTCCAATTTTAATGATATATTTTATTTTCTTGATGATGTTATCCTAATAAGCCTTTAGTCCACAGGGAGGAGAGTGAGTTTCTAGTTTTGTGTTAATAGAAAATATTTTGTTGGGATCCCTGGGTGGCGCAGCGGTTTGGCGCCTGCCTTTGGCCCAGGGCGCGATCCTGGAGACCCGGGATCGAATCCCACGTCAGGCTCCCGGTGCATGGAGCCTGCTTCTCCCTCTACCTATGTCTCTGCCTCTCTCTCTCTCTCTCTCTCTCTCTGTATGACTCTCATAAATAAGTAATAAAAAAAAAAAAATAAAAAAAAAAGAAAATATTTTGTTATATTAATGGCTAACACCAAAGAATTAACAATATTTTTATTTTGCAAATCTTAATGAGTGTATGGCATTCAGTCCTTATATTTATCTTTCCTTTTATTTAATGGGTATTTCTAAGGCTAATTACTACTTTTCTATATTTAGTGAGAAGAAGCACATGTGAAGATAAAAGCACAATGTGATATTTATGAGATGTCAGTGCACTGCAAATATAGAAATTCTCTAATTATCTCAGAAATATTCATGAAAATTTCAATGCTTTTCTAAGGATTTGGATTAATTGAGGAAAAGCTGATTACTCTTGCCATAAATTAATATTTGAGAGAGTTGAATTCACCTCAGTAGCAATGCACTGTCAAATTTTCCATAATGTCCTGCAAGGGGCTTTTTACTATTAGTTATTGTTTAATCTATAGCTGACTCTCAAATAATTGCTAATGAGAAGGTTGGAGGAGGTATTTCTGAGTGTACAATGTTTTTATTAAGTTATTTTAATGTTATGGTTAACTATATTATCAAAAGTGCGAAGTGTTGAATTTGCATTACAAAATGTTGTTTTGATGCAAGCACAACTACAGGAAGTGGAGTAGATTGTAAAGTACTTAGTATAGGGTCAGAGTTCTTGTTCACAGTCTAACCATTAGAAGGTCGTATTTTCTGTAGAATTGCAAAGTGATACTGTATGTGGCAAACCTCATATTTTTTAAGTAGTTCCAAATTTTGGCAGACTGACTTCATTAGCACAGTCTCTTAAATGCCACGATAACTGGAATTTAACCTTTAATAACACTTATTTGAGATTAGCCTATATTTATGGAAGTTCACAGCTTCTCTGTCGCCTTATACATTTATTATCTGTAAGGTACATAACTTATAAGTTTTAAATTTTTCTTCAAGTAAATAATTGTAGAAAGTTGGTATTGTCCTATACATAAAAAAAAAAAAAAATTGCATGCCTTTTCCCCTGCATTCTGCTAACTGAATTTGTTGGCATGTATTTATAACTTCAGAAGATAGGGATCGATTGAAAAGAAGCACTTTTCCTCCCTTCTCACTACTCACTACCAGTGCCAGCGGGAGTGGTCCTCTAGGGCCAATGTTGAAGAAATCTGAGAAGTGATTCTCCAAGGCTAGACAGTTTCAATACCATAAAGAATTTCTGATAGGAACCTGATGTAGAAGATAAAGCATGAGATAAGGATACAATAATGGGCTGTTAAAATAAAAAACAAAACAGTGATCAGTACTGAAACTTCCCTGAGCTGACAAAACCAATGTAGTCATACAAACAAAGCTTAGCTTAGCTTATTTTGGAAGGCTAACTTGACCTGGGTAATTTGTTTGTACTTCTGGAAATCGTAAGCAAAAACACACTGTTTCCCAAGGTTGATATGAGGTAACCACTGACCAATTCCTGATTATTATTTAAGAAAATTACAATATTATGACCAATCACTGTGAAGAGTGAGTAGTCACTGTAGAAGCCACTTTATAAGGATACACCCCTGAGCCTCATGGCATGTTTTGGGTTGAGCACTCCCAGTTAGCAAGCTGTCTTTCTCGATGTGGGTTCGATAAACTTTCGCTGATTCCTACTGCAATGATTCATTGGTTTTACTTCTGTTATTTCTGAAGTTTTGGCAGGATGAAGAGGCTTGTGAAGTGCGACGCCAACTTTGTAACACGTCGGAAGCAGAGTCATTGAAAAGCCGAGTTAGGGGTCAGGAAAAGAAGGGTCAGGAAAAATTTCAAAGACAGGTGAAGGCATAGACAAAGAGGAAGGAGCCGGGGTCAAAGCAGGAATACCATCTGGAATGTTCATCAGGTGTCCTTGCCCTACTGATGGATACAGTCTGCATGGGGCAGTTCCTTTTTGGAAAGTGAAGATCTGTTGTGCCTTCCTGTAACCAGTCCATCCGCAATGGTTTTATATTCGGATTCAGCCATCAGAGCACACTGGTTGCAGTCCATTGTCCCTCTAGCTGCTTCTAGTTGCTTTAGTCCAACTTTGGCTCCATATACTGCATTACTTCTTCCTTACACTTTTCCAGAGACTCTTGGCTCGAGGCTCAAAGACCTTGTCCTAGAGACATCATCAGTCAATAAGAGTGTTCTTTTTCTTCCACTTAATGAACCAATGAATCACTGGTAGCAGGTTTCAGTTCTCCCAGTTTGGCATGTTTATGCTATGTCAAGCTCCTCCTTTTCACCAAAGCACACCTGTTGTATGCTCTCTCCCACTCATTAAGTCCAGGACGCGGTGTTCATCTTGACTTCGCAGTCTGGTGCCTTGGTCGCTCAGATTTTTGGGCAGCTTGCCTGTTGCGAATCATGCTACACTCTGCGTTATAGATCTATGCAGCATGCACACAGTATGCAGCATGTCTCATTTGTTATAGTGAAGAGATTAAGTAAGAATAGACTGTACTGAATTATAACATTAACTACAGCTCAGGGAGCAAAAAACGTGATCAGAGATATTGGGTTACCAGTGTATACATTAGGGCAATGCAAAATTCAGGTTTGAACTAGGAAACTGCAGCAGAGCAAGTGTAATGGTAACCAAATCACAAAGGAGGATGTGGGATAAGTTTAAAATAAACTTTCAATTTAACACATTGTAGGTTTAAGTTATAGGGCTTCAAAACAGCTGTAGTTATCTGATGCACGTAGCAAATATATAGAGGATGAAGTATCTGCCAGTTTTCATTTAGCTCTGTGTATGGTTTATCTCAGCATATAAATGAGAGTGGCCTTTGGGATGGACGAGGTGGACCTGGATTTGGATCTAGAGTCTGCTTCTTGCCAGCTCCATCACTTGGATGACAAGCGTACTTCCCTAAATTAACTTATGGTACAGAAAATGAGTTTGTTTTTTCTTTTATACCTACATGTATGAATCATGGTTCCCACTTACAAGCAACAGAAACCAGGTTTTGGAGACTTTTTTGCAGAAGGTGAATTTGTCATGAGGATTTGGAGTTGTTTCGATGGACCGAGCATTACAGAGCCAGGGACACCTCTCCGAAGCACATGGCAGAATAAACCACATTAGAAACTTAAGCCTGCAGTTGTTTTCCTGCTGGCACTGGAAACTGTGCTTGGCCTCTGGCACTGCTTCCACGGCTACCTACGCTCACATGTTTCTCACTCTTTTTTTTTTGTTTGTTTGTTTTTTTTGTTTGTTTGTTTCTCACTCTTTTATTAAAAATAAAACTTGACAGTTGTTTGAAACAATAGCAGTTCAAAGGAAGGTAACATGTTGTGGAAAAAGCAAAGATCTCAACACTTATACCTCATTAAATTATCTATGCTAGTGTCTCTCTTAATTATGGGTCTCAATGTTTGCCTAGTTGTTTCAATATCTCTGTATATATCTTAAGTGCTTCAGAAACGTAGTAATAATAATAACACTGTTTGGGTGGTTTAGTGATTAAGCATCTGCCTTTGGCTCAGGTCGTGATCCCGGGGTCCTGGGATCGAGTTCCCCATCAGGCTCCTGGCAGAGAGCCTGCTTCTCCCTCTGCCTGTGTCTCTGCCTCTCTCTCTGTGTGTCTTTCATGAATAAATAAATTAAATATTTAAAACAAAACAAAAGCAAACACAAAACAAAACAAAAAACCCACAATGTTTGATGGGGCCTCTGAAGCTGAATGTCTTTTATTAGACTTGAGATTCTCTTCTATTGTAGCATTTTCTATTTCTGTACTACATCCTATAATTTGAAGATATATACATGTCATTACCTGTAAATTTCAGATTGAAGTTTTTCTATTTTTTTTAACTTTAATAAAAATATAACATGAACTTATTCTTTATGGGCAAAACAAATAGTGAAAGATTCAGAACCTGTTGATGGGATGGTGGTTATGAAACATAGCTTTGCAAATCTCTAATATTTGAAGTTATACAATAGTTTGATTTTCAAACTTACACTTCTGAGTCAATACATCATAGGGTATAATGAGTATAGTTGTGATTATTTTTGGGAGGCAACCTTTCATTATAGTTAGTAAGAGCATAAAGATAACTGAACATTAGTCCAAGGTGTACACACACATACACATACACACACACACACATACATATATATTTTGAAGGATATTTTTATACCTAATATTTTACCTTCTAAATTAGCCAATATGACTAATCATCATGATCCTGAGCTTTAGAGGGATAAAACTCTGGGCTGGATTCAGTGCTCAGGAATTTACTAGCCGTGTAACATTGTGAGGTCATGTCATCTCTCGGAGACTGAGCATATTTATTTATATGATGGAACAATAGTATATATCTCATATGAAAATAATTCAAACAATGTAGGTCACTGAAAATATCTTGCATATTTTGTTAGAAATGATTCCTGGGGATCTCTGGATGGCTCAGTGGTTAAGCATCTGCCTTTGGCCCACGGTGTAGCCCTGGAGTCCCAGGATCAAGTCCCACATCAGGCTCCCTGCAAGGAGCCTGCTTCTCTCTCTGCCTGTGTCTCTGCCTCTCTCTCTCTCTCTGTCTCTCTCTGTCTCTCCTGAATAAATAAATAAAATATTTTAAAAAAAGAAATGATTCTTGAACCTAGCTTTGAAGATTTTAACTTTGTAGACCACGAATATTTATCTGAATTTGTGTTTTAACAAATAGTCTGCTGACCACATTTAGACAAAACTCAGAGATTTTCAAAAGGTTATTTCCATCTAAAGACAGAACATTGTGTAAAAAAATCAAAATTGGTAAAATTATTATTCTAATAACCTACGAGTATGTGCATGTGTCTGTGTGTATATTTAGTCTGCATGTTTGCAAGAATTTGATTATTTTTAATCAGCACTATTTTTTCTAAATACCACTATTTTTCTGAGATTCTATATAGTAATGCACAATTTAGCCTTCAGCTGAGTGTTAATAAAAATAAAATCAATTAGGAATTCTGATTTATTTTTTCATTTATAAAATTGTCAAATATGAAGGTAGAAACATGACTAACATTTCTTTGACAATTTTAGTTTCTATAAAAAAGATTTTGATCTCAATTCTCTTGGAGAATTTCAGCACCAATACAATAACTGAGTAATCTTGTATAGAATAAATAAATCCAAAACTTCTGAGTACAAGTTTAAACAAAAAAAATTGCAGTTGCATTTCAACTGAATAATAGATTCATTCTTATTCCATAAAAACCATTAGACACAAAATAGATTAAAAAGTGAAAGCCTGTAACAGTGGGGTTAAGAGTAGACTTTAAATTGCATTTTTGGAAGTTGAATGAAAACGGATATAATTTCAGAATGAACATTTAACTTTTAGTGCGTAATTCTTAACATAGAACATTTCTATGTATGATATTTCAAATTGAACTGAATTAAATACAAAATTCATACGCTCTTGTATTTTTTTCTTTAATATTTAGAAATGAAGTTGGCCTGCAGTTTGTTTGGTTTTTGGCTGTTTATTGTTGTAATCTTGATCTAGTTTTTCAAATAGCTTTCGCATCGATCCTCTAAATATATTTGGGAACTTGACTGTCAAAATTTCTGGATGAGTTGTATTTTCTTTAATACTATTTCCTATATCTTCTGGGATAATACAGCATTGAAAAAGAGATAAACATTGACAAGTGGAAGGAGTTTTCTGGTCACCTGAAGAATAGTTTTCCCACTTCTAATTAATCATATGTCAGCTGCTGGGTGTGTGTAATTAATGGCACGTACCCCCAAGGCTGTAATGTATAAACACCTTGCTTATCTGGTTAGAGAAATAGTAGCATGCTGATAATCACTGCAAATGAGAGTGATTTGCTAATTCTGTTTTTAACTATTGAAAGCAGTATATTAACACATGTTAGGATGAAAATAGCAAAGGAATTAGTTGGGAATAAAATACATAGGATGATGCAGCATAAATGTGTTTGTTTACACATATACATATAATGTCAAGATAAGCTGAATTTCCCTGCACTGTGGTGCTTTGCTTTACTGCAAATGGGACAGATACAATAAAAAGAGGCCGAAAAATCTGGCTTCAAATAGCTGCTGTGACTCCTGTTAACTAGGGAGTTTAAGAGGATTAGTTAATTTCTCTGAGATACCATTTTCACAAATTTAAAGAGGCGGGTATAAGTCCAGCTGTAAATATTTTTAGAAATACATAGAACAGGATTTTTTATGTTTTAATTTTTTATTGATATACTTGATCTATTACATTGAGTAAGTTTAAGGTGCATCACAATTGATTTAAATTATTTATGTATGGCAGTGTGGTTACCAGCTTAGTGTTAGCTAGCACCTGTGTCATGTCACATAATTAGTTCTTTGTTGAGGTAAGAACAGTTCATATCTAATCTCTTGGCAGCTTTGAAGTTTTTAATATAGTCTTGATGATAATCACTAAGTTTACCATTAGATCTTCAGAATTTTTCTTTTTTTAAAAATATTTTATTTATTTATTCACGAGCGATACAGAGAGAGAGGCAGAGACTTAGGCAGAAGGAGAAGCAGGCTCCCTGCAGGGAGCCCGATTTGGGACTCCATCCCAGGACCCCGGGATCACACCCTGAGCTGAAGGCCCAACGGCTGAGCCACCCAGGCATCCCAATCTTCAGAATTTTTCTACTGATTGCAAGTTTGTATTCTTAAACTGCTCTTCCCATTTGCCACCCCCACCCCCCACACTCTGCTCAATTCCTCTCAGCTCTTGGTAACCACCATTCTGCCCTCTGTTTTTACAAGTTTGGCTTTTTTAGATTCCATATGTACGTGATATTATACAGTATTTGTCCTTTTCCTTCTGACTTACTGCAGTCAGCATAATGCCATATATACTTAGATATGCCACATCTTCATCCATCCACCCCTTGACAGATATTTGGGTTGTTTCCCTATCTTGGCTATTATGAATAGTGCTACAATAAGCATGGGAGTGTAAATATATTTTCAATGTCCTGTTTTTATTTTCTTTGTAAATATACACATAAATGGAATTTTTCTAAAAAAATATTTTACTTATTTTTAGAGAGCATGTGAACAGAAGCTGGGGAAAAGGCAGAAGGCGAGAGAAAGGAAGAAGCAGATTCTCCTCTGAGCAGAGAGCCCAATGCAGGGCTTGATCTCTGGTCCCTGGGATCATGACTTGAGCTGAGGGCAGATGCTTAACCGCTGAACCACCTAGGGGTCCCAGAAGTAGAATTTTTAATTGGAAAGTTAGCCTGAAGGATGCCTGGGTCACTCAGTGGTTGAGTGTCTGCTTTCGGCTCAGGTTGTGATCTTGGGGTCCTGGGATCCTGGGTCGAGTCCCATGTCGGAGCCTGCTTCTCCCTCTGCCTGTGTCTCTCCCTCTCTCTCTCTCTCTCTCTCATTGTGTGTCTCTCATGAAAAAATAAAATATTAAAAAAATAAAAAATAATAAAAAAAGAAAGTGAGCCTGAGGCAAAATATAATATTGACACAACATACCACGGTCATTTGCCAAAACAAAATTTTAAGTCTTCAACCAACATACTGAAAAACAGCTATATCACTTTTAAAACTACAACCCCTGTTAAAGATATAAGTAAATGTGGGACCCCTGGGTGGCTCAGTGGTTGAGCATCTGCCTTTGGCTCAGGTTGTGATCTTGGGGTCCTGGGGTCCTGTGATCCTGGGTCGAATCTCACAGTGTGCTCCCTACAGGGAGCCTACTTCTTCCTCTGCCTGTCTCTGCTTCTCTCTCTGTGTGTCTCATGAATAAATAAATAAAATCTTTTTTAAAAAGATGTAAGTAAATGCTATTAGAAGACTTGGATGATAATTTATCCATAGAGAGGTTTTGATTTGCTATGAAATCTCCCCCTACCATAATTTTGAAAGGTGAAAAATTTTTTCCCCAACTCAAGGGTAAAAGAATATGAAGATAGGCTACTTGGAAAACAGGATATAAGAGTACTGCAGTTGGGTTGGGAGGTCCAATGAACGAGTAGCAGTCACTAATTTTAGAGATTGAGAAAGAGTATGTTTAACTGCTAAAGAAAACCCAAGGGGACATGCCTATCTCAGGAGAGATCCATCCTGCTTGAGTTTGTTTCCTGTGGAGTACAATATAGATTATATGTGAGTGACAACCTGTGGGAGATCGTATTAGGTCCTGTCCAAAGACATACTTCAAGCAGCAATTGAATTTAGTAGGATGAAGCCGAATATATTTCTGGGAGTATCAGATGAGAAATGTAAGCTGGAAGATAGTGCATTACTGACATCCACAAGTGAAAGATTCCCAGTGATGAGGTGTCTCTGCAAAAGACATAAAGTTACTGCAAAAACAAAACTTAGTTTTATATGTCATTTAAATGAAAGACAGATGTCAGTTATAAACTCTTTTAGTAAAGTAAGAATTTCCTACTCTTCCTCCATCTTCCTCTGTCTCTTTTCCCACTACTCTGTTAGATATAGGAGCTGGCTAGTCCAGGAAAAAAATGAGAAGCTGAAAATGGGAAGGGGAAATGTTCTTGTGCCCCCTTCCCATGTTTTAGGACTACCACACCCCATGAACTCTTGCTAATGAGGAAGACAGGTAAACAAAACAAAACAAAACAAAACAAAATCAGGTTTTGTAAAGAACTTGACATTTTATTTACTGAAATAAGATAGTTTGGCAAATTTAATATGATCTAAGAAGCAATGAGTAATCAAAAAAGTTATCCATGGCAGGTTAAAGTCAACCCACTGAATAAAGTTAGAGCAACAGTAGAAGAAATCTTCACACTATGACTTAATCCCACTATTTATACTTCTGCAATATACTCATTGCATTGAAATGGAATTATGTTTTTTAAATAAAATTTTTGTCCCTCCATTTTGAATCATTCATTTGGACTCTGAGAATTTTGTTCCCAAAATATTTTGATCCTACCATTTTAGTTTTCCCCACTGTAAAAAGTGACAGCGGCTGATAACTAATGTAATTGGGATTATACATTTGAATAATAAAAAATGATGATAATCTGATTATATCTCAAAAATCTTTCTCACAATTTTCTTGCAATAGTATACAAATAATATATATTACTGATATGTATTCCATAATCATAAACTTTTATGAATAAAATAGCATTCAAAATTTGTCCTTTATTAAAATTGAGGAAAGAGTTAAATCTCATTTTAAAATTTAGATAGGCTAAGTTGATCCAGGAAAATTGAACTCTAGACACAAATCAGAAAAATGTTATTTTAATGTTTTTTTTGTAATATTTTGGAAAAAATATATAATTTTCTGTGGAAATTAATTAAAACAATTCTAATTTAATTTACAATAGATGATGACATATGACAAGTATGTTTATTGTCCATATAGAGAATTAATGCTAAATTAAGGTGGTTATAAAAATTTCATGATGGAAACCAATTTTTCAGTAAGAATTAATCAGTAGGGGCCCCTGGGTGGCTCAGTCAGTTAAGCATCTGCCTTCAGCTCAGGTCGTGATCCCAGGGTCCTGGGATTGAGCCCCACATCTGGCTCCCTGCTCAGGGGGAGCCTGCTTCTCTCTCTCCCCTTACTCCTTCCCCATGATCATACTCTTTCTTTCTCTGTCAAATAAATAAATAGAATATTTTTTAAAAAGGAATTAATAATGTTGAGGACATTTTTGCTTTTATTTCATTTTTTATTCATGAATATAAGTACATTTTCTGATCAAAATGTTACTATAAATACCATTATATTAAGACAGTGGAGGCAAAACAGTGTTGTGCAAACATTTAGTCCCCTCTATGCAAGGCATCTAGGCAATACTGACAATTAGCAATGTTCCTTCCCTTATTACATCCTTTCCATTACCTTCTTGCTAGAATCCTGAAGGTATATGTGCAGAAAATGATTTTAACTTGATTTTTTAAAAATCATTTTCCTTATTCATGGTCATCTTAAATGTTTTTTTGTATTCATTCTGATTCCCATCAGTCTGGTTAATTTTTCCTTTAGAGTTCAGGTGTTAAAAACAGTGTTTCCATTCTTTATGATTAATGTTGCTTAAAGTTTAAAATTGAAAATACAAGCATTTTCTATCTAAATCCTATGGCTTATGATTTCTATTATTCTTGACTTATAACAAGATATGAAGAAATTGATGATGGCTCACTAGAAAAGCAAGGGCTCTCTCTAGCGTCATAGATTTCTATTTGTTCTAATTAAATGCTTACAATGCTTCTTTTGCAACTGTTTTTGGATTTTTAAAGTTTTTCTTTTTTTAAGGTTGTATTTATTTATTTGAGAGAGAGAGAGGGAGAGAGAGAGAGAGAGAGTTCCTTGTGCTGCATCTTTCATCGGCTGCTAACCATTTTACTGTGCCCCCTCAAAACCAAACTCCTTTGAAGAATTGCCTCTATTCATTCTCTAAATCCTCTTTCCCATTCTCATTAGCAGTGTTTACTGTTTACCTGGCCCTTTGACCCCATTACACTAGAGAAATCTCCCCTTGGCAAGATCACCAATAATCTCAAATTGGCTAAATCCAATGATCGATTTATTTGGGGGAAATTATATTTTATATGGATTTTATAAAAGCCTGTTTGAGCACATTTAATAGATTTATTTTTTTATTTAAGTCTATGAGATGTATGTTTGAAAGCCATTGATCTACTGAGATTTGATTTTTTTCTTTTTGAATTACAAAGAAGAATGTTACAGAGGTGGGGATTATCCTATGTTGATCAGAATATTAAATTTCTTTACTGACATTTGTAATAACAGTAGAAATGTAAGGTGGGAGCTGGCAAGTGGTTTTGCCAAACCATTTATTATTCATTTGAATTTAAAATCTCAAGCCATATGTTTCTCTGTATATTTTCGGCAAACAATGCAAGTGCTTCAATTTTATTTTGGAAACTTAAGTTTAATGTGTTAAAAGGTTAGGCTGATAACTGCCCTTGGTTTCCTGGATGTGTTTGCTAATATTCAGATTAATTTTAATATTCAGTGATGGTCTCTAAAATTATCTTTTGTTTTTTTTTTTGGAAGTAACTGTTCACACTGAGAGTGATCTGATAACTAATCACCAGCTACAAGCACTTGTAGGACTTCTTCTCATTCTCAAGAGCATCACAAGCACTAGATGTACATGCCCACTACATGTGAGAGTTTAAAATGAGGGCAACCTATTTCCTTGATTTAACAAAAAAATGCCACTTACTACCAGCGTTAACAGTACCCCTTTCCAACTCTTCCCTTGTACCTTGACTCTAGAGCTATTTCTTCATAAAGAAATAATCCTATTTCTTTAAAAGCCCTAATACATTCCCATTCTGAGATATTAGGGGGTTAGGGCTTAATTATATGAATTTTGAAGGGATACAATTCAGCTATAATACCAGACAATTAGGCTTAGGCTTTCGACTTTGAGACTAACAATGGATCAAATCTGCCCTAATTTAAACATAGGCAAAGTACAATAAACAAAGTCCTCGGTATTTTGGGGCTAAGGAACAAGGATGGGAGCAAAGACACTCAGGGCAACAATGGAGATAATCAACATATCTTATTAGAAAAATTCAATTTCTCCTACATGATTGGGTTTAATAGGTTTGTACAAACCTTCAATTGCCAAATCTATGCAGCTCAATTCTATATATATATGGTCCTGAATATTTTTGTCCAGAAATTCTAGTAGTAATCTCATAAACCATTTCCTAACCTCATTTTATTTTGCCTAACCTCCACTTCCTTGATATCTCCTGTATTTCCTATAGGCTTTTATATCTCCTTCCCTTCATAGCTACTGTTCTTCTCTGTTATATGACTCCCTCTTTTAGCAAAGTGGGGATTTCCTAATCATTCTTACCAAGACAGTTAATTCTACTGTGAAAGTGCCCAAATCCAATTCCAACATGTGTATGGGGGGCAGTTCTTAGCACCTGGGTGTGTTCAGTAACCCAGCTCTTAAAACCTACCCATTTGGATTTTTATAGAGGCTTCATTACAAAGTCCTAACCGATTAAATCATTGGTCACTGGAGATTGATTGAACTTCCAACCTCTCTTCCTTCCCTGGAATTCAGTTAGGACTGAAAATTCTAACCCTATAATCACGTGGTTCCCCTGACAATCAATCCCCATCCTTAGATGCAGTCCAAAAAGTCACCTCAAAAACATAACAAAAGGCACCTTTATGGGATTTTATCAGTTAGAAAATCCCATGGGTTTTAGGAGCTCTGTGCCAGAGAAACAAGATGAAAACCAAATATACATTTCTTATTATGAATCACAGTATCACGCCACATCTGTGTTTGTATAGAATGTTGTACATTGTTTTTATCATCTTGCATTGTAGTAGGCACTTTGACCAGGCATGTTTGAATTAATTGTTATATCCCCCAAATTTAGCAAAGCATCTGGAATAAGGCAGGACAACATAAATGTTTACTAAATAAAAAAGAAAAAAATGGAGGGAGAAATAGAAACGGAATTACAGAAATTAAAATAAAGGGAGTTTATTCTTCTCAAAACTTATGCTACAAAGGCTCATTTTCAATTATATCTAAAATATCTAATGTTATTTTTACTCTGAATGTCTATGCAATCTGAGTCTCTATAGTTAGGTTCATACTCTGCTTCCATATTTTGGCTCTTTTCCTATTAGCTCAGAGATGCTCTCTTATGAAGCAGGGATAAAGAGCTAAAGGGATGGATCCAAGGGCTCTGATAACAGAGAATAGCAACAATTGAAGTTGATGGTGACAGTCGATCATTTTATGATGATCATTCACCTTCCACAATTTCAATACTCTTTCTGTCTTAGAAGATGGCAGAAATGACTTTGGGGAAGATGGAAAATCACCAAGTGAAGTCAAGTGACAGTGGAAAAAACAGGGTAAAATACAGGACTTGTATATACCTTGAAAACCAAATGCTTCATCCAACAGTGCCATGCTAAATCCCAGAGTTACCACCTGTGCATCTAAATCTTATAATTTCAGTCTATTTTGCAACCAGAAAACTATTCTTTCTTTCCCCAAAAGCTACTGTAGGCTGGTGTGTCATATCATTAAAATTGCCACTTTGAAAATCAAGTTAACTACAAAGTTGAGCACATTATTGTTACCTCACTCTACTCCTTCCAGGACTGATATTCCCTTGCTCTCATGTTTAAAACACCTTGTCAAATCCTGTTT
Source organism: Vulpes lagopus (assembly GCF_018345385.1). Lineage (NCBI taxonomy): Eukaryota > Metazoa > Chordata > Mammalia > Carnivora > Canidae > Vulpes > Vulpes lagopus. The sequence continues at coordinate 10,236,878 of NC_054826.1, read as the reverse complement.
TTTGTTAACAAGAAAATATCTTGAGAGAAAGCACCCGCAGAGCATAATGAATGAAAAACAATTCTTAAATGCATGCAAACACCCAATAGACTTTGTTTCTCGTGTCTGCTCAGGGGAAGCTATTAACTGGCAAAGAAGTAGATTTAGACTTTTAAAATAGACACCACTAAGCACCTGGTGTTTAGACTCCTTGACTTAATGTCGATTTATTGTTCTTTCAAACTTCTTCACTATTTACAATACTAAAACATACAGATATGAAAAACATTGATTTAACTATAACCCTAACTGCATTCTTATGGGGTGACACAAAAATCTACACAGTGACTCAAAATTCCTGTCTTGGTAAGGATAAAATATGCCTTTTCAAAGCAAATATTGTATGGTAAATGTTTGCTGTAAAAAAAAAAAAAAATCCTTGAATTGCTTCTCACTAAACAGCAGGGCTGAGTATTTGAATAGGGTTTGAGTTTCCAATATTGTTTCACGTATTTTTTCAAGTATTTTCAATAGGAATTCACACCCTGAAATCATTGAAATATGCCATTTGATTAATTTTCAACTAATTTTCAATAAATGTCCTTCATTTTGAAAATCCAACAAGTCAAGGATGGTGTTTTTGAGCTTTTATCCTACCTTGGTACTTGTGTTAAACAGAGTGGAAAAATAATGGAATTCAGAGCAAGACATATTCAAATCTTGACATTGCCTACTTACTCTTAGACAACCTGATTTTTTTAAATTAATTTTTATTGGTGTTCAATTTACCAACATACAGAAAAACACCCAGTGCTCATCCCGTCAAGTGCCCCCCTCAGTGCCCGTCACCCATTCCCCTCCAACACCCGCCCTCCTCCCCTTCCACCACCCCTAGTTCGTTTCCCAGAGTTAGGAGTCTTTATGTTCTGTCTCCCTTCCTGATATTTCCCAACATTTCTTTTCCCTTCCTTTTTATTACCTTTCACTATTATTCATATTCCCCAAATGAATGAGAACATACACTGTTTGTCCTTCTCCGATTGACTTATTTCACTCAGCATAATACCCTCCAGGTCCATCCATGTCGAAGCAAATGGTGGGTATTTGTCGTTTCTAATTGCTGAGTAATATTCCATTGTATACATAAACCACATCTTCTTTATCCATCATCTTTCGATGGACACCGAGGCTCCATCCACAGTTGGCTATTGTGGACATTGCTGATAGAAACATCGGGGTGCAGGTATCCCGACGTTTCATTGCATCTGAATCTTTGGGGTAAATCCCCAGCAGTGCAATTGCTGGGTCATAGGGCAGGTCTATTTTTAACTCTTTGAGGAACCTCCACACAGTTTTCCAGAGTGGCAGACAACCTGATTTTTGTCTTTGATTCCCACTCAAGTCATCTGTGAAATGGGACACAAGATTACATATTAGATATTTCTTGGGATTAAAAAAAGATAATGAATGTAAAATTTCCAGTAAGACGTACATTTTATGGACATTCTACAAATGGAAGTGGCTGCCATTATTATTAATTTCACTATTAAATTAATATATTTTTACTATTACTATTATTATTATAAATTTGCACACATCATACAAAGTTTTTGAAATATTTAGATAACCTTCATCAATGAATTTATATCCCTGTACATTGATTCTTTAAAGCTATTACAGAAGAGTAGTTAAAAGAATGAATGCTGATATCAGGCATATGTTTAATTCCAGTTTTGCTACTCGTTAGTTGAATTTTTTCTTCTATGTTTTCTCAACTCCATGCATTTATACACATATGATTACCTCATAGGGTTTTGTTGTGTTTTGTTATCATGATGGCAGATCTTTCAGGAAGATCAAAAACAGAGACTAAGCTTTACTCTTCCTTTGGTGAGAGGTCTAGATGCAGAAATATAACATTTCTACAAATATGACAAGGAGAAGGCTTGATTATACTGTGGAAATTTTTCAAGCCAGGGTCCTCTGAATGTTTGTCTTTAGAAGGTCGTTGGGCATAAATGATACATGAGGTTACTTATATTGTGGAGACTGGATTACCAGCTGGTGATACCTTTTATTTAGGTTACTAGATCTTAAGATCTCAAAATACTTCCACACTTGATATATAATCATTGCTTCCTAAACATTACCTGTCCTTTTCTGCTGCTGTGGTACTTCACCAGGAAACCCAAGAGTCACATGATCCTCAAACTAAATGATCAATACATGACACCATGGAGGCTCTCCAGGGTTATATGCTCATGGAATGTTTAATATCTGTGATTCTTCATCTCATTTGCTTTAATTTGTATCACTTTTAATTTTAATCAAGGAGGAACATGAGATAAAGAAAGGTTATATAAGCTGCAGAGCTTTTGTTCAAACTTTGTCAGTCCTGTATTACCTATTCTCATCCTACAGCATTTCAGGTCTGCCCTAAAGGATTAAATTTGCTCTAATTAAATACGACATTCTTGTTTGCAATCTTGTGACTCAATTCGCAATATAGACATAAGAAATATAAAAATCCTAGATGCTATTTTAAGTACTGTAATATTTTTATGCAATTGCTTTTAGCTCAGTGATAGAAGTTTTAGCGTAATGAACAAAATTACTAACATTAAAAGTAACCCTGTACATACTGAAACTGAAAAGCACCTATGTCTATCTTTGGAAGAGATTGATGCTATTCCCTAAGAAATATTGTGTTCCAGACAGGTACTTTGTTTTGGAGACAAACATATGCATAAAAAGCAAACAACACAAACCTAGCAAGCATTTACAAAATATATCTTATAAATTGGAGTATTTTCAAGTGAATTGATTAACAGTTTTGACTAAACTTACATTATTTAATTAGCAGCATTATCTGTGTGTATGTGTGAGTATGTGCGTGCATGCACAGAGAGCAGGAGAGACTTAAATATAAATCAAAATTTAAATTGTATGTAAATTCATATTACTTATCGCTTTGAAATATTTTGACAGCTATCACCCTGGGAATAACATATAAATGGAATCTCCCAGCCATGCAAGGAGGGCTCTTCTAAAAAAAGTTGGTAATTTAACTTGGAAACTGCCAAACTAGTTCTTATAATACCTCACAGAAGATGATGTTGCATCAAGAGGAATTTGAAGGAGCCTACTACCCAGCTGTATACATTTATCAATTCTCTATTCCTAATGGACATGAAGCAGATAACATAGTCTGGTGTCTTCCTCCTGTTTGCCTACCATTTTCCAGTTGTTCTACACCATACACTCCTTTACAGTGTTGTCCACACTGTACATCTCGAAACTCTGATTTTATTTTATTTTATCCTATTGTTATTTTTTAATCTTTGTCTATTGGAATCTTTGGTTTCTTTTTTCTTTATTTAAATTCAATTAGCAGGATGCCTGGGTGGCTCAGTGGTTGAGTGCCTGCCTTTGGCCCCAGGGCGTGATCCTGGAGTGACAGGATTGAGTCCACATTGGGCTCCCTGCATGGAGCCCGCTTCTCCCTCTGTCTAATTCTCTGCCTCTCTCTGTGTGTTTCTCATGAATAAATAAATAAAATATTTTAAAATAAATAAACGAATAAATTCAATTAGTCAACATAGACTACATCATTAGTTTCAGATGTAGTTTTCAACAATTCATCAGTTGCGTGTAACACCCAGTGCTCATCCCATCACGTGCCCTCCTTCATGCCCATCACCCAGTTGAGCAGACCCCCCCTCCTCTCCAACAAAACTCTTATGTTTTAAACTTTCCTGACCCTCATCTTTCCTGCTTCCTTTTGCTTCCTTCCATCCCTCCATAAATTCTAAAAACTTGAACATTTGGTGCTTATTAACTACTGTCTAGTTATAGTTATACTAACAAGATGAGCTTTTATGAAGTGAAATGGTAAGTGATATGGTGCTCTTGCTAATTTTCTAAGCTCTTTTATCTACATTTGCCATATTAACTCTGCTGCATATATCAAGTTGCTCATCAAATATGCGAACACTACAAATATTAATTTTGAAATTGATAAAAACTTGTTTTGAATGGAAAAATAGATTATAATTATGAGAATAAGGTGTCACATCCTCTAGAGAGAAAGTGGAAATGCAGTCTGAGAGCCCCAGTAAATCTTGTATCTTTAATATTGTACCTTTGGTTGATGTTAGGAACTGAATTGTGCTCCTACTTCTAAATTCATATGTTAACACCCTAACCTTGAGTACCTATGTATGGGACTGTATTTGGAAATAAGTTCTTTGAAAAAGTAACTAAGTTATAATGAGAGAATTAAGGTGGGTCCTAATCCAATATAACCGGTGTTTTTATAAAAGGAAATTGGGTCACAGACACCCACAGAAAGATCATGGGAAGATACAAGGAGAAGTTGGCCAACTGATATTGTCTGAATGTTTGTGTCCCCCCAGACTTACAATTTGGAGTCCTAACATCCAATGTTATGGTGTTAGTGGGGTTCTTGGGAGGTGATTAGGTCATGATGATCTGGGAGAGCTTGGTTCTTGTTTCCCAGAGTCGAAGAATGAATCTTGTGGACAATGGAGAGTGAATAAAGCAATAGAAGTTTATTAAGCAAAGATGTGGAAAAAGCTCTCAGAAGTCAGAGGAGTCCCGACATGGTTGTCACTGAGGGCTTGTATGTAGGGTTGGTCTTTTATTGAGAACCTAACCAGGGAGCCCATGGTCTTGAGATTTCCTTGCACTGTCTTGGGTGAATGACATATGGCTGTTTTAGGGGTCTGGTGAGTTTCTGTGATTGCCTGGTAACCATCAAAGGAAAATACTTCCTAACACCTGGGACCAGGTGGTCTGGTCTATTTCCTTGTCTTTGTTTCTGCTGCCTTATCTCTGTTTCCTTGGGATTTGTAGAAGCCTGACTGCAAGGCCTCTCAGCGTCCTTGGGATTTGTGGGAACCTGACTCTGGGCCTTTCCCTTATCTTTCCCTGCCTAGCTCCATCAGTCCCTAACTCAGTGGGAGGGGAGCTCTCATAAACAGGATTAGTGTTCTTTTATTTTATTTTTTTATTTTTTTTAATTTTTATTTATTTATGATAGTCACAGAGAGAGAGAGAGAGAGGCAGAGACACAGGCAGAGGGAGCAGCAGGCTCCATGCACCGGGAGCCTGATGTGGGATTCGATCCCGGTTCTTTTAAATGAGAACTTAGAGAGCTCCCTAGGCCCTTATGGTATGTGAGGATCCAAGCAGAAGTCTGCAGCCTGGAAGAGGCCCCTCTCCATACTGACACCCTGATCTCAGATTTCCAGCCTCCACAACTGGGAGCAGTATGTTTCTGTTGTTTATACACCACTCACCCTGTGGTGTTCCCTATAGCAACTCAAACAGACCAAGACTCTCTGTGAGAGGAAACAAGTTTTCCTTGATAGGTGAAGAGTCTCTGGCTGGGTGTGAAAATCAAACTGGCAAAGATATTAGCAGCAGAAAAGCATGCAAACTTATTTACTGTAGGTTTTACATGACACAGGAGCTTTCATAAGGAAACCGTAGGGGCCAATGGAAAGGTTCTCCAAAATGTGCTACTTTGGCATACTGATTACTTAAAATAAAAATTGGTTAAGAGACAGCCTGTGCAAAAAAGACGCTCTGATCCTTCTCTATCTCCCTGGAACCATGTCAAAGGCACCTTCCCTGCATCAAGAGGTAAAGGGACATCCTTGTCACCAGAGATGGGGAATTGAGAGCCAAGAAGGTGGTATAAATAACCCTCATTGGTTTTTACTGATTTACTACCACAGCCCAAATTCTCTTCAATATTCCTTATTAATTAAAGATCTCAAAGTCACAATAGAATATTACTCAGCCATTAGAAATGACAAATACCCACTATTTGCTTCGACGTGGAGGGAGCTGGGGTATTATGCTGAGTGAAATAAGTCAATCGGAAAAGGACAAACATTATATGGTCTCATTTATTTGGGGAATATAAAAATTAGTGAAAAGGAATAAAGGGAAAGGAGAGAAAATGAGTGAAAATATCAGAGAGGTTGACAAAACATGAGAGACACCTAACTCTGGGATATGAACAAAGGGTAGTGGAAGGGGAAGTGGGTAGGAGGTGGGGTGACTGGCTGATGGGTATGAGGGGGGCACTTGGCGGGATGAGCACTGGGTGTTATGCTGTATGTTAGCAAATTGAACTCCAATAAAAAATAATAATAAAAAAAGAAAATCTCAAAGTCAAATTCTCTTTGTCCTGTGAATCCCTCACAGATTTATTGTCTCTTTGTCTAAAAAGTGTAAAAAAAATGCCTGTCTCGGTTATTTTTTGGGGTCCTGATGTTATTATCAGGCCTCCATGTGCACGTAATAAAACTTTGGTTTGTTCCTCCTGCTAATCTGTCTCATTTAAATTTAACTCTCAGTTTAGCTGAAAGACTCAAAGGTAGAGAAGAATTTCTTTCTTCCCTTCAAAACAAAAAACTAAAGAAACAGCTAGAGCCAAGTATTTTTATGCTAGGTTTGTTGAAGAGTGGACAGTCTTGGAAGAATATGACAGGTTAAAGAGAAGGAAGTAAGCACAATGCCCTGGGGAAATTTAGCCAGCTTGGTTTGTTCAGATTCTGCAAGGATTTTATGACTTCCTTCAGGAGGAGGGCAAGGGTCTTTCCTGCTTCTGATGTTTCCTCAATCCTCTTCAGTTTGAAGCACTCAATATGCCAAACTGCCATACTCTGGGCTGGCATGTCCTCAGCCTCTCAACATCTGCACGCCTAGGAGGGAGGACTTGGAAGAAACCAGTCCTCCTCACATGTCTCAGACTTCTGGCCTCTAGAATTGTAAGAAAATGAATTTCTGTTGTGTAAGCCACTCAGTCTATAGGACTGTGTTATGGCAGCCCCAACACATTGCAAAGTTCATAAGTGAAGAGTCAGGCTTCGGAAAAAAACACAGTACAGGGCTTTTAGGCCCAACCACGTGCAATTTACAAGGCTTTCCCATGGAACCTCCTGGGAGAAAGTCCCCCAAACTATAAATGCCCCTCCACCAATGCACTATCATCTCTGAACTTAGTGGAGGTGCAAGAATCAGGCCTTGCTCTAGCCAGCCAAACTCCCATACAAAGCTGCATTGCAGCTCCCAAGCATGGCTGTATTCCAGGCCCCACAGATATCTGCCTTCCAGGCCCCCATGCATGGCTGCTTTCCAGGCCCTCAGGCATAGCTGCATTCCAGACCACCATGCATGGCTGCACTCCAAGCCCCTAAGCATAGCTGCATTCCAGGTCCCCATGATGGCTGCATTCCAGCCCCCATGCATATCTGAATTCTAGGCCCCCGGGAATATCTGCATTCCAGGCTCCCAGGCATAGCTGCATTCCAGCCCCCATGCATATCTGCATTTCAGGCCCCCATGCATATCTGCATTCCAGGCCCCCAGGCATGCCTGCATTCCAGCCCCCATGCATATCTGCATTCTAGGCCCCCAGGCCTATCTGCATTCCAGGCCCATGCACCTCCATTTGGAGGTCTTCTCACTGGGACATCTGCTGAGACCTCTTTATAGAGGAGGAAGGGGAAAAGTTAAAGGCACTTTGCTCTGTCTTGGGACTTTTCAACTCTCCGTCCAGTTCTCTCCCCCTTCTCCCAGCTCCTATGGTCAATAAAATGGCAGCAGCTTTTTGTTCAGAGAACTTATGGCAGGGAGACAGTTCCCCATCTGCGCTGATGCACCCGGTACATATCTGTGCTGAAAAATCGAACATCACAGAAGCGAACAGCTCTTCCTGTTTAGCCTCTTGCTTATACTATTGCAATAAGCAATTAAAGGCTTGACTGTTACTTTAATTCTGGCTTGTCGCTTTAATCGACTCTTCCCCCAGTGACAATTCAGCTCTCCTGAGTTCCACTCAGCTCTTGACAGTAAGAAGTGGAATATAAATGGTACATGGTGACCGAGTTCACATCCCTGCTACAGATGCAGAGTCAGAATCTGGAAGAAAGAACTGAAGGAAAGTGTCTAGCTGTCCTCTACATAAAGTTTGTACTTCATTTGGAGGCAGTTGCCTTGAAAATCATGAGTCAAATTTAGTTAGTATTCCTGGTTGAAAGTAATAAATGCAACTCTGGCTGATAATTCAGCTGATCGAGCATTTTATTAAATTCATAAAGGATTTTAGGAAGATTACAAACCTTTAGGAGAGCTGGAGGACCTAATTCAGTAGCAATATTCCAGGGACAACCACAGAGACGCTGGTGCAGAACTGGTCTAATGAGGAAATGCTGTTCCTGCCACAAAGGACTGGATGCTAAGCACTGCTCTGCTGGTCCTACTGTCTCTGTAATTATTATTGCTTCTACAGTCTTCAGAGAGAGAGAGAGAGAGAAAGAGAGAGAGAGAGAAACATTCAATACTTTACCACTCTGTCCCCAGCTCCTTGGTCAAAGTCAAGAGGCGATGTGCATGGCAGGTACAGTCTGAACCTTTACAATACTCAGAGGCCATGAGGTAGGGCAGTGAAGATCACAGATGCTGCTGCCCTGCCCATCTACCACGCTAAAAAGCTGTGTGACCTTCTGCAAATTGCTTTACGTCTACAAGCACATAACCACGTTCTCACAGTGGTTAATGGTGATAACCACTTCATAGGCTTCTTTTGAGGAATTAATAATGTTAAATAAATAAAATACTTAGAACAATGCATGGGACATCATTAGCATTATCTTCAGTAAGTATTTTTCATTGCAAGAAAAACAAGGAGAGGTGATTATCATGTATTAGCTGTTCCTGTGAGGGTGGAGTGGGATCTTGATTTAGAGAACGCACAAAAGATACAGAGTTCTCCAAGCATGTGATGACATTCAGCTTCTTGGGAACTGAAATAAAAACTTCCTCACAAAAGACTGGGAAATATCATCTTCCTCCTTGTGTGTGTATAATATACTATAAGAAGATATTATACATGAAAATATACTAAATATTTTTTATGTACTTTCTATGAAAATTAATGGTATATAAAACTTTGTGATGGTTGGGCACATGGGTGGCTCAGTGATTGAGCATCTGCCTTTGGTTTAGGTCATGACCCCGCGGTCCTGGGATCCAGTCCCACATAGGGCTCCCCGCAAGGAGCCTGCTTCTCCCTCTGCCTATATCTCTGCCTCTCTCTGTGTCTCTCAAATAAATAAAATCTGAAAAACACACAAACAACAATAAAAACAACACTTTCTGATGGTTTGCATACCTCAAGAGCAAATTACTGGAAACAAACAAATAAACAAACATTGCTTGCAGCTCATGCTCTGTGGAATAGACAAGTGGAGGTCTTGTAAAAGGTCACATTCCCATGATCTGATTTCTGAGATCTGATATTTCAGTCAAAATTCCTCCCTGATTAACTAGCTCAATAGATTAAGACCAAATGATTCTGGCAAGGAGGAAGCTATTGCAAGAAGGAGGAGTATGAAACCTCTTTAGGTAAGGTATTTGAGAAAAACAACAACAACAGCAACAACAACAACAACCACCCATGGAAGTAAAAGATGAGGAATGGTTAATACAGAAGCAGGGAAACCCCAGCCTGGCACCTGCTACTTTGCTTCTGTATCTGATCCTCACACTTAATTCGTCAGTTCAGTGAAGACTCTGTAAGGGGAAGAGAAAAAAATATTCTGTGATTTTTGGAGTGAAGCTTTGTTTCCGACTGGTATTTGAAATCTTATGCTGTTTTCACTAGTATGTTACAATTATTTTATTTAAATTCAATGGCAAAACAGGTCAGAGAATGTGCAACACTGTTTAATGTGTACAGTCAAACTTGAAGAAAAACTGACAAAAATAGTGGGAAATCATATTCAAAGAATATGAAGTGAAATGCATTATTATTACAATCATTATTTCAGGCAACACTATTGTACTAATTATGCATATGTGACTGGGGATATTCATATTCTTAGTAATAACACAAAGTTTTGCTTTTTAACTTTGGCACAGAAATTGCTCACATTTATAATTTCTTCAACTCACACCTGATAACGCTTAACAGAAGAAAACGAACACAAATATGACCACTGGTAAATTTCCCCTGGCTTGTCTCATGAAACTCCAAAATTAAATAAATAGACATTTAATTTAACTTGAGCATGCCAAATGAATGGTGAAACTTTAAGAGCACAAACATTTGTATATTGTTTTCAAAATGACACTTATTGAAAATGATAATTGCAACATCAATAGAGAATCCAGTGAAATGACTTCAAATGATGAAATGCCTTCAATTTGGAGTTAACCCTATTGTGGCTTTAACAAGTATTGTAATATTCTTGAAAAATCACTACAAAAAGAATGCCACTGAAAAATTCATTCAGAATAAATCTAAAATGAGAGAGCCTGAGATTATATTATCAATATAAGAATCAATAAATATATGGATACATATTTTAGATGTAGATGTAGATATAGATTAGACATAGATATAAATTCATTCACACATATTTAAATGCCTTTATTCATATCCCTTTGAAGTACAGATACAAAAGAAAATATGTTTGTGACAGGAAATAAACATCCCAAAAGGGTTAGAAATAAAGATAAGCGTGAAAGAGGACAGTGAAAATGAGAAACGTTGTAAGGTATGGTAAGTTGCACAAGATTATCTTCATGATTCCCTTTTTCTTTACATTGATATTATAATGTATTGATTACAAGATTATTAATACATCTAAAAAGTAAAATTTTGAAAATTATGATTTCTTAGAAAAAAAAAACAAGTAATAATTGTGTTTTGTGTCTTTTTTTTTAAGACTTATTTATTTATTTATTCATGAGAGACAAAGAGAGAGAGAGGCAGACACATAGGCAACGGGAGAAGCAGGCTCCATGCAGGGAACCTAAAGTGGGATCAATCCCAGGACCCGGAGATCATGACCTGAGCCACAGGCAGATGCTCAACCACTGAGCCATCCAGGTGCCTGTGTATTTTGTTTTTTAATTTCATTCTTTTTGCGAATGTAAGTTCTCTTCCATACTATGGTATTTATAAATAACACTTCACCTGGGTTTTGTACCTAATAGTATGGGAAATGTCTTCCACATTTTAATTGCATTTGTTTAAAAAACAAAGTTCAACTGAATACATTTTAAAGATCTTGTTGGCTTTATTCAGTGCTTCATGAATGGGGTAACATCCCACCTAATAAATAGAAAGCTCTGAAGAGCTGTACAAAGTAAAGGATTTTTATAGGCAGAAAGGTGGTGGAAGAAGAAAGCTGCTAGCAAAAAATGGAGTCCCTCAGGCAAGGTCATCTTTGGGGGATAGCAGGACTTCCAGACTGACTACTTAAGATTATATTTCTGGAAGAGGCTGAAACTGCTGTTAAGTTAGGTATTAAGTCTTGGTTTGGAGATGTGGGTTGACCCCAAAAGATTTAATTTGCAGCTTATTGTCTCTTTCTTTCTATCTCTCTCTTTTTTTCAACAGATTTAAAGCACCACATTTTCAATTACATGTAACATTTATTGTCACACTGGTCAGCTGATCACATTGTCATTTCCTAAGTCATATTCGTTTTACTGAATAACTTTTCATGTAAATCTCTCTATGCCTATAGATTTTTTTTGGCACAGTCTTAAAAACCATTTAATGCTTATGTGAATATAAGTATAATATGATGAATATTTTATTTTTATCATAATTCACAGATTTGTCTTTTTGAATATCTTAAGGGGATTCAGGATTACTATGATGAAGGGCGTAGCTCTTCTAGTCAAAAATTAAAGCACAGAAAAAAAAATAATTTCTACTTGAACTAAAAAAAAAACAAACAGAACTGGTGAGAACCAATGGCAGTTAAGACTGCACTGTCTGGGGAAAGGTGACTTGGAGAATTGGTTTTAAGTCTGGAGATTTTAAGGCTGGCTTCCTTCAAATGTCAATTTATTCCTCCAGCTATAATAAGAGAAAGAAGGGAAAAGAGAGGAGAGTTTTTGCTTTAGCAAAGACATTCTAAACAGACTAGTTCAGCCTGTGCAAATAAAAAGGAAACTAATGATGAAACATATAGGATTCTTACTTTAAGTCACCAAAAAACGTATTCACTAATGAAGTGTAACCTAATAAAAATTCTAAAGTAATGACCACTCAGATTGGCCAAAGTGACTCTCTCATGGATAAATAACCAAGTGATGTGTTTGAAAGAAGGGTTACAATATTTCCTTAAGTTTTTGTCTTTAATGATAAATCTGAAGTACAAGAGAAGTGGTAGAGATCTTTGTATCCAACCGTTTTAAGATATTTTTTAACAAAATAATAATACATTCAGTTCAACCACCTAAATGGCATGTATTTTTCAATGTATTTTAAGCATATCCCATAACATATTATTATTCTAATCTGCATTTTAAAAGCTACTAGTGAACATGTATCACTTTTTCTTTTGCTGCAATAATCATTTGCATTTAGTGAATTAGCATCTCAGTTTTTGTTCTATTGAACGATTTGAACTCAGTGACTCCCTCCCCCTCTACCCTCACTCCTGTGAACTCTCTGGAAAATGAACTCTTCTTCATAATGTTTGCTACTAATAAGTTTGCCTCAAAAATATTTGCTAATATTTGCTTTAGGGCTTTCACTCATTTATTTCTGTTAAAAGAGAAATTGAGACATGTTAACAGTTTTAAGAGTTTATTTGAACAAAAATCAGTTCTAATCGGGAAGAGCCAAATCAAAAGGGGTTAAGGACTCTTAACCTCTGAGATGCTTAGGAGAGACTTAGAAGCAAAGTGAGGAAATTACTGACTGGCTATAGCTTAAAGCCTAGCTGGCTCTTTGTTGTTGGTTGTCCTTAGGATTTGATTTGGTAGCCTTGGGGCATTTTGGTCTTAGGTTTAGGGTTGCTCTTGTAGACTGCCACAGCATTAGAGCTACTGGAAGGAATGCCTCCTTGAGAGTCTATAGTGAAAGCCCTTACCAAATGATAAGGAAAAAATGTTTTACTTTGAATCTTTTCTTGGAAAGACAAATCTTCAAATCTGGGTGTTTTTATTCCTGGAGACACATGAAGACTTTACAAGAAGTACATTGGCACCAGTAAGTTTTTTTAAAAAATTGATTGATTCTTTCCTAGAATTGACTTGCTTGAGGATGTACCTATGACTGAGGGATTACTGTTAGTCTATATTCTAATCTGTCTTTATTCTCACAATCACCCTTTGCCCTTCTATTTTATAAAAATAAAGCAGAATCTTCACCCTCTTAAAATGTTTAAAGGGGCAGGGGCACCTGTTTGGCTCAGTGGTTGAGCGTCTGCTTTTGGCACAGGTCACAATCCCTGTGGGGAGCCTGCTTCTGTCTCTGCCTCTCTCTGTGTGTTTTTCATGAATAAATAAACAAAATCTTTCAAAAAAATTTTTAAGGGGTGATATTTTTTTTTTCAATGATAAAACATTTGTGGGTGCCCAAACAGGGACAATTAAAAAAAATATGTGTCCAAATACGTTTACTTTAAGAAGGCAGCACTCTGTTACTGAAAAATAAAATATAAATAACCCTATAAAATTTATTTTATTTTATTTCATTTTAAAGATTTTATTAATTTATTCATGAGAGAGAGAGAGAGACAGACAGACACACAAGGGAGAAGCAGGCTCCATGCAGGGAGCCTGATGTGGAACTTGACCCCAGACCTGGGGATCCTGAGCCAAAGGCAGACACTTAACCATTGAGCCACCCAGACATCCCTATATTGCAGTTTAATGTGTTTTTCAAGATTGAAAGAGGTCATGATTATTTTTTAGTAATAATTTTAAGTGTCACTAATTCCAGAAAAAAGTTTCAAAATTCAGATAAAATAAATTGGTTGTAAATAACAAATTAAATTTATGTCCTCTCTCTTTTCTTTTTTCTTTTTTTGAAAAATATGATAAAGTGATCAGAAATACACTTTTAAAAAATACATTGTATTGGGGTGAAATATTTCAGAAAAGAGAATGCAAATGCAAGTTAAATGATAAAGAAGAGTGAAGACATTCTGATTGTTAAGTATAACATACGGGCGGCCGCACATGGGTGGCTCAGTCAGTTAAGCATCTGCCTTCAACTCAGAACATGAACCCAGGGTTCTGGGATCCAGTGAGAATCTGTTTCTCCTTCTCCTTCCACCTCTGCCCATGCCCCTCTCACTTGTGTGTGTGCATACCTGCTCTCTCTCAAATTAATGAATAAAAATCTTAAGAAAAAGTACGAATGCAACTTTAACTGTATTCCATGGCATACACTTAAAAAAGTGATGCAACAGTTTTATTTTAAAATGACTTTTTTTAAAAAAGGCACAAATTGTATGTATTGAAACTATTTCGTTTAGACACCCAGTCTATCATTCTGTAATGGAAGTCCAAGCATTTTAACATCAGTTAAAAATGATCTAAAGGCCAATATAAAAAAAATGAGGCATTTTATTATTTTTTTTTGTTTTTAAATGAGGCATTTTATATAAAAACTGTATAAAATTTTTATAAACTTTTATATAAACATTTATATGTTTAAAATAATTTTACAGAAATGGGGGTAAAAATAAGGTTAATATACTATCCTGGAATAAACAATTTCCAATGGAATTAATTTAGTTTGATAATAAACATAAACAACCAGGGTTTAGATTATCTTTATTTATAATTTGCCAGAGTAAATATTTCAGTAAAAGTACAGAGCAAATATATCTTAGATCCAAACCCACCACATTAAAGACAAGATGACAAGAATGCTTTACTAGCATTCTCTAATGTATTCAGAAATAGAACCATATAACACGAGTGTATATATACCAACATACAAAGGACCACAGTAAATTACTATGTTGTAAAGTTAAAAGGGATAATTCGTAGCTCAATGCCTCACAAGTGCTGGTCTTTTATCTAGAACTAAAATAAATATTGAATTAAATGCATAATCACAGATCAATTTACTAATGAAACAGATATGTGGATATTCTTTGAAAAGGGGATTAGGTAATTTGTCGATGTGTAATAAACTAGGTTTTAACCAAAATCTACTGCATAAAGAAGATCCAATTGCTATGAAGTGGATAAACCAATTGGGTCATGTATATTTTTTTGTTTTATCCTCATGGAAAGAAATAGTCCCATGTGATTTAAGAGAAAAGTTCTGACAACTTGAAAGTGTCAAAGAAATAATAAATCACTCAAGGATTACCATAAAATGGTTACTAACATAAAATTAAAGTATTATGCAATGACTATTGTTTAAAGAATTTTCAACATAAAAAAATAAGGAAGAAAACAAGAAGAGGAAGGAGAGACAGAGAGAGGGAAAGAGGGGAAAAAGTGGAAAGAAAAGGAAGAAAGGAAAGGAAAAAAAAGGAAAAAAGAAAAAGGGGGAGAGTTGCATGTACTTCTTACTGTGAACTGAATCGTGTGTTCCTCAAATGTATATATGGGAGTCCCAATCAGCATGACGGGATATGGAGACCGAGGCTCTAGAAGATAATAAGGTTTACATGAGGTCATCAGTATGGCTTCCTCATGATGAGACTAGTGCCTTGTGTAATGAGGAGTTTACTTTCTCTCTGCCATGTGAGGACACAGCCAGATGGGATGGCAGTCATCTGAAAGCCAGAACGATACCTCATCAGAACCTGATCAAACTGAGAAAATAAATTTCTGTCGTTTGGACACCCAGTCTATCATTCTGTTATGGAAGTCCAAGCTGACTATGACACTTCTCACGCAGTGGTTTAAGTATCTAAAATATGAATTGAATGCTGAGGCACTGGATTTCAAAAAAAGAGTTTTTTTTTTTTTTATTTTTATTTCTTAAATAATGAACATAACGATATTAGCATGCAATAAAAATAGCCCTCAAAGCATCCTTCTAAAACTCATTTTAAACTGCTTAATATAGAAAAATAATAATGGATTTCAATGAAAATGGAGTAATTAAAGTTAATAGGCATAAAGAAAATGCAGAATAACTGCAGATAGAACGGAGATGGGGATTTGATGTCAAGAAGGCAAAAATACATTCTTTAGGGTGCTTGAATTACACATTTATTATTTCATGTGAAAATGTTTACTTGTTCTCAACATCTCTCATCATACTTGAGCTGAAAATCTTTACTTAAGAAAAAAATAAAAGGAAAAAGTTTTCATTATTCACAGATAATTAAATTTGAACATAGACAATTTAAAAGAAATCTATAGATAAGTTGAACAGAACTGTTAAATGACAGACACAGAATTTTATACAATGATAAAATCTATATTTCCATCAAATGAATGTGAAACACTAAAATTAGCCATATACTACTAAAGTATTTATTATATTTTATTATCTTTAAATTTGAGCATGTGCGCTATGACCCAGAAATAATTCTATTCTGAGATTAAATGTAAATTTTGAGAATGTATGTGTATATATATATATATATATATATATATATGTTTATGTGAACTAGAACCTAGAAAAATATACATAACTATAATGTATATTTATGTTTATTATGTTTATAGCAATATTATTTATAATAAGTATAATAAATGTAAGCTAGAAACTGCAATGTTCAGCAGCAGTAGAATGAATAAAGAAAATATGGCATATTTACAAAATTAAATAGAACACAGCCATTAAATCAATGATGTAGCTCCATGCAACACCCTGTATGACTGGAATATATATGCTGGTCTCAGAAGAAGTCCGATAGAAGATTATAGGTGCTATTTATATTCTTACAAACTTCAAAAAACAGGATAAAAATTGTTGAAAGTGGTTCTCAAGAGAAGTAAGTGATTCCCACAGCGTCAGGGAAACAGATACTTGTGGTAAATAAAAAATTGTGATTCAAGAAGGGTCTTCAGGGGGATGTTGAAAAAACTACTTCTTGTGCTGAATTTTGGTCACCTTAGTGTTTATTTGCAATCATTTCTCATTTGTTAAGCTTGACAGTAATGTTGTATATACTTTGGTAAATAAGCTGTGTTTCAGAAGAAAAAAATTTGAAGAAGCTCAAATCAAAATATTTATTTCATAGTTAGTCCTGTCCAAATTTTATTGGCGCAAACACATTATATTGATTGTGATACACATTCACGATCCCCAATTACACCCCTCAGTTATTCATGTTTTTGTTTACTCACTTCCTGTATTGACTCTGGACTTGGCCTGTTATGCGTTTTGACAAATGGTATATCAATACATGTTACAGAAAAAGAGGCTTGATGAACACTTGTACATTGGGTTTTGGCTTCTTCAAATACTGTCACTACTATATAAGATATCTCGATGAATGAGCTGGTGAGGACCCAGAGGCAAGAACCAAGGTATCCCAGCCAACAGCCCCAGCTCACTGCTGAGTCCTATTGGCCCATCAGTTCCGCTTGATCTTCCAGAAGACTGCAGCCACATGAACGCTCTCAGGTAAGCCTTGTAGACCCATTAACTGACCTAATCCTAGAGCCATGAGAAAAATAAATTGATGTTTTAATTCATGGAATTTTAGGAAGGTTGTTTATATAGCAATAAATAAATGATTCACTCTGCAAATAGCTTTCAATATTTTCTCATCCTTGGAGTAGAAAATTGACTTTCAGAATCATATTTAATTTGAATTATCTTAGAAGACGAATTTTACGTACTTTAAGAAAAATGTGAGCTTCTCATGATTATTACCTTGTATTAGTAGGACTCAAACCTGGCCACTGATTTGAATCATCTATGGAAATTTTAAAGTCATTAACATCTCTTACTTTCCCTAGAGATTCTAATTTATGGCTGGAGTGTGGAGTAGGGGCTAGTTTATCTATTTATCTATCTATCTCTCTATATTAAACTTCTACGGCAATTCTAATGTGAAGTTGAACATTGCGATACAGATGATTAACAGAAAGAATATAATTAAATTCTTATTTATCCAAAAATAGAACGTTTTTGCAATGGAGGATACATAACCAGGAGAGAGAGAACAGCCCTCACATACACAAAAGGCTACCCTAATTAAAGGATCCCATCTAATGAGCCTGACATTCTGAAACTGTTTGTAATTTTCATTTGCCTAGATCTGTGGATGTGACATGTCTCTTCTCAAACAGGGCATGTTTGAAACAGTGTTATGGAGACTTTGAAATAACATCTCTTTCCCCCTGCATAATAAAATGCCTTTTATACCCCAGAAACGTTAAAGGGATGGCAAGTATTCGATTAAAAAAGTTGGTCATAAAGGTGGTCGTGATTGAGTCAAGCATGCTGGGACCAATTATGGCAGTGTTAGTATGCAAAACGGTTAAGAGCAGAACAGTTGAATTATGAGAAAAAGAAAAAAAAGCTTTATGAAAGAGAGAACCTCGTGTCAAGTCAGGGCCTGAAATAGAAAAATCATTTTTATAATCAGCATTGCTTATACAATCAGTAAAGAGGATATAGGGTCAGAGACTGAACATAGTGTGAATCAAAATAGAAGTAGAAAGAATGCAACATTACATAGTGCAAGATAACTTTCTTAAGCAAATTTAGAATGCTTGCAACCCACCTTTTTGTCGTGGATGGGTCAGACTGACCTAAGGCCAGAGAGCTGAGCGTGTTTTGAGTTCTTGCTAATAAAATATGATCCATGGGGGCATCTGACTGCCTCAGTTGATTATGGGTCTGCCTTCAGCTTGGGTCATGATCCCAGGGTTCTGGGATCCAGTCTTGCATTGGGCTCCCTGCTCAGCGGGGAGTCTTCTTCCCTTCCCTCTGCTGCCCACCCCGCCCCTCCTCCGTGCTCCTTTGCTCTCTCAAATAAATAAAAAATATAAGAATTTTTAAAAAATTATGATTCATGCACCAGCAGTACTGGCATAACCTGGGTCCTAATCAGGAATGCAGAATCCTGGGAACAGACTAAGCTCTACGGTGCAAGAACTGCATTTTTCAAGGTTTCAGACAATTCATATTCCTGTTAAGTTTAAGAAACAACACGTTAGGTGATGCATTGATTCCCTATTGCAGCTCTAAAACATTACCACAAACTTAATGACTTGCAAACAACACAAATGTCTTATCTTACAGCTGTGCAGGTGAGAAGTCAGACATGGGGTTCACTAGGCTAAAATCAAGGTATCATCAGGACAGTGCTCCTTTCTGAAGGCTCTGGGGGAAATGAGTTTCTTTGCCACTGACAGCATTTTGCGATTCCCCCACCCCCCTGGACTCATGGCCCCTTTCTCCCATTCTCAAAGCCAGCAACGTGGGGTTGTGCTGTGCTTCCGTTGTCACTTATCTCACTCACAACAGTTGGCAAACGATGTCCGATTGTTAGGATTCATGGAATTAAATTGGACCTACCTGCTAATCTAGGATAATCTCTCCATCTTGAGACCTCCAGCCATAATCCCATTTGCAATGTACCCTTTTTCATCTAAAGAAAACTATTAGTAGGTCTTGTGGATTAGGATATGGACATTCTTAGGGATCATGATTCTGCTTACCATGGGGGCTATAATAGGGCAAGGTAGAGCTTCTTCACATATACACTATGATAGGTGGCTCTGGGTTTCTTAGATTGAAAGCTCATCTCCACTGTTATTCTTATTGCTTTTGTTTGCTTATTTTGCTCACTACTGTGTATTTCAGGAACAGTCAGTCTGCTACATTCTGGGCCCTATCTTATGCGTCACCTTATGAGGACGGAACATAAGCTATATCGAGTATAGTGCGTGTTAATTGCAGCTGCATGAGCTCTGACTTCATCAGAATGAAGTTTAGCTTGTAGTTGTGATTATTCCCTATCAACCTTCTTCAAGACATCCTACTTGGGGCTCCTGCGTGACTCAGATGGTTAAGCATCTGCCTTAGGCTCAGGTTGTGACTTCAGGGTCCTGGGATCCAGTCCAGCGTTTTCAAGCAGGGAGTCTGCTTCTCTGCCCCTTCCCCTCAGCTCTTGTGCTCTCTCTTTCTCCCTCTCAAATAAATAAAAACTCTTCTAAAATCCCATTTTTATTAAAGGCATTTTTCTAAGAATATATATATATATAGTGGGGCAGGGGGATATGTACAATACTGAAATTGCCCACCTGTCCACCCTCTTTGATAGTATACGATAACCTCTTAGGTTTTAGAGATGATTGCTTGAAAATAGATATGGAAACTATTTCTTACTAATTTTTTGGACAGTCAGTCCAGGTGAAACAATGCCTGTTATGGAGAAATCCATTCAACTTATGGAAATGAAGAAATTAGAAAACTGAAATATCAGCTCTATTTGAAATTGCCAAATTTGGTAATACCGGATTATCTTTGATAACATTAAATGGCTTTCTACTCCAAGAAAGCAAGCGATTTTACATTTTCTTAAATCTAACTTGGCCCAGAATCTATACTATGTGGCTCTCAAAAATAAAATATTTGATACTGACCCATTTGAGCTATTGCATGTAATTAATAACTTCTTGGAATGCTTAGATTCAGAACAATTATGTACATTGGTCTGTGGAGTACAGCAGCTTTATGAATGGCATTCACATGGAATTATTAAGATATATATTAAAACCAAATAAAAATGAATTATTTCGAGAACAGTGTTAGTATGTTATCTCTCAGCTATCACAGAGAGCAAAAGCATGGAAATAATATGTGGGAAGTTTTTCTGAACACTCTTCCGTAAATGCTCACCTCATCTCTTCCCTAGCAATTAACTGCTCCATTGACCTTCTTTCGCTCCTTCTCCTGCAAACTCTAGCCTGGCTTTCTGTTACCCTATCCTCCTGCCTATATCTGCCCTGACTTCTTCCAGACTTCTAGATGCATTATTGCTTTTTATCCTGTAGTGGTGTTCTACCGTTTGTATAGCAAATTGATTTATTTTAGCTCAGATTCTTATAATTTTCCAATAAACCACTTCTATCATTCAACCTAGCAGTGCACCGGGGCGGAGGAGGGCAAACACAAAACCACTTTTAATAAATGAGAGGTTGTGGGAAAGGCTGGTTTGCTAAAGCATTGGTATTTTGTCATTTAATTGCTGTCCTACATGTAATTGTCAGCTGACAAGAGCCCTATCCCTTCCTCTTCTTCTTTAAGATCCCATAAAGAAAGAGAGCAACAGTGACATGAATGTCCCCTATTTTATTTTAGCATTGTAAATTTGTCACATTTTAGTTTATTGCCAATAAATTATGCCCGATACACATTAACTGTGGTTTAACTGCGTTGGAAAGTTATTACTGTTATCCTTCAGATAAAAAACACAAAATAATAGTTGAAAACTAATAGAGGCACACGTACTAAAGGTAATATGAATAACCGAACTGCCCTCAAGTATTCCTAGAAGGCTGTCATCCTCTTATACTTAAAGATATGTTAATATGGATGACACAACTTTCAAATCCCATAAACATCGAAATACCTACAAGCCGATTCAAAAGATCATGAATAAACATTCACATGAATGATTACTAAAGTCTATTTTAATTCTCTGTGTAGAAGAGACCAATCTTAGGTCTGACCAGCAACACCTCTCTTAGAAGTGTTTCTCTTGGAAATCCTGAGTGGCTCAGTTGGTTCAAGCATCTGACTCTTGATTTCAGCTCAGGTCATGATCTAAGGATCCTGAGATTGAGCCCCATGTCAGGCTCTGTGCTCAGTGTGGAGTCGGCCTGAGATTCTCTCTCTTCCCTGCTTGTGCATGTGAGTTCTCTCTCTCTCTCTCTCTCTCTCTCTCTCTCTCATAATAAATAAAACTAGATTTTTTTTTTTTTTTTTTTAAGAAATGCTTATCATACACATTAGACTATTCTGTTTCCACTATGTCACTCAACCCCCGGGCTGTAATTCATTAAAAGGAAAAAGGATTGCTCCAAACTGGGTTTATCAGATGATCTCTCTCAGGAATTTAGAAATCAGATGCAGAAAGTGTATCTGCCTATGACTAAAACCGTGGAGTATAGGATGATCCTCTTCTATCAAACGTGGGAAGAGTTCTAACAATATTTTAAATCCTTATGTGGGGTGTATACTTGAAGAAGAGCATCATCCTCAATCTTGGAATTGGACAAAATAAATTCCTTACCTTGAGTTAGTTTTCTGTTCCTTATAATTTATGTATTACAATCGTGGCCAGACCAACAACCTTTCTTCTTTCTAATTATGAGTATTGACAAGTTAGTAAGTGATTTGAGGAACCTGAGTCCTTGCCACAAGGTGGTATCTACACAAATACAGAAGATTCAGCCTTTGGCATTTCAGGCAGAGAACTCACTGGGGAGACTTATGTTTCCTCTATACACCGTCTTTGGTCCAATTGCAATATTAATGTAGAAGCAACTTTCTCTGTTTTCTCAACCCAAAAGAGTCCCCTGTACTGCAGAGACTGAATCATAAATTCTCATAGTACCAGAACAGTCCATAAAAAGTCGTAGCCTTAATAAATATTGTTTAATTGAGCAATTGAATGAATGAGTAAATAAAAGAAGAAATTATGGGACATGTGATTTGGGGTAAGAGAGTGACTAATATAGACCATGTCCAGTTTCTGAACAGATTCAGAAGAAAAACAAAGCTATGTTCGGGCCATAGTGTCATGTTTATGACTGATAGAAGCCAAGATGAAAAATATGGATTTAGGTTTATGTCAGGTAGGTTTAAGCGAATTTACCCAATCAGTCCTACACAGCATCAATAGACGCAAGGTAAATTCTGTGTTGTGGAGTAACACGAGAACGTTTGTGCTGGCCATGAGCAGACCTGACTCAAAGATGAGGAGAGTGCTACTGCTTTGCATAAGCACAGTAATGTTTGCCAAATATATGATTCAAATAAATCACTCTATCTATCCAAGATCTGAATGAGCAAGGAGTCTGAGTGAATAAAGGGATAAAAAAGGCAGAAATATTATGCTGCTGGCATTCTCTGTACCAGCAATGAAACATCAAGAAAAGAGAAGGTATTTTTTCCCTTTTGTGCATGTTTGGACAGTGTTTTCATAAGGCAAGCAGTGCATGCGGTCTGCTGCCTGGGTGCTCTTAAAAGCCCCATGTAATTTTGCAAAATGTGATGTAGAGTATCAGAGACTCATGAAAATATCCAATTTGTAGATTCGTGAGAGAGTGGGCTCCCCAGATTGTGTCCATTCACCTCTGTCTAAACACACCACTGTATCACTAAGCGACAATTTGAACCCACTCAATTGGCCATTCCCCAATCTGTATGATAGCCCAGACACTCCAGCACAACGGATCTAGAGATAAACGTAGCTATGCTAAGTTTCCCTATAATGCCTGGGCTTATTCCTTCTTCATTGCCAATATTCTATTTTCAGGGCATACAATGAATGTTCTAGGTTCCGGAGAATAAACTGCAAAAGGCAAAATCCCTGGTATTGGAAATTTGATTTTAGTGAATGAGAAAGAAATGTAAAATATAATTGTTCATTTTTAAGGGGTAAGGAGAAAAATAAATAGGAAAGGAAAATATTGGAGTGAGATGCAATTTTAAACATTGTGGACAGATTGGGCTGTGCAGGTTCTTGGAAAGAATTTTCCAAGCAGTGGAAACAACCAGTTAAAGGGTGCTATGTTAAGTGTTTCTTGATGAGCTAACAGTACTTCTTAGCCTTTTTTTTTCCTTTTTTTTTTAAATTAGTACCCTGCTAAGGGACCCTTTTAGATAATTTTTTTTTCCTAATAACACCCCTAAGGAAGTTTGCGTGCCACATACACCCTATAAATCTGCTATTGAGCCATATGCATCTCAATTATATAGATAGATAGATAGATGATAGATAGATAGATAGATAGATAGATTTTTATAGTATTATTTTTGTCACCAGGCCTGCACATCAAGAACAAATTCATGCCTTAGTAATACGATCTCTCATCTTGAGAATGCACTGGCAAGGAAACAATAAGGGAAACAAGGTGTCTGGGAGTGGAGAGAGAGGGAGGGAGATTAGAGGGTGAGGCGAATGAGGTAACACAGGGCCATGTCTGGCTATGCACACGATTGTAAGGATATTGAATTTTACAGTGAGTAAAACAAATATACTCAGTGTTTTGAAAATGAAATATAAGAGCAGCTTGAGCAGCTTCCAAAAATGGCACATCTTTTGTCTGCCTTATATCATTTTGTCCCTTATATATGGACATCTTGTGATCTCCCTAAGAATTCTCAAGACATAATTTTCAAACCAGTTTCAGATGAGGGGAGCCTCGGTGCCTCAGTTGGTGAAATGGCTGGCTCTTGATTTTGGCTCAGGTCGTGATCTCAGAGTCCTGGGATGGAGCCCTGGGATCAAGTCAGGCTCCCTACTCAACAGGGAGTCTATTTATCTTCTTCTCCCTCTTCCCCTCTCCCCACTCTCTCTCTCTCTCTAAAATAAATTTTTAAAAAAGTTTCAGATGAGTCAAACCAAATGAATTTCTTTTGTAAAATGGTGGCATGTTTAGGGGGGTTTAAGCTCATCATCAAAATTTGACAATTCCCTGAAGAGGTTCAGCTTTGTTACCTGTTACTGTTGTAGGGTTTTTTTGTGTTTTTTTTTTTTTTTGTCATTACTGTTTAGAATTAAAGTTTAAATATAACCAGTATAAATCTTACACAGTTAAAATCAAGCCCTAATCAAGGGCCAAGGATATATGTATGTATATATATATATATATATATATATATATATATATATATATATATATATTTTTTTACGTGGAGTTGGGAAGAGATTATTTTAGAAAATTTATTTACTCTACTGTAGATATACAAACTTACTTCTTCCTTTAGAAAATTATTACTACCAAACTCCTAATATGATGGGGATTTTTATTCTGCACAAGCCATTCATAAATAAGGCTTTAGCAACAGTTCATGCCAATGTTTCTAAACTGTCACAATTACTATCAGTGTCATGGGGGTGATTTAAACAAGAGGTTCATTCCTGTCATCCCAGACTATGATCAGAATCTTTTAGGTGTATTCAGAGAATTTTAACAAATCACTGAACAATTGTATTATACCCCCTCAATATTATCAGTGTTCTAAGTGAGGAAATAAGAGAACATGAGCTCATGTCTGGGAAGGAAAGCAGAGAAAGGAAGACAAGTAGAGATGGTAGGGGGTTAGGTCATTGAATTTAAGGTTTGATTGGATCTATGGATGACTAAAAAGAATTGAGCAACAGATAACTATTAGGTCCGGGCTAAGTAGAGAATTGATAATAATAGCTGCAAATGTAATAAATAAAAGAGGAAGTTGAAGCAATCTGAAAGAAGATGATGGATAATCATTCAACTTAGATGTTTATTCAGGTTGGCTATTGTAACAACAACAACAAAAAATCCAAATCTTTATGTCTTAATAGAGTAGAATAGTTGTCGCTAGTTCAATAATAGTCCAGTGTTCAATGGGTCGCATTCTGTCTAAGGATAACCAACTTTCTTGATTTGTGCAGAATGGAAAGAGTCCCCAGAATTTTAGTTTCGGTTCTAAAACTGGGAAGGTGTCAGACAAACTGGGACAACTTGTGGTCATCCTCATTCAACCTGGGTATTCTGAAACCAGGATTTCTTTCTTCATCTCCACCATTTTTTTTTTACTATTTGGGAGTTTTCTTATGGAAGCTCTATAGTTGATCCACTGATGAACAAATACAGAAAGTGTAGAGTAGTGGGAAAGAAGTTGTATAAGGCAGGCCTGGAAGTGACATACACCATATACTCCTACATTCAGTTGGTCAGAATTCAGCCACAGTGCCAGGGTTGGTACCAAGGTTGCTGGGATATATATACTCTAGTGAAGTGAACTAATATGACACTAACATGTACATTAATGAGCCAAAAGGATGAAGACTAAAATTAAAAAAAACAACAACAACAACAACATGTTTTATTTAGAAATGAGGAAGCCATTAGTAACTCTAAAAAAGCATTTCATTAGCATGGAAATGGTAGAAGCCAGAACACAATTTTGGAAAGTTATTAGAGGATTAAGAGGCAGAAGGAGCAAGTTCAGGATGTTATTTCTAGAAAATTTGCTATGTCTACAAAGAGACCTGTAGATCTACAGAGGAACAAAGTCTGAGTGAATGCTGCTATTTATTATCTATCTATGTCTATCTACCTATCATCTATCTATCTATCTATCTATCTATCTATCTATCTATCTATCTATCTATCATCATCTATCTTAACTTTAAGACGACAGAAGTTTGGTGTTTATGTACTACTGTGAGGTAGCCAGTAGAAATGAGACAGATGAAGACATGAAACACAGGATAATGGAGAGATCAAGATCCCAAAAGGTACTGAAAGTGATGAGATTTTGAGCAAATAGCAACAAATTCATTTTAGAGAAAAAAAGGAATATCCATCTGGACAATAAAAACAAGTAGGAATATTTGTAGACTCAATTTGGAGGGAAAGCACCACATATCACTTCGATTGTCAACACCAACTGCAAGTTACTCAGGATACAACATCGTTTTCTTCTATGGCAAATACATGATATGAAATAAAATATTTAGAAAACTTACAGAAGATCTGAGAGGTTATCATAAACTATTATTAACATTGTTTCTGATCTTGATTCCTTAGTGTTATTTGACTCAGAACAGTTATTATAATATGCTGGATTTCTTGGACTGAAAAGAAAATTTGGTTGTGGTAAAATTAGGATATACATATTCCTATTATATATATATATACATATATCTAAATATGTATGTACATATTTCTGCACACACATATATATATCTAATATATATAGAGTGGTATGTAACACATACATGTATTTAAGATATACATAGAAAAAATAATGACTTGTAAAATGAAGAAAATTAGTCTTACAAGTAATTTCATCTTACAGAAGATAAATAACGGAAGAGAAATATTAAAAAGTATTTATTTTTAACTAAGGAAGAAGAATTTTAGTAATGAATTAGCACCTAAAATTTTGGCAAAATGATTATCTGGATACGACCTTGACATTGGAAATTTTCCATGTCAGTACTCAAAACAATGAAGTATTAATTATACTCCATCAACAGTGAAGAAGCAGTCAGGTAACAGTAGGATAAATGCAAGCACATCAGCCTGAAACATTGGGTTTGGTAAACAAGCATTCTCAATGGAATGTTCCTGGTCAAGCCAGTCTCTCTCCACAACATTATACTAAATAATGAAAAGTTTAGTATGATACTAGATAGGCACCAACCAATGTGTTGACCTCTATATGAGTAGATCTACACATATGAAGTATTTTTGCTGAAAGCGGGTTCATAATTGAACTTCAAATGGCAGATAATTGAAGAAAAGTCAGATTTCGATATTATAAATAAATTTATACAACCAGATTTTTGAAATATGAACACTATTTTAAATAAACATGTATTATTCAATATTAAAAGAAGTGAAATGCTGGTCACCTGCATACCCTGAATATTTAGCACAATATAAGAAGGTAGTTAGGCTGACTGATCCACTGATTGACAATGGATAGATAGAAGGGTAGATTGATGAGTGGATGGATGCATGGATGGATGGATGATGGGATTGTTTTGAATATCAGTCCCACTTATTAAGTAGTGTTTGATTCATAACCCAATGCTGAATTAACACCTGCCATTTTTTCTTTTTTATTTTAAAGTTTTTCTTTAGACTCTAGTTAGTCAACTTACAGTGTGATAGTTTCAGATGCACAACGTAGTGATTCAACACTTGCACACATCTAGTGCTCATCACAAGTGCCCTCCTTAATCCCCATCACGTATTTCACCCATCACACCACTCCCCTCCCCTCTGGTAACCCTCAGTTTGTTCTCTTGAGTTGATTCTGTTCCTCTGCTTGCCTCTCTTTCCCCCCCCTTTGCTCCTTTGTTTTGTATCTTAAATTCCACATATGAATGAAATCATGTGGTATTTGTCTTTCTCTGACTGATTTGCTTAGCCTGATATTCTAGCTCCATCCATGTCATTGCAGTGTTCATACCAGCTGCCCGCTTTAGTGAATCAATGTCCACATTACCAGTGTTATTACTAGAATTTTTAATCCTTTCCACCATAGTGTAAATATTCATATTTTATCTTTCTCTCTCATTAATTTCTCCTTCTTTAATATTGCTGTTAAAGTCTTGTTTTATTGGTTCTTTCCATCAGTCTTACTTTTTCCTGTTCTCTGAACATCCCTTGAATCTTGTTCAACTATCCCGCTGTAGTTTTTAGTTTAATGCTTCTCTTTCTTGTATGCTGTGGCTTTAATCTTCCCCAGAGGAAGGCAGTGGCTGGCCTTCCTCTGAAAAAAAGCCATTTGTTTTCCATGCTCTTTGCTGTGGTACTTTCTGTCTGAAATTTTGGGTATATTTAAAATAGCTGAATGAAAGAAACCTGTGACATAGATGGGAAATTGATTATTTCCCAAGGAAGATGTCTACTCAACACAACCCAGTAGCACTTCTCTTTGGTTTTCTCCATTTGTTTTATTTGCTGGTAAAAATAAATTCTTTTTAATAAAAGTAAATTTCTTTTTATCAAAGCAAATTCTTGACATTTCAGCAGTTTTAAACGTACAGTAGTTCATCTAGTGAAAGTAATCCATGATTCTCATGGGTATGTCTGTATAAGCTGCTCTTACCATATACATTTAATTAAAATTTAGTTATTTTGAATATGAGTTTGTTTTTTTCAGGTTGAGTTCTTCAAGAAATGAAGTGAAAGTACATGCTTGACTCAATTTTATCTGTTTTGAGTAAGGGTAACACATACCGTATTATACTTTTTTCTTTGCCTCATTTTTCTATCGTAATCAGATAAAATAACAGCATTCCTCTCCTTAAAAACTATCGATTCTATGAGATAATAATTTAATTAATGTGTTCTGGGACTCCTGGGTGGCTCACCGGTTGAGCATCTGCCTTTGGCTCAGGGCATGATCCTGGAGACCGAGCCAGAATCTGGCTTCCTGCATGGAGCATGCTTCTCCCTCTGCCTATGTCTCTGCCTCTCTCTCGTCTCTTGTGAATAAATAAATAAATAATCTTTAACAAAGAATTAATGTGTTTTGACATTAATAAAAGAGTATTTAGTTTTGAATTAATGAAAGTATAAATTTCATTTATTCATAACTGTTTTTAGAGGAATGTCTATGTTCTAGGCACTGTTCTAATCAGGGTATGATTTTTGCATCATTTAATCCTGGTATTTCATCTATAAGATTAAAAAAATCTATATTATCACTATAATACAGATTTAAAAAAAAAACACCAAAAAACAAAACACAAAAACCTGGGCCTTAGGGGGGAAAAATAAAACTACTTGCCCAAGTTTAACTCACCATTAACAAAGAGCAACAATGAGAACTCCAAAAGCCCACCTCCAGGACACTCAGTTTTAAGTCTGTATTAAACAAAAGTTCTCTTGCTTAGAGAAATGAAAAGAAA
Source organism: Vulpes lagopus (assembly GCF_018345385.1). Lineage (NCBI taxonomy): Eukaryota > Metazoa > Chordata > Mammalia > Carnivora > Canidae > Vulpes > Vulpes lagopus. The sequence continues at coordinate 10,207,530 of NC_054826.1, read as the reverse complement.
AAAAAATCAACATTATATTTGCCTGGCTAACTTTGATGGAGAATGCAGTACACGTACTTTGGTCAGAAATCTGAGAAAGGTTTAGACTGCATTGCTTGAATGACAGCCTCATTGATAATTAGTAGGCAGATGACTTAGAAGCACATGGCAACTGTGTTAAAAAATCTACCACACTTTGTGAACAGAATCTTCAACTTGCCAGGAATGCAGTACATTTATTACATTGCTGCTAAGACTGAGGAGAGTGCATAAATTATTCAGGGTGGGGAGACACATTAATTTTTTTTTTGCATTGCAAAAGAGATGATTCACAGAATAGAAGTGATCAGAATTTATTAATATATTTTTCCATTTAAAGTGAATAATTTATTTCATCTTCTCTGGATAAAGCACAGGCATTCAAATAAAACTAACAGTTAACAAAACTAACTTTATTTCCTAAATGTTTAAAAATAGAAACTTTGATGATATATGTTACAATGAATAATTTGCTAATTGAAAGCCTATTTAAGATTTATTTTTTTAACAAAACTTCCATCAATAATGAATAAGCCAATTCTTTCATGTATGTTTATAAATATGATAAAATCAGTTTTGTTTTATTTACTTCACCTGCTCCCTTCTCAACCCTATATTTGCAATATTTCACTTACTAGAATATAAGGATAAATGTTTTAAGTGTCTTAAAAAAGAAAAAAGAAAAAAAGGAAAGATTCCCATGCACTTAGTGAATCTTCAGAGAACCATCAGAAAATGTGATCGAGTACCTACTATGTGATGAGTTTATTGGCTGAGGTTTGGCCAATGGTCAACACCCTGAGTTTACATTCTTGTGTTTGAAGATAAATAAGCACAAATAAAACAAAAAATGTAAATAATCACTCAAGCTTCTGATAGCTTTATGTGTTAATCAGAGAATTAAACAGGATGATAATAAATATGGAGCAGTCCTCTCTAAGGAGGGACTGTTTAGAGCTGAGGATTCGTAAATCTGAGCTGGACTGTGACTTGTTTTGACCAATAGAAAGTACTAGAACTAATAGTGTGTTAAGTTTAAAAGCTATATTTAAGACCCGTGTGTTCCTTCCCCTCTCTCTTGGAATTCTGTCTATGAGACATACATGAGGAGTACAGTACACCCTGGTGGAAGGTAAGAAATCCCATGAAGGGAGGCAAGTAGCCCTAGTGGACCCAGACAAGGTCATCCTAGATTAACTGATGCCCGCCGACATACAGAAAGATGAGACAGTCCAGTCTACAACAGTAGAACCACCTATCTGACTGGGGGTTGACTGAAAACACGTGAGTATGCCCTGTCAGGATTGGGAGGCAGGCCCAGCTCACCCATAGCCTTGTGAACAGTAATGAGTGCTTAATGTGTAAGTCCAGACATGTGCGTGCGCGTGTACACACATACACCTGCCAACATATGTTCATATACCACCCAATCCCTACTATATGCAAGCTCTGCCTCCCGATACATACCGCCTGACAGTCCCCCTCATGCCATTGGAAACTGCAATTTAGGTGAAGGTAGCAGTTACCTCCCCTCTAAATACATGCACTACACTAAAAACTCAGTCCACCATCATCCTAGTGTCTGTAGGTCATAAATCCAGGGGCTATATAGTTGAAGAACTTGTCCTAAGTGTTGTTTGAGAGATTACCTTTAGAAAGATGAAAGATTTGGGGCAGAATGCACCTGACCCTTTCATAATTCAGGGGCCTGGCATGCTAGTGATAAATCAGCCCTTGTCCTTCTACGAATTCCACAGCTTCAGCAGTTCATGCTGTTTAGCGCTGCTCCAAGAGCTCCTGGAGCCCACACTGTGAATATCGTGGTAGTTCATTTCTCCCCACCATTTCCAGAATGAGAAATCCACCCAGTGCACACCTTCTTCTGAAACTAGAAGATCTTACTATTACACAAACGTTGAATCTGAGATCTGTGTACGCGTGCTATCCATGCTATAATCGATCAAATATATCCCAGAGTGCTTACATGTACTAGGGAACGAGAAATGCCACAATGCCCCATCCTGTTTAATGATGTTTTCAACTGCAACATAACCCCATCTTTTAGGATGCATAATATAAGAATCTCATTCCTAATTAATAGTCCATGTCCTAACCAATAAAATTGGACCTGCCGTTCTTTTGATTGCCTGAATTAACAGAATTTTCTCCTTAGATAATACTGTATCTGGTATGGCTTTTTCCTGGTAGGATGATCTCCTAAAGCTTCATTTTTATGGTCTAAACCAAGTTGATGGGACGTGTGGGTGGCTCAGTGGTTGGGCGCCTGGCTTCAGCTCAGGGCATGATCTTGGAGTCCCGGGATTGAGTCCCACATTGGGATCCCTGCATGGAGCCGGCTTCTCCCTCTGCCTGTATCTCTGCCTCTCTCTGTGTCTCTCATGAGTAAATAAATAAAATCTTTAAAAAAATAAATAAACCAAGTTGATTAGTCCCTATATTACTGCATACGCATGATAAATTTACCTCTTGTTCTATCTAATGCATACTAGGAAATTCTATTACTCTCCCTATTCATACAGATAGTGGTTGACTTTTGTTTTTGTTTTTCATGTTAACAGAGAACTGTGAAGGGTGTTACTTTTCTTGCAAGCTAGCTCATTAACCTGCCTCTCGTTCATGGACGCTGGCAGAAGTCATGATACTTCCAGGCCAGAGACAAAAGACTTCTTATTTATGCCAGTAGCAGTAGTAACAGTACCAGTGCATTCTCATGCCAGTTCCCAAGCCCCAGGTCTCACAGGAAGATGTGAAGAGAGGTGACAGGTGACATGAACACATCGAGGAGATTTTGTTACAGGAATGCAGAGGCTACAGAGCCACTTTCAGGCTTTTCTAAATATGAAGCTGTTATTGTCTTGGTTCACAAGAAATGCCAAAATGCAAGAGCCCCATGGAATTGGCTACTGACATGGAATTGCAAGTTTGGGAATATGTTTTCAAGTGCAGATGATTGAGCTGCTTCTACAAGTGAACATTGTACTTTGTGGGAAAAATAAAAGGGAAACAGAAACAAAGAAAACAAGAGTCTGGTATGAAAGGGCCAAAATATGAATCACTGAAGACGCTGAATTACATCAATACTCACACATTCAAGTTCAAGAGACCAACTGAAAAATGAAACTGTATTCACATAATTTAAGGCTCAGAATGGGATTGCTACATTTTTATCTGAGGGTATAATTGCTATTTTGATTCTTATTTTTTCTGATTCTTAATAAATGTAATTCTAAAGTGAATTCTTTCTGGAAATCATGTCCATAGACCTGTGGCGTGTGATGCTAACTCAGCATGTCCCCCTCGGAACTCCACTGCATGCTACTAGTTAGGGTTGAAACAATACCACATGTGGACTGCTGCTGGCAAGTATCTTTCTTTTTTTTTTATTTTTTATTTTTGGCAAATATCTTTCTTTAGCTCAGACTTCTCATGGGCATGCTGCCTGAACTGTGTTTTGCATTTTCTCTTAAAACTGCGGTCATCATTGATCTTTCCTTCCACACTCACTCTTCCTCTATCATTTCTATGTTGGTAGACAAATGTGTAAATTAGCAAGCCATATCCTCCTAGCTTCTCAAGCCAGAAATGGTGGCCTGAGCCTTGATCTCTCTTCCCTGTACAACCTAACATACTCAGTCATTCACTTTTAATATCTCTGCCATCTATCCACCTCTCTGCATTTTCACTGCCATCAACCTAGTCTTGATCACCACGATCCTGATGCCCACACTAGTCTTCAAAGGACTCTCAAGGTCTTCCACTTTGTCCTCTCCAGTGATGCCATACATATCTTCAAATCGCTTCATTTGTCTTTAAGATAAATTTTAGACTTTTTCATATATGTCATCAGGCCCTTCATTTTCTGAGCCTCATCACCCACCTCTCTTTGTTTGAAGTTCTGTGCTTCAGTTGGACTATTCTTCAATTTCCAGCAATGCTCGATAAACTGTCCCCCCACAACTTTTCCATATTCTAATCTCTCCTCTTGTATTTCCTCTCTACCTAAGTTAATACCTGCTTACTTCTTTTTCTAGTCTTAGCTTAACCATCATATTTTCCAGGGTCCCTTCATCGACCTCAAGGCTATTTAAATTGCACAGCCTATTTCTAACATACCTTGTATATTGTACACTGTTCTAAAATTCATATAAATGCATTATTAAATACATGTGTTCTAATACAGTAACTTCAGTGAGGTCACAGAGGGTACTTGTCTTGTTCTCTTGCTCACTAAAATCCCCTAAGCACTTAGAAGTCTGTAAATCAAACTTAGGCAAATCATTGACAAATGCATTGCAATTGTTCTTCCTGGAGTACCTGAAATCCATGAGATTTATTACTCAGAAGGATAATGCTTATAATGTTCACATACAAATGTATATTTCAACTAAAAATATTCTTTTTTGAGGTTAGATTTTCTTTTATTCTTATTTTGACATCATGGCAAGTTTTCTGGCTTTCTGGTTTTTTACCTATGTTTTGCACACTTGAAAACCAGGAATAAATTAGAGAATATTTGTCAAATTTCATTCCTGCTGCTTATCAGCAGTACTTCAGGTGCTTCAAGTGGAAGAGAGGAGAAACATCTATGAGAATAAAATCAGAGAATTCTTTCATTTACTAGTTCTAGCAGCAGTAAAATTAATTGTATCTAAGAGGCAAAACAGTATGCTAATCACGTCTTTTATTCGTAATTGTCAGCTAAATGGTCAATTTTCACTTTTTATAGCATTATATCAATCCATTCTAGACCTAACGACTTAAAATACAACAAATGAGCACCATTTTTATTTACTAAAGGATTTATTTCAGGTATTATTAGAAAAACAATTCATGAATTATTTTATTCCAAAGGCCGAATAAAAATTATGCAACAGATAATAAATCAACAAGTGTTTACCGAGTACCAACTTTGCATAATGTTCTGGCTAATGGGTCAACTGCAAAGAATAAATTAGATACAAAAATCCATGCTCTCAAAAAAAAAAAAAATCCATGCTCTCTTAGAGTTTGAATTTTAACTTGGGAAATGTGACAAAATAAATAAATCAACTTCATACTATGTTAGAAGATGATGAGGGGTATAGAGAAACGTAAAGCTGGTAATGGTTTCTGGGAGAAGTTGTGACAAAGATTCCCTCCCTGACTAAACTCTACTCAGCCTCCCCCAAACTCTTCTCAGCTGGGCCCTGAGTTTTGGTCTTCCATGGTCATCTCTGCATTACTCAGTTTTTTTTCCCTTTATTTATTTATTTATTTATTTATTTATTTATTTATCTATCTATTTATTTATTTATTGCATTTTTTAGACTTTAAATTCAATTTGTCAACATATAGTATAGCACTCAGAGCTTATCCCATCAAGTGCCTTCCCCAGTGCCTGTCACCCAGCTACTCCGTTCCCCCACCACCCCACCTCCCCTTCCGCAACCCTTGGTTTGTTTCCCTGACTTAGGAGTCTCTCATCATTTGTCTCCCTTTCTACTTTTTCCCACTCAATTCCCCTCATTTCCCTTATAATCTCTTTCACATGTCTTATATTTCACATATGAGTGAAACCATAAGATGATTGTCCTTCTCTGATTGATGGATTACCCAGTTTTAGCAAGAATCCTGCTCTGTCCATTTAGTCAGAATCCTTGATATCTGATGTGATTCCTCAATCACCACCATTTCCCAGGTGATGATTTATTACTCTGGCCTGCCTTTAGCAAGAAGCCTTTTCCGTGAGTTTAGCCAGATCTCCCCCTACCCTGGATATTTCCTCTTAGTAATTCTCCACCCTCCTTCTTACCTACAAATGCCCAATTTCCTTTATTGGATATGGAGTTGAGCCCAGTGCCCCCACCAACTACTTTGCTCCTGGGGAGAATGGTGGACATGTCCTAAACCTATGCAAATATAAAAAATAGAGAATATATATCACCCTGTGAATCACATATATTCATTAGTTATATTGTCTTCATGTGCTTTTTTAAAATTTTGTTTTTGGTGTCTTTTCATGGAAAGACTTTCTTTAAATCCTTTGAAGCCTATCAGTATTATAGTCTGCATCCTACAGTTGTGTTTTATTGCTTTTTGCAAGGAGTCCTTTGCAACCTTGAGTCATCAGATATTCTGCTATAACTTTTTCTAAAACATAAAGTGTTTATTTTTCATGTCCTATTTGACATACACACAAAATCTATCTGGGAGTCATTTTGTCTGAGTTGATTAGTTGGGAGGGAATGCAGTAAGTGCAGAAAATGTGAATGAATGTGGTAAAAAGCTAAAAATCAAGTAACATTCCCAATCTTGAAGGATCATCTTTAGCTTTCAGTGAATGGAGGCCCTTAACTAGGGTTCCATGCTTAAGGCATGGAAATGAACCAGAATGTAAAATATAGTTTTATACCAAATTTTTCAGTTCTATATTTAAGCAAGTTTAGGATATAAAACATGCTTTACTTAACTTTGTTATCTTGAATTATATTTTTAAATATTTGTACATATGGTAAGAGAATTTGCATTTGTTTTCTTTTCCCAGGTTCCACAACTGTTCAGAGCAGGCCTATTGCCCTATGAATAAGAAAAAAAATAGTATTATATGAAAAATTGATAGTTATATTAAAAATATCCATGATAAAGTCAAATGTATAAAACAGCGATTAACTTTACAGATACGGTGATTTAAAAAACAAAGTGTTCCTATCTAGGGACTGCCTTATATGAGCTACTCTCTTAATATTAAAATATTTAGAATTATTGTTATTATATATCCATTCAAATAATCTTGAATTGTCTCTATGTACTAGGTATAAGGCTCTTATAGGTGTGTTTGAAAGGAAACTGATCTAGGGTTCAAAAGAGAGTTGATAAACCTCAAATGGAAGGCTATAGGAAATAAAATTGCCTAAATTGGGGGCACATGGATGGCTCAGTTGGTTAAGGTCTGCCTTCAGCTCAGGTCATGTTCCTGGGGTCCTGGGATCAAGCCCTGCATCAGGTTTCCCTCTCAGTAAGGAGTCTGCTTCCCCCTCTCCCTTTGCTTCCCCCCTAACTTACTTGTGGTGTCTCTCACTTTCAATCTCAAATAAGTAAAGAAAAATCTTAAAAACAGAAACAAAAAAATTGCCTAAATTGGCTTTTGATATTATCCTTGGAAGAATTTTAACACTATAAAATTCATATGTAACTTCTAATAAATGGAATGAATGTATTTATTAAAATAATATTCTAAATAATTGTGTTTCATATTTATGCTTATTTATTAAACCAAACTTTGTAGTATTTTTAATAAAGCAGAGAACAATTTATTACTCTTGAATTTCAGATATTGTTATAAAGTAAATACAAATATAAGAAATGACTATTGTGGCAAATCTAAGAGAATTTTCCCATTACTATATATATCTGTACAATATCAATGTATGTAGGCATGTGTGTTTGTCTGTGTGTATAATTAAGCTTTAGGACAAAACTAGAGGATAATGATGGATAAAAAGTTGAATCTTCTATAGCAAAAGCATTGTTCTTTAGAAGTGTGATTGGGGCACCTGAGTGCCCCAATGCTCAGTCATTAAGCAGCTGCCTGCAGCTCAGGTCATGATCCCCAGGGTCCTGGGATAGAGACCCACCAGAGGCCCCCTGCTCAGTGGGGAGCCTGTTTCTCCCTCTGTTGTCCCCCTCCGCTGTTCCCCCTATTTGTGCTCTCTAGCTCTCAATCTGTCTCTGTTAAATAAATAAATAAATGATAGATAGATAGATAGATAGATAGATAGATAAATAGCATCTTTAAAAAATGTGTGATTCTAACTCTATTATTGATGTTTATTTGTTCTAAATTTTAGGACATTATAATTAACCCAAGACTACCTTTGCGATAACAACGAGAACAATAGAGTATATTATCTGATACAACCAATAAATGTTTTGTTTTGCATTTTTTGGTTTTTGGAGGAATCAATCATGGCCAGATAATTCTAAGGTTTTCTGAGTCTAGAATACTTGACCACTTTCTAGGGTGATGTCAACACATCTTTATGGGATATCTTCGTGTCTACTGGATATTTATGTAAAATCCGCATCTACTACATTGCTCAGAAAGTAAAGTTTACTACTATCTTCAAGTGTCTTTTCAGCTGTAAGTTGCCCAAAATTGTCTGTATTAGATAAACAGAATGTAGAAATATTACACATTATAAAATAAATATTACTATTATACATGATATTTCTTTCTGACAGATATGACAGATATGACTTGAATTAAAAGTGTACTCAAATAAACAAGAAAAAAGTGAGTTATAAATACTAGCAGCAGAGGAGTTAATTTTTAGCATAATTAATAAACTTCTCAAAATCATTGTCATTCATTCTTTAAATATTTCATTTCTGAAAATGTGCAAAGAAATTATCCACTCACTCAATTGAACACAAGTAAAATAGATTAGAATTAATTTTGAATCTCTTGAGTTTTTTACTTCTATGTCTGAAGTTGGACTAGATTTTGAGTTGGTCATTAAAGCATTATCATTCAGTAGTAGCTCTATACCTTTCATTCTACTCCAAATTGATTTTATATGGAAGCAAAAAGACAAAAGAATACTTTAGTAAGTCATGGAATTCATGGTATATACATTTCTTACTTTCTTTTTGCAGACTATTTAGATTTATTTGTACTTAAGTGAACTACATAAGTAGTGTAAATTAACTGGGAAACACTGTTTATAAATGTACCAGAGAACATATCTACAAAGACCTAAACTACAGGAATTTTTCTCTGAAAAAGTGAAAAGGAGGAAATGGAGAGATGATGAAAGATAGCTCCAAGGAGAGCAAGAGGAAAACAAAAAATCTGAGAAGAGGCATCAGAGCTAACATGCCTAATTGCGTAACCACTGTTAATCTCTGGCCCTCCCAGAAGGCTGTGCTCCCATGTTTTGTTTTGTTTAATAGAAAAATTTATTTTAATCTACTATTAAATTTAATTTTAGAAAGTTACTAGATAGATGACCTTCCCTCTGAAGGTTTAATTTGATCTTTAGTTACCATTTTCTGAGATATTTTCAAAAGCTTATCCTATACCGTAAAATATGCCCTGATCTATACAGGTAATGAGAGGCCCTGGAATCTTCCTACAAGACTTGACTGAGTGGTTTTACGATTGCTGACTCTTCAAACCAGAAACAAACATTTGTTCTTGGAATCAGAGGACCCTTTCTCACATCAATGAAGTCACCAAATCTGTAGTTGGACATTTCTCTCAGGGGTCTGAGATAACTTCTCCTCCATGAAATCTATTTTGTCCTTGTTGTGTTGAAATATATCTAATGCCACTTTTGCTTCAACTTCCAGGGTTTCAAATGGAAGCTCTTTATAAATTAAAGCATGAGGGAGGATCTTTTGTGAAGGAATGTAGGTTCTCTTTCATTGGCATCCACTCACCAAGTTCCTTAATCTCAAACTACATCATAGCAGAAGGTTCCAGAGATCACAGGAACTGCTGGAGCTCTCAACAAACTGAGCACATATTCATCTTCAAATGCCCTCTCTATCACACAGCCCATCATCATGGCACAAAAATGCTCACAAGCCTTGTTTACTTCTCCTGGATCATGATCTTTCAGAGTAAGAAATTTAACCTCATATGCCTTGGTCAAAGGGTTATCCATGTCCCAAGCCTGTCTGTTCACAAGACCCAGAATGGAATTCCTGCAACACCACCCACTTAAATGTGTGACAAAATATAAGGAGTTGAAATGTTTTTGTTTATCACAAAGATAGTGCCAGCGTCAAGTGTATAACTTCAATCTTCTCAGTTGGGGAAGTTAATGATAACTACCTGTTTTTCTCTTTACTAAGGAGATCATTCTGCATTTCAATCAATTTGGTCAGGAACAGCTGAGAAGTTAGCCTGGTTGCTATAAACCTCCAGCCAGCAATGGCACATTACCTACCAGAGCCCAAGCCTCCAGATCCCCACGGATATTACCTCCTTTGAGTCCCTATGTTCCCCTGTTTTAATATCATTGATGAAATGTCAATTATTTCTGTAAAATTTTTGTCAAATTACACTTATCTATAAACCACTATATATTTATTCTTTCTAAAAATGTAAGCATTTTAGAACTATACATTAATTATTGATTATGAACAGTTCAACTAATGAGAGCCTTTAAAGCATCTAGGGATTAGTTTTAATTCACAGTCGTTTGAGAAGTTATTCTAAAACTAAGTGGCTTCTAATTATTTTGAACTTTATTTATTTCAGTCACAAAGGAATTACTTTAAAATGACTCTAAAACCATTCCTGAAACAAAGCAGCAACCCAAACACTTTTGGCTCCATCCAAGTATTTCATTAAGGCATAAATATTTCAGTTACCAAATAACAAGTCTTCACAATCTAGAGGATTGATTGCAACCCAAATGCTTGATATGCTTAAAGTGTACTTAGAGTTATACAGTAAAAAAATACATTATAAATCCATCTTTTAGAAGACAACTCAGATCTTCACCTCCAGTCAAGGCCACTGTCCATATTCTGTTAAAATGAACAAGAATTTGGGAGAGATGTGTTCTTGCCCATATGCAAATAGCAATTAAAATTTAAAAATACCCAGAATTTTTAAAAACACAAAAATCTTAATGCAAAACTTATTGAATTCAACCAAAAAATTTACTGGAGGAAAATTTATAATGTTAATGGAATATGTTAGAAAAATTATCTGGAATAAAACAAATTTAGCCAAGTGGTCAAATCAGTAACTTAAAAAAAATAAAATGTAAACTCAAAGAAAATTACAGCAAGGGAATTAAAATGAATAAATGCTACTAAAAATAAACAAAATGAAATTTTGGCTTTCTAAAATGACTCACAAGATAGACTTTGAGAAGAGTGATTAGAAAAAAAGAAAAGAAGGAGTTGTTATTAGAGCTAACACAGAAAAATAGGGCAAAACTGCAAAGAGAGTAGAATGGAAAAAAAAAGGGGGGGAGGCATATCATGGATTCTGTAATATTTAAAAAGAAAATTTACCACAACTAGGAGACAACTCAATCAAAATTAACCCACTAAAAATAAATTTAAAAAATCTATATTTATCTTTAACTCACATTTCACCAAATCTGTTTCCTCTACAGCTTTCCATTTCTTAGTAGAGAACAACTTCACTAATCTAGTTGCCCCAACCAAAATACTGGAAATATAATTGGTTTTATCACCTCACTTTCAATTCTTTAGGAAGTTCCACTGCTATGGCTTGTAGAATATGTTCAAAATTTGAGCAATGGGGCACCTAGGTGGCTCACTTGGTTAATCATCTACCTTTGGCTCAGGTCATGATACAAGAGTCCTGGGATAGACTCCCATATTGGGCTCCCTGCTCAGTGGAGAGCTTGCTTCTCCCTCTCCCTCTGCCTGCTTGTTCTCACTCTCTTTCTGTCAAATAAATAAATAAAATCTTTTAAAAAATTAAGTAATAATTTGTTTCCACGGTTACTAAATTAGTCTAAGGCTTAGCCATCTTTTACCAGTTATCTCAATATCAACTGATTATTCTGTTTCCATCATTGCTCACTACCCTCACTGCCAACTACCTAAAAATAGCTGCCAGAGTAATAGTCATAAAATGTAAGTCAGTTCCATGGAATTCCAATAAATATTGCATAAGTGTCCCCCACATATATATACCAATTGATTATAAAGTTCATATGGAGGGATCCCTGGGTGGCGCAGCGGTTTGGTGCCTGCCTTTGGCCCAGGGCACGATCCTGAAGACCCAGGATCGAATCCCACATCGGGCTCCCGGTGCATGGGGCCTGCTTCTCCATCTGCCTATGTCTCTGTCTCTCTCTCTCTCTCTGTGATGTGACTATCATAAATAAAAAAAAAAAAGAAAGAAAGAAAAAAAGAAGTTCATATGGAAAAATAAATAAGAAATAATAGAAAAATCTGAAAACAGAGTTAATAAAGTTACGTCAGATTTGTCAGATTAGAAAACATATCATAAACCATTCTAATGACTGCAAACCTGAGAAACAGTATAGACAGTTCATAAATACTCCCAAGTACAGGGGAAATTTTTCATACGCAATTAAGGTGGCATCTCAAAGAGTTGAGGAAAAGATGGACTTTTTATGAAACAGTGTTGGCAAGATTGGATCATCATTTTGTAAATGAAAAATTGGTAACATTAAATACATAAAATATATTGTGCTAGAATAAACATCAAATGGATGTTACCTAAGTGTAAAAAGAGTGAAATTATACAAGCAATAGAGAAAATCTGTGTAGATTTCCTTTGAATCTGGATGTGAGAGAAGACTTTAAACTATAAATACAAAAAAAAGAAAAAAACAAAACAAAACACGGGTAATTAGAAGAACAATTCAGCTACATAAAAGAATTGCATGAAAAATCAGTGAAATATTACTTATGAAAGTGAAATACTACTTTATGAAAAAATAAATGCAAGCTGGAACATATATTTGCAAAGAATATAATAAAAAAGGCCAAATTTAGAAATACGTAAATACTATTTTAATCACTTTGTTGAAGTATGATTAACATACAAAAAGCTATGCATATTTGATGTACACAACTTGATGGAGATAAGTATATATCCATCATATCACCATAATTTATGCTCTAAATATATCCATCACCTTCAAAAGTTTCCTTCTACCCTCTTTGCTTATTGTTATTTTTTATGGGTGACATTAACACCTAACATAATATCTATCCTCTTAAGCAAAAATTTAAGTATATAAGACAGTATTATTAAACTATAGGATTTATGCTTTATAGATCTCTAGGACTTAGCCATCTTGCAAAACTGAAACTTTGTACCTTTTGACTTATAACTCCCAGTTTTCCCCCTACCCCTAGACCCTGGCAACCACTCTTCTGTATCTATGAGTTTTTTGAAGTATTTTATTTGTTTGTTTGTTTATTGGTTTGTTTATTTAAAAGAGAGAGAGAGCTCTCAAGATTGGGGAGGATTAGAAGGAGAGAGCCTTAAGCAGACTCCATGCTGAGGGCAGAGCCCAGTATAGGGCTCGATCCCATACTGGGATCATACATGACCCTGAGATCATGATCTGAGCCAAAATCAAAAGTCAGTTGTTTAACTGACTGAGCCACCCAGGGACCCCTGCTTCTATTAATTTAACTATTTCAGATTCTTCTTTTGTAAATGAGATCATGCAGGATTTCCTCTTTTATGTCTGGCTTATATCATATAGCATAACGTCCTCCAGGTCCATCCATGTGTTGTAAATAATTGAATGTCCTCCTTTTTTTTAAATTTTTTTTCATTTTTATTTATTTATGATAGTCACACACAGAGAGAGAGAGGCAGAGACACAGGCAGAGGGAGAAGCAGGCTCCATGCACCGGGAGCCCGACGTGGGATTCGATCCCGGGTCTCCAGGATCGCGCCCTGGGCCAAAGGCAGGCGCTAAACCGCTGCGCCACCCAGGGATCCCCTCCTCCTTATTTTAAAAGCTGAATAATAGTCTTTTTTGTGTACATACCACATTTTCTTGAATATTGAGAAAAAAAGACTAAACACCTGATTTGAAAATGTGCAAAAGTCATAAACACACAGGCACACACATGAGATGGTTAATATATTCTACACACACATGCACACACACACACAGATTTAAAAGTGATTCTTGAAAATTTGGAAGAATGGTCAACATCCACAATAAGAAAATAAAAGTTAAAACTATATTGAGGTGCCATTTCTTATTTCGTATAAGTTTAAATAATACACTTTATTCTAAACTATAGGGTAAACAGTGCCCTCATGCACAGCTAGTGCATTTATAAACTTGAATAATTCCTATATACAATATACTACATACAACATCTTATAATAACAACTATATTTGCATTTACATATTATACCTAGCAATTCTGTATCAAGGAATTTACTCTGAAGATACACTTCTAACAATGCAAACATAGGTAAAAGTATTCCTTGCAGCATTACTTGAAATAGTAAAATATCAGGACACTGAAAACTACGTTGTTTTTTTTAAATTTTTTTAAATTTATTTATGATAGTCACACACAGAGAGAGAGAGAGAGAGAGAGGCAGAGTCATAGGCAGAGGGAGAAGCAGGCTCCATGCAGAGAGCCCAACGTGGGATTTGATCCTGGGTTTCAAACATATAGCTATGGACCATATATCAATGGAGTATAGCAAAATTATATAGCAATCGAATACCATAAAATGAAAAGATTTTTATGATCTGGAGCAATTTTTAGGACAAATTCTAATCTTTATATCAAAAAAGCAATGTGCGATTAGATAGTTTACATATATACTGCTATCTATTATAAGGAAATAAAAAATATTAAAACATGATTACGTGTGTGATCTTATTTTTGAAAAAAGAAAAGAAATGTACACCCTAAACACAAAGCTAATTAAATCACTTATCAATAAGAACAGCAATAATATAGCAGGGATAGAGAATAGAATGAGACTTTGATACTTGAATTCTGTTATTCCCCAAGTTAAACAAAGTGATTAAATTAAATTATATCAAACAGGAAGGGAAAACTACAATTAAATACTAGAATAAAAACATAATTACATAAAATTGATTATATGCAGAGAATATATACATTCGCCTACACAGAGAATTAATTTTTTTTTTTGAGAATTAATTATTTTAAGTAAATGTGAATACCATACTTTGTACTTCCTTTGTGAGATATGGGCTGAAGGGAAAAAAATGAAAAGGAATTTTGAACTTGGTAGATACATTATTAGTAGTGACATTGGTGAAGCAATTCCAATTCTATTTTGTATCTATTGCATATGGAAATAAAATACCTTGATATAGTTGAGAACTCAGATACTCTATGGGGAAAGAGTCATAGGTACCAATAAGGATGAAGAAGACTCAACTTTGGTGGTAGAAGAATTAAAAGTATTAGAGAAACTTATAGATAAGACAAATGGATAGATAACACAGGCCACCAACAAGGCCTAGGCAAGTACACCATTCTGACCGTGAGCACCACTGGACCCCAGTCAAGTTTTATTGAACTGTCTGCAAACTTCTTCAACAAAAAAGTGATTTGGGGTCTGGAGAATAAAAAAAACAAACTAAGCCTTCAATAATTTTACATGTCAGAAATCAAGGATGTGCTCAGAAATGAATAGACATCTATCAAAAAAAAAACGCAAGTAGATGCACAAATTGTCTAAATATTGCTCCTGGGAGTGTCTTTGACCTGCCACTGGCTTCTATGTCCTTTCTGAAACTCCTGTGTCAGGGTCTTCCCAGTATTTGTTTATTCTACTTGAGGTGCTCTTTACCATACATCCCCGTTACTCACTTCTAGGCTTGATTCCAATGTCCCTTCTCAGTGAAACTTATTTAATCCCCCTATTCAAAATTTTACATATTCCAACATTTATGATCCTTTTCAGCAGGATCTATTTTTCCACTGTGTTTTTCATCTAAAATGCTATGAAAATGAATTACTTATCCTGATTTGTCCTCCTCTCCAGCCCCCCCCCACACACACACACTAAAATGAATGCTCATTAAAGCTGATATTTTTTGTCTGTTTTATTCACTATTGTTCATTATTCAGTCTAGGCCTGGCATAGTGTTTATTGCCTAGTCTAAAATACACTCTCAATTAGTATCTGTTCTTGAATAATTTTATTGACTCCTAAATCTCCATTTTGTTTGTCACATTATCGCCACTTCTACATGGTCATTTGCTTTATGAAATAGAAAAGGATGATTATGAGAAAGCAAATAATTTGTGTACAGTTTGATCCTGAGTTATTTTTAATATATTTCCTTCTTTCATCACTTCTAATAGGCAATCAAATCTTGTCAATCTCTCTCTTTAAATGTCTTTAAATGGGTTATTTACTTACTAACTCCCACCACCTTAGTTCTGGAACTCATCATCTCACACCTGCATTACTGAAATAGCCTCACTTCTGGCAACCGTACACAAATCTTTTCTGCATCACTTCCTAAATAAGTGTTTAATTTTTCTAAATAACAGCTTTCTAAACGTGATTTCTAAACTTAAAAATTATCAATGAGTCTCTAGCCACTGATGAGATAATACTTTCAGTTTAACTTTGAAAACACTAAAGAAAAAAAAGAAAAAAAAAACAAAACAAAATACTAAAGAAAAAAACAAAATAACTATAGAATCTTTTTAACTTACATTTATCTCTTATGGTTAATTCATTCCATATCTTGCATTCTGAGTGACCTTGGGGATGTTATTTTGTTTTAATTTATTTTAATTAATTAATTTTTATTTTAATTTTATGTTTTCGAATTCCAAGTGACCAAGGGCAAAGTAAAAGAGACATTCTAAGGGTCAACTCCAATTTTCATAAAAATCTAGAATTACATTTACAGAATAGCAAGTATCTGAACCTTTTTTTTTTTTTTTTTAGATTTTATTTATTTATTCATGAGAGACACAGAAAAAGAGAGGCAGAGACACAGGCAGAGGGAGAGGAAGGCTCCATATAGGGAGCCAGATGTGGGACTTGTTCTGGGACTCTAGAATCATGCTCTGGGGCAAAGGCAGGCACTCAACTACTGAGCTACCTAGGTATCCCAGAAGTATCTGAAACTTAAAAAAGAAAAAAAAATCTTCCTAAAAATTAAAATAAAAAATAAATAAACTTTTTAACTTCTAAACCCACTTTATTAAAAAAAATAAAAAAATAAACCCACCTTATTGGGAATATAACCCCAAAATTGTTAGGAATTAGGAAGAACTGATCAAGGAAAGAATGGGATACAGTGCAAAAATGCAGTACTGAGTAGGTGCCTCTCTTATCTCTTGATACTACTTGAGAAGATATATGAAATATGTCCAAGAACCATCATTGGGCACCAAGATGGAAACACTTATTCATAGGTATTTGTTTCCAGTTGGTCAAAAGTTCTTTCATGAGTAATTAACTCCTTTGCATTTCTGGGTTACATTGTCCTGGGGAAGGATTCTGTGATACTGCACCAACATGAAGCTGATTGTGATCCCTGCAAAATTGGATGTTGCAGATGGATGGAAAAAAGCAAAACGAAACAAGAAACAGATCGACCTGAGAGAATTACAGTGGTGCTGGATATGATCCATGTCTGTACTAATATGTTCTGTCCTTTCATTAAATCTAATCTATAGCTGAGTCACATTAAAAGTGGTAGCTCTAATATCTTCAAAGACGTAAGGCAAGAAAATTAGAAAAACAAGTCATTGTCTTTGCTGCTGGAGTTTATGCCTAGATTATAAATTTACATTCACCTCCCACCTTTGTCACTCATTATGTATCTTCCTCGCAGGTAGGCAGTGTTGGTTGGCTGGATTGCTTACCTTTTGCTGTAACCTAGAGCTTAATTAACCCAGAGAGTTCTAAGGACATGGTTGCTTTTTGAGAATAAAGTTGCTGTAATTTCACATTATATATTACTTATGAACATAGAAGCATTAAAAAATACCACAATTAATCCCACTGGTTTCAGACTGCCCCCCTTCTGTTACAGGAATTTTAGATTATTCTGGATCTGGAGTAAAATCAGTAAAGTATCCCTCCCACTCCCCACCTCTTTTTTTTTCCCCCTCCTCCTGGTTGTTCAGTTGCCTAAGGATTACAGAGTGATCAAGTGTTAATCACAGATTCAAGTTCAGATTCACTGTTCGGTGTGCTTGGTGGAAGACATTCAACCTAATAGAACATCATATCTTATAGACTCTAAAGCTGCAGTCACAATAAGCACAATTTTATTTTCAACTTCATCATTAGGAGTGGTAACATTTTTTGGGTTTTGAAACAGTTTTTAATAGGTACTAGAGTGACTGCACTACATATTACTTGTTGTTTCAGCATCCTGGAGGAGAAACAGGACCCCGCAGAGATTTTCTGTAAATCATTGCCTTAGCTAAGCTGTTTGCATGCCATTTAAGCATATATTAGCTTGGATGTTTCTGGTGATATAGTGTGTTCTAATACAAATGGATTCTGAGGTGATGTACCCATTATAACACTTCCTTTGATATTAAAATTGTTAAAAAAAAAAATAAAAAAAAAATTAAAAAAAAAATAAATAAAAAAATAAATAAAATTGTTAATTATTTGGAGGCAAAATTATGTAAAATATTACTTAAATAGATATAGCATTTTTTAAGTCTTCAAAGATTGTTAGTGTCTTGAGAGGCCATACAGTCAGTGAAAACAGACTCATTTTAAAAATTGCTGTCAAGTTGCTGTCCCTTTCACAACAGAAGAGGTCTGATGACATGTATCTTTCATTCTCTGGAATTCTACTGTATGAAGAGCACAGTCCTGGTTTCTATTCATGCTGGATAGCCCCAGCGGCAATAGCTGAATTAATCTTTATGAGAGAGAATTCATGTTGGTAGGTACACACACAGCATTTATTTCTGTCATTAGAACCAAGTGTTTATGGTCAAAGGATTATATATGCCTGTCGTTTGGACTGTTGGAGCCTCTTTAAGGATGGATATATTCTGATAAGCATTAACACGGGACATCAACATTGTCACATTTTGTGTTCTCTCCTTGTATCCATCCACATCACTCTGACATGGTTGTCCTTGATCTTTTGCTATTAATGGCCAAGTCATTTACAGATGCCCAGATCATTGTACCCTGTCAAAAGAAAAGAACATAGTTGATATCTAAAACTAAGCACACACACACACACACATCATGCTTACTGAGGTTTTAGCGAACTATGCTGGAAAGGCATGATCTTTCTGAGCAGAGCAAATGGCTGTCTTACGTAGGTTTGGAAGGTGCAGGCTTGAAGAACTAGTAATTTTTCAGAGGTAAAAGCAGATTGATGTTAATTGTGGAGGTGTGATTACTCCAATGCAACTCTAAGTCGCTTGACATTCAGGCACAAGTTCATTGATGTGATTCCTTTCCCAGTTGGATAACTTTCAAGAGCAAAGGCTCCAGTTGCTTGGTAGTTCTTCAGAGATATATTTGCTGTTTTGTTTTTTTTTTTTTTTTTCTTGTTTTGGTGAGGAAGAGATACATAAATTGAATGGATCCTTTAAATCTTTGCTGGTGGTTCTAAACTCTTACTTCACTCCTCACCCCTTGGATGTGGATTTGATTCTGTTTTTCTTTTTGGAATGTGGAAATGGGGTCATTTTCATGGGTTTCTACTGATACTTCCTACAAAACTGTTACTGAAGGACCTTACAAGCTATGCTGAAAAGTCATTTTTAGCCTTCAATCAAAAGGAGAATATCAGAGGGTTCTATATGCATATGCATATTTTACATTTTCTACTCTGCAGAGCAGAAAATAGTTTGTCAGATAGCAAATAGTGAATAAAGATAGAATCTGTTTTAGATATTAAGAAGAGGAAGATGGTGAATAAACTAGCATAGTGGATGAAAGAAAGGAGGTAAGTGGTTGAAGGATTTCAGGAACTGTTTCAGCTGGAAAAAAAAAAAAAAAAAAGACAGAGAAGGCAGCAGAGGTGGGTTGTCCAGCCATCCAGCAGGGGCAGAGGAGGAGAAGACCAAGCCCATCCACCATTGTCTTTCTACAGGGGGTGGAAGATTGCACACGCAGGTGATGAGGTGAAGAGGTGCTCCACATGTTGCACAACGGATGCATTAAATTCTCAGAAGGTTTGGGGATGTTTCTGTACTTGGTGGAATGCATTCCAAGTAACCTCCAAGTCTGGAGGTTGGTGGTGCCCCACCAATGAGTGACCTTAGGCCCTGGGAACCAGATCCTCCCATCAGCAGCTGAGGTGATGCACAATCCTTGACTCTCAAAACCACTTGATTCCTGGCCCCCCGCTGCCCTCCCCTCCGATGTCGGGTCTCCAGGGGAAGGGCTGAGGAGGCTCCAACCAGGCTTGGAGCACCAGAGGAAAGTGGAGCTGGTGCATCCCTTCTGACCCAGGGAGGTGCAAGCAAGCAGCGAAGCGATGGGGACGAAGCAGCAAGGGTAAGGCTGCTGTCAGCACTTCCTCCCTGCCACCGTGTGTGGGGTAAACAGCTGCCTGGCTGCTCCCTCCTGCTGGTCCTGGCCCAGAAGAGAGATTTCCTGGTTGACAGGACAGTCTGTGTGTGAAGGAGCAGGGGTTCCATTTGCAGCCCTGATTAAAAGAGGGACGGGCAGAGAGATAGTTACCTCAAACTAGAAAGGGAGAGGCCAAAAAAACCAAAACCAAAACAAAACAAGAGATTCCCCACACTACAATGAAAAAAAAAAAAAGTTTCAGGCTTGTTGCTGGTAGGATTTCACAGCTGATTAAAAGAACGTAATGAATCAAAATTAAAATGAGGTTTTTGTTTGTTCGTTTGTCTTTTACCGTCTGCCATTAGAAGAGTGAAAAGGAGTTGAGAAATGGATAAAAGGAGCAGTAAGAAAACAAGTTTAATTTTGAACATTGCATTCATTTTTTTTTTTTTTTATTTCTGTCATGCTAAGTTAACCATGAATTTAGTGACTTAAAATAACACACAGCTGTTACCTCACAGTCCTGTAGGTCAGAAGGGCTGGTTGGCTCCACATATTTTTCTGGTCAACATTTCACAAAGCCAAGATCAGGATGTCAGCCGGGAGCTTCTTGTAAGGTGTTGAAAAGAAACTGCATCCAAGTTCATTCAGGTTGTGGCCCAGTTGTGGACCTTGTGGTTATGGCCCATGTCCCCATTTCCTCAGTGGCTGTCAGCCAGAGGTCAGTCGGCTCCAGAGGCTGCCTACATTCCTCCTCATGCTTTCCTCATCAGCCCCTCCAGCAATGGTGAGCGGAATCTTCCCACCCTTTGGACATCTTCAACGACCCCTCTGCCATGGCTCTCTCACTGACTCCCTGCTTCTAAGGACTCATGCAATTACCTTGAATTTGCCCAGAAAATCTAAAATAATCCTCCTATTTTAAGGTCACACGCAGGCTTTTAACTTATTTCTTATCTACCAGCACCCTCTGGGAAGAGAAATGACCTCAGTATAAACTCCTTGTGAGTATGCTACAGGCCAGCCTTTCTAGAAAAGATATTAATCTTATTACCATCAGAAAGACAATGAAGAGCCCTCCTTATATAATATTTTTTGCTGCATATTCCTTGTGTAGGTTACTTATTGTAAAAAAATGGAATTTATGGATTTATGGAAATATGGTTCCTGAAATGGCTCCTTTGCATAATTATATTTTCTTCATATTTTGCTTAGAAAGTAGCTTATCTTTTAAATCTGGAACTCAGCATGTTCATATATGGAGAGGGCAATTTGGGGAGCTGCATCTTGTTATCAGATTTCCTCAATTACACGATGGTTCATTTTGTGCTTGGTGTTTGTACTCATTCAGTAATTTATAAATATTGGTGCTGAGTGAGAGACATTAATTTTATTCTGATACAACTGTTCAAATCTTTTTTGTTATGGGTGTGTATGAGATCACCCAGGAAAAGATTAGTATAAAACCCTGGGGAAGAAAAACTCTTAAAGAACAGTTATAGAAAGAGGAACTTATTAAAAAGTGGCCAGAGACAGAGAATATTATATGATAGTGTGTTTGACTTTTATGGTCCACTTGATTGGGCCAAAGAGTACCCAAACATCTGGTTAAACATTATTCTGGGTATATGCATGAGGATGTATTTGGAAAAGATTAATATCTACATCAATATACTGAGTAAGGTAGCTTTCTTTCCTTCTTTCTTTCTTTCTTTCTTTCTTTCTTTCTTTCTTTCTTTCTTTCTTTTTCTTTCTTTCTTTCTTTCTTTCTTTCTTTCTTTCTTTCTTTCTTTCTTTTTTTTTCTTTCTTTCTTTCTTTCTTTCTTTCTTTCTTTCTTTCTTTCTTTCTTTCTTTCTTCTTCTTTTTAGTTTCTTCCTTTCTTTCTTTTTTCTTTTCTTTTCTTTTTTTTTTCTTTTTTTCTTTTTTTTTCTTTGTAGCTTGCTTTCATCATAGGGTAGGCTTTTCATCAGGGAAAGGTCTGAATTAAAAAAAAAAAAAAAGAGTCAGAACCTCTTGTGACTAACAGGGGACTCCTCCTAACTGCCTTTGAACTAGGACATCAGGTTTTTCCTGCCTTCAGACTCAAACTGAAGCTTTGGCTCTTTCTAGGTCTCACAAATACTAGCCTTAAGACTCGAACTGTATCATCTCCTCTTTTTGTTGTGAGGCCTTTGGACTTGGACTGGAACTATATCATTAGCACTCTTGGGTCTCCAGCTTACCAACTGCAGACCTTGGGACTTATCAGCCCCTATAGTCGTGTAAGCCAATTCCTTATAAATCTCTTTCTCTCTCTCTCTCTCTTCAAGCAAATCACTTGAAGTAGAGAAAACAAAAACAAAAACGTTTACTCAAAAATACAATGTAAAATAATATGAAATGTACAGTTTTACTTAAAATTTGCTGAAATTATTTTTAGGTTTTAATTTAACATCTGTTGGTTATGTGTATTTGGTTATATATAACATATTGATTCTGTTTTTTTAACCTTAATATAGATAGAAAGGATGGAAAGAGAATATTTAAAGTGAGAAATAGTCAATAATGTCAAACGCCACATCAGCTTGATTTACAAAAGAAGAATGGTAAAGTTGATTAGAGCAGAATAATGGGATCCTCGTGGCACCAGTGAGAGAAAAGGTAAGAGGGTGAAGATACTGTAGATGATTCTACTTACAAATTCGGCTTATCTTCCTTACTAGACCGCACATCCATCACAGAAGACAATCTCCATCCATTGTCTCTGTTCATCAGTTTGTTCTGAGCACCCAGGAAAAATGTAACACATATTTAAAAATATATTTGTGAAACTGTTTCATTTCCCAGCCTTTGTATGCACTGTCTCATTTGCTCCTCACTGACAATGTCAAACAATCTTACTGAGATTCATAAAAGGAAAGTGACTGATCTGGCTGGCTAGGCGGGTGTCCCCTTCCTCCCTCACCGCTCCATGTGCGTCCCTCCCGAAGCTGCGCGCTCGGTCGAAGAGGACGACCATCCCCGATAGAGGAGGACCGTTCTTTGGTCAAGGGTATACGAGTAGCTGCGCTCCCCTGCTAGAACCTCCAAACAAGCTCTCAAAAGGAAAGTGAATCTTAGGCAAGTCTACTCATGGAACTAGTTAATTGTAGATTGTGGATTGATCTCATAATTTCTTTTTATCTATTAAAATGTTTTCACAGCAAACAAACATTTTTGAGTGGCAGATATTTAGAAGTCTATATTCAGGGGCACCTGGGTGTTCCGACTCTTGATTCTGCTCTGGTCACGATCTCAGGGTAATGGGATTGAGCCCCAAGTCAGGTTATGTGCTCAGCGTGGAGTCTGCTTGAGACTCTCTCTCTCACTCTGCCTCTGACCCTCCCCTTGCTCATGTGCTTTCCCTTTCTTTAAATAAATGAATAAATATAATATTTTTTAAAAAGTCTGTATTCAAAAAACCTATGCATGGTAACTCTTGGAATGTTTCAAGTATAGTAAGATAAAGATGGAAATGTTATACTATCTTATTTCAATATTCTTAGTAGTTAGGTTTTATGTATATATGTATTATAGAAATAAATATAAATATTCTATATATTCACATTATATTATCTATCATTTAACTAAATAAATACCACATTGCTTTGTCTCACTTGATAGATTGGATATCTTCTACCTGGAAACAAATGACTCGAAGGAGAAATTAAAAGGAAATATAAGCAATTTACTCAAAAATAAAATGTAAAATTAGTATGAAATGTACAAAGTTATCTAATATTTACTGAAATTATTTTTTAAGTTTTTAAGGGATTGATTAGTAAATACAATATGAAACTAAGAACTGTAAAGAATAATTTTCAGAATAGCATCACTTCATGTTTTATCATCACATAGTGCATGTGTAAACTTAAATGATGTGTCTGAAGTGGAATAAAAATGAACTATAATATGAGAAAGGTTATGACTTCAAAAGTTAGAAAAACTTATTTTAGAGATCAGTGTGTTTGCCTTTTTTATTAAGAATTTATGCTGTACAGTTTTGACTCATGTGAAGTATTTAAACAAAATAGTAATGAACATAGTAACAACAAAAGAAATATGTGCTTTCTTTTCTGTAAAACCAGCACTATACTAGAAAGTTGTAAGAAAAATAAAGTATCCTTCATCCACAGATGCTTCCGAACTAACAATAAAGCCAATTAGGCTCAGCAATCTTTTGTTCAAGTTCAAGTAAGTGCAGTCAATTTTGCTAGGCACTTTGAGTAAAAAGCAATGATATACTTTCTCTCCCCTCCAGGATATCTCAACTTACTGGCAGGGGGGTGGGAGAATAATAATGCAGAGAAAACTCTAATGAGTAATGTAGCGGCACAAAGAAATTTCAATAGGAGAACAAGGAAGGTGGATTTAATTCTAAGAGAAAAGATTAAACGTGGTAACAGCGTATAAAGCAATTATTCTTGTACAGTGTCTTGAAAAATAAGTTGATATATACCAGGCAGAGACTGACGTGGTGGCATGGACAGATGATGGATGCACAATCCTCTGAGTGTAGATGAATAGAATGAGGATAAAGAAATGGGCCAGTACAGTCTGCATGTCCAGAATGATAGGCTGTCAATGTAACATAGGCCTGGGGTGTGTGTGTGTGCGTGTGTGTGTGTGTGTGTGTGTGTGTGTAGTGTGCACAGCAGTATAGCAGTGTGCAGGGTTTAATAACTGTTGTCTAGGATTTTTTAAAATGTGAGTAAAAGACCTGATGTACCATGTTTGGTAAGTTCTCTGGTATAAATGCCCACCACAGCTAATTTCAAGTTACTGAATATAGTTGAGATGAGATGCACCCAGGTGGCTTTATAATGAACTAGTTCCAAGTTACCTGGTGTTTTCACGTATGTGTGTGCCTGTGTGCATGTGTGAGAGGGATAGAGAGAAAGCAAATGGAGAAATGGGAAAGGTCTACAATTTAGCATTGGGATCAAGTACAGAGAACACTGTTGGAGTGAAAAATACAAATCTATTTCTCTATCACATAAAAAATATATTCTGAAGATAGCAGTCCAAGGCTAATATAGTGGTGTCTAGAAGTTCTCAGGGTTCTTTATCTCCATGCTCTGCTGTCTTTATAAATTAGCTTCAAAATTATCTGTTGGTCCAAGGAAGTTACTTGAGCTTTATCATCAGGGCTACTTTGCAGGGTAGAAAAATAAATAAATTTTCTCTTTTTTTTTTAAGGGTAAGAGAACACATGTACCACTACTTATAAAGATAATTTTTTGAAGTCCCATCCACACTTCTATTTCCATCTCACAGTCCAAATCTTAGTCACACTGAATATGTAAATGTAAGAAATGTAAGAGAGATTCTGGAGTGAATCTCACAGACTAGAAAAATTGTAGCCTTAAATAAAAATCTTTAAAGAAAATCTCTAAATAGAGGAGATATATTCAGGCAATTTGCAGTTCCTGCCAGAAGATATTATGGTAGAAAAATAAATTAGAAAACATGCCAGGGTCAGAATTAAACATCAGCACAGGCAATGTAATATTATTCTGTATCTGTAACTGTGCGATTTTTACCTCCATTCCCTATTAAGATACTGCTTACCAATAGTGGAAAGGATATCTGATTAGAGATACAGAAACTTTGTTACCTGAAATATGCATGTCTTCTAGGATAACATTAGTAAGAAAATAATGTGATTGCAGATTCTGAAGACTGTAACAAACCTAATGTCATCTCTATCCATATACAATAATATCTTACTTTTACCCCATGAAAATGAAGTAAGAAATGATGTCTTAAGATATTCCACTAGTTTAGGATGGAGCTTGGGAGCGGGAAGTATAGTTCAAAAGTAGAACTTGTGGGGATGCCATGGGCGGCTCAGTTGGTTAGGTGTTGGAGTCTTGATTTTCAGCTCAGGTCATGATCTCAGGGTTGTGAGATTGAGCCAGGCGTCAGGTTTCATGCTGGGCATGGAGCCTCCTTAGTATTCTCTTTTTCCTGTTCCTTCTATCCCCTCTTCTCTCTCTCCAGAAAAAGAAAACAAAAGTAAAATGCACTATGGAGATTATGAAATGGCAAAAAAGAAGGAAGGAGAAACAACCAAAAAGAAAGCTGGGACTTTCAAACTGTGATGGTAGAAAGGATTTCCATGTGTACTTGTGATTACATAACAGTAAAAATAATTTTCTTTACATTTACAAATTTTACTCAAAACACTTATGACATGGCTGTCATAAGTGAGCTCTTACATATGCAGCCTAAAGTCATTGAAGGTGTTTGAGGAAAACAAAACAAAACAAAAAATAGCAAAGTTTAAATTTCTGCTTAGAAGCTTTATTCTGATGGCAGACTGTATAATTCATGTATTTTGAAAAGGAGACAATGGAGGCATGAAAATTGTTAAGGAATCAAATCCAACAACTCAGGAATAAAATAATGAGCTGCAAATTAAGGCAACCGTATTTGTGCAAAGGGAAAGATGAAGTAAAAAATAAATCTTGTCAAGTTGTATCACTAAGATTTACAAATAATTGGCTGTAGAAATTTGAAGAAAACGTATGTCAACTTTCCTGTGTGGCTCATTGATAGAACGCAGGGCTGCTTAACAAGATAGAGAATGCTTTGCGAAGGACATATTTGTGGAAGAAAGAGGTATACGTATTCCAATTGAGAAATATTTATTTTTGAGAATTTGCTAAAATCTAAAAATAGACATTCTGTAATTACTGGACTGATAAATATCTGGGTATGGAACTCAGGTTAGAAATACAGATATTCAAAAGCCATTCACTGGAAGAAGTTGTTAGAAGTCATTGCCAAAGAAAGGTATGTGGTAGAGAAAAAGAGAAGGAGCAAAATCTGAAATTTCTTCGTTAGAAAACCAACAGAGAGGGCACCTGGGTGGTTTAGTCGTTAAGTGTCTGACTCTTAATTTCAGCTCTGGTCATGATCTCAGGGTTATGAGGTTGAGCTCCCCTCTAGGAATGGAGCCTGCTTAAGAGTCTCTATTTTTCTCTCTGCCTCTTCTCACCCCTTCTTCTCTTCTCCTCTTAAAAAAAAAAAAAAAGAAAAAGAAAAGAAAAGAAGAAGAGGAAAAGAAAAGAAAAACAACATAAGATTAACAGAGAAAAGGGAGCTGCAAAGAGACAGGGAAGAGGCAGTGATACAACAGTTAAAGGAACAATTCACTTGCATAAAGTATTGCATTGAATGCTCCGCTAATTAATAATTCTTTTTCATAAGAAACTTGAGGAAAGATACAAGAAAAATAATAATTATAATTGAATTTACCAGTGCTCTTAATTTCTTGCCTCAGAAAATGATTCTATCTATTTTTAGAAATAGAGAAAATCAGAGGATCAGAGGAAGGACAAGAGACTGGAGACCAGGCGCTGGGAGAACTACCTCGTGGTCAACAACAACAAAAAAACGCAAGTGCCCGTGTGGTGGCCAACCCAGCATCTGTCTCTGCAGTGACTTTCCTTTTGTCTCTTCCCTTCCAGTCCTCAAAGTTTCCAGAAAAGAAACTCACTGCCCATGTTCACAACACATGCCTGTCCTATGACTGTGCTGGAAAAACAGGCTCCTTGTCGGGAATTCCACAGAAGGGACATGAGAGAGACAGTAGTGAGAGGGAGATTTTCAGAGAAAGTATGTAAAATTTATGTGGCTTTACTATAATCAATGTACAGGAAATGAAACTAATGTTTAGAGAGATTAATACTCGAAAGTCACACAATTTATAAATGGGACAAGAATGAAAATTCAGCAAGTCCAGCTCCATATACAAATTTGACCAGATTTGGGCTTTTAAACTTTAATATTTCTCCATATTATTAACTTGCCTCAGATAATTCAGGTAATTAGTGACTAAATCGTAACTAAAAACTGTTAACTACTATCAGTATCAAGGGGTAGATAATGTTCTCTCCTAAGTACTTAGAAATAATGGGAATAAGAATTGGTGCTCAGGTTGAAATTATGAATTGAATATATAATGAATGAGGGTGTGATGAGGTAGCAGGATATTAAGTGAAATGTTTCTGTTTTTTTAGAATTTTGGTTGAGACCCTTTAGATTAGAAAAAGTAATGGTGCTACCATGTTAAGTGATGGTCATGTTTATCATCCTATTTAAGAGTATCTGAGAGGAGGTAAGAATATTGATCAAAAAAGTTTAGATGGCAGACGTCTATTTGAAAGAGTTTGGTTGAATGTTAAGTCATGTTATTCCCTCCTTCTTTTTTTTTTTTTTTTTTTATTCCCTCCTTCTTATTGGGAGATGTGAATGCATGCTTCCTACCTCCTTGCTTCCAGCCAAGAAAGGGAGCGATTTAAAGAGAAGCTACTGGACCTGTGCCCACCAGAAATTGTGCTGTACAGAATTACTTAGTGCCAGACCCTTTCCTGGATCGTTCTATACCTAAGGGACTTAATATGACCTTACCTATGATAACAGAATGCAGGGAGCAACTTCCAGATTCTGTCAAGGCTCAAGATTCACTTGGACCTTGTGGAAGGTAACTGAATCTCATTTATCTTGAAGATTCCAGCCCAAATGAACCCAGTGCCAGTGTGAGTCACCCTTGTATGAAAAAGACTATTGGGGAGTGTTTAGGAAAAGTGATCAATAAGGCATTGAACCACTTGTATCAGAAAGAAATGCACTGGAAGGTTATCAAAAAGGCCTTTTCAAAAATCACAGGAGAGTCTCATGAAGCAGGACAGTAAAGACCCTAGGATCAGATTTTAACCAGTCTCCTTACCCCGCCTTCCCTCTGGTTCTTGGTACTATTCTCAAATCCAGAGGCTAAAAGTAAATGAGTAGGTAGAATAAAAGTCACTATGGAATAAATACAATAGTCCGCTCATGCCCTGCCCCATTTTCACAGCAGGCATGAATCTAAGTCCAGGTGGAATTACGTGAATGTGGCAAAAAAGCTTAAACCGAAGGCTTTAATATTAGACTCGAGGTGCTCTTCAGTAACCCAGAACCATATAGCTTGTTAGCAAATGCAGGTAAGTGGAAAAACTAAGAGATATGGCTGAGCTTTTGAGCCAGGGAAGAATGATTTGAAGAACTTCAGTGTGAGCTTGAGAGTGAGAACAATAAAAAATAACTTTGACTTCTGCTAGCTTGCTACCCTAGCTTATTCAGTAAATCAGATTTAGAAAAAAAAAAATCTGAAAAAGACAAACTGGTTTTCCATCTGTGAATTATGACTGTACATAAACTGAATTCATAAACATATCTAAAGAAAGAATAGGTCAACAATGGGAAATGGACATGGACATTGGCAGATGGTATTAAAAACATTAGGCCTAAGAGGAGGAGAGAAAAATTAGGGAAGGATAGGACTATTAAGAAAATAATTAAATAGAAAAATGATTATAATGATGTCTAAATATTATTAAGTGCTTATGTGGAAAGCACTCCACTAAGCGTTTTGAAAGAGTCGCTTGTTTTATTTTTATTTTATTATTTTTTTACAATTTTATGCATTTATTTGAGAGTGAGAGAAAGTGAACACAAGCAGGCAGGGGGGCAGAGAGAAAGGGGGAATCAGACTCGCTGCTGAGCAGGGAGCCCAATGTGGGGCTGGATCCCAGGATCCTGGGATCATGACCTGACCTGAAGACAGAGGCTTAACCAGTTGAGCCACCCAGGCGCCCCTAGAGTCACTTATTTTAATCCTTTCTAAAGAAACACAAAGTAAATATTATTTCTATTGTACAGAATAAGAAACTGAGCACAGAGACAAAACCACTTGCCCAAGGTCATAGCTAGTTCATGTCGGCAGAGATGTATACAAAGCTATAATAACTGAATACTTAATTGTTGGAACAAACTACAAGTGTATCAAGTCTTAGGAGGACAGGATAGAGACACTGAATTCATCTTAAAAAAAAAAAAAAGGATTTAGTTTGGCCTTTTGGCCAATTGTGTTAAATCAAGCTAACCTAATTTTTCATTTCACTGAGTCTATTGCAAATTAAGTCTGATCTCATTAATGTTGTCTAAGTTGAATGCTTTTGGGGAAAAAAAATAAGTCTATTAAGCCATAAAGACACAATTAGTGAAATGTATTAGATGTGATTATAATGTGACGGATTATTTTTATAAGCATACCAAGCTTACAGACTCAAATGGATATTGAACTTTCCACTTTTAACTTTGAAAGAATAAGGCATATTGTAAGGAAGCTTTCCTTGTTGAAACTTCATTTTTTTCTCATTTTGAATTTAGCTCATAGATGTTTTCAAGGCATATCAACATTATCTGTATTTATAGACAAATAATATTAATAAAATTATATTAACTAGTTTGATAAGCCAGACTTTTCCCATAATGCCTTGAGCATATTTTCAGAAATTAAATCTATCTTTGAAATGATGCGAATATTGAAGGCATTTCAACAACTAATTTGAAGACAAATTTAAAAGGAATATTCCTCAAGTAGTGTGAACAGTGGCAGGATCATCGATAGAAGTTCGGGAACTACTGGATTATAACTTTGAAAAGGCAGCATCATGATATATTTGAAAAGTATCAGTCAGTCATGGCATTTCATAATTATATTCTAACAATAATTTACTAATTGAATAATTTCATACATTCCTATGTACTTAGTGATAAGGGACTGATTTTAATCAAAAACATCAATATATTAATAGCATTAGACCAAATAATGCTATTTTGAGTTCACATTTCATATCTATACATAAATGAAATGTTAACTATAGACACTAAATCATCACTATTATGGTATCTATGGAATTAATTACAATTACACACGATTGCCTGAAATTTGGTGAAATATGAAATGTTCATCACCATTTTGTGAACGTGTCCTGACCATTTTAAAAAAGAGAACATGACACATAAAATGGCAGGCAATGCATGAAACATCTTCCTATGGTAACGGATAAACTTTTCAGTTATTTCTTTTCCTTATTCTTTCCCATATTTTTTTAATCTTTCCAACATAGTCCAGTATCATCTATAACTAAAATGACAGCATATTAATTTTCAATATCTGAATAAAAATAAAGGGGTTATAATTACACAACACTGCTAATACAGGGGGTGGAAGAATTAAGGGCCATTTTTGAGGATTCCTACCACAACCTCTGGGTCCCAGATTCACATCCTTCCCATATGCAAAATACATGCACCCCTTTCAAAGGTTTTTAAAAAGCATCTACTTAAAAACCAGGATCTCATTTTCTCTATCAGGGCCAGGTATGAATGAGGAGGCTCCCTCGTTCCTTCAGTACCTCTTCTTAAATACTGTCCCACTTGATCTCTGCCTATGAAATCAAGGAGGCAAGTTATCTGCCTCTCACACACACTCAATAGTGATGATGGGACAGACAGAGGATAACCACTGCAGACATTCTTGTTTAAAAATGGTGACAATTGGAGGAACAAAGGAGTCACAGTTCCATATCGGTTCTGCTATCTAATGAGGCAAATATTAGAAATTTATTGATTTGGTCACAAGTCCCTGGGATCATTCTGCATTGCTTTTGTGTCACCTTTTGGAATCTTAGTTCTGTCCCCTGAGCTATCCTTCCTTTTCCATGCTTCTTTTAGTTTGTGTGTGCTGCTAAGCAGCAATTTCAGCCTGCTTCCCGCCAGCATGACTGAGAGGGTCCAAGGGACTTTCTTGATTCCACATTGTTTCTGTCTTCCCTCAGTAAATGTTGGTGATGTTTCTGCAGGTGTGACTCATTTAGGAAATGTGTGGATCTTCTGGGAATCTTCCTGGAGACTAGTGAGTTAGACAAAAGCCTTACCTGTAGATATTTACAGGATAAACCATTTTCAGTCTTGGCCTTCTTCTGAGGCACAACGCCCTTATTTTTCTTAGAAGCCCTGCTATTTAATTGGAGGATCTATGATGTTTACCTTTAGAATTTCTACGGGGTTTTTGTCTTTGGCGTCATATTTAGACCATGTTTTTATTGCAGAACCCTGGATGTGAACTTTGCTTGAAAGTCACTTGTTGGAAGTTCTTTATTTTAGTATCAAATACCATTTGAAGGAGATGAGGATTTTCAAAATTATCGAAATTTTATTTAATAATTTTTTTTCATCAATTTATCTCTATTCTCATATTTTACTATAGGAAGCAAGAATAAGTCAGGTGACATCTTCAAGAGTTTGGTTAAAATATTAGATAGATACAGTTTATTAGGCATATTTGCTGTACTTCATTTAAATGTCATGCCACTGGGATGCCTGGGTGGCTCAGTGGTTGAGCATCAGCCTTCGGCTCAGGGCGTGGTCCCAGAGTCCCAGGATGGAGTCCCACATTGGGCTCCCCTGAAGGAGCCTGCTTCTCCCCCTGCCTATGTCTCTGCCTCTCTCTCTGTCTCTCTGGGTCTCTCTCTCTGTATGTCTCTCATGAATAAAAAAATAAAATCTTAAAAAAAAATAAACTTTATGCCACTGCATAACAAGAAAACTCATTTCTACCATGTCAGTAAGATAGGTGTCACAGTCCTTTAAGCACTCACCAGCAACTTCTTCAAGTCTACAATTCCATGATGTGTTCTAGGCATCTTTACTTTTTTGCAAACACTTTTGTAAAAGTTCATTGCTCCATCCCAAAGTCACTTCCATTTTTTATGTGTTTGTTACTGCTACTTACCAGTATCAAAATCTCTATTGGTTATTTATTAGTATATAAAAATGTCCAGAAAATCTTTGCTACCTCACAGTTTGTATGATATAGGGTCAAGAATTAGGTCCAGCTTAGCTGAGTGCCTCTGCCATAGTGCTTTCATATTTTTTGTAAACATAATTTTCACTATTTTTTGTGTATATACTAGACATGGAATTGTATCATAGATTATGGGTATATTATGTTTTAGTAGTTGGTGGCATAGAGTGTGTGTGTGAGAGCATTTCTACCAGCTGTATATGATTTGTTGACTTGCTCCTCATCATTGAAAACATTGACCTTAGTATCATTGCAATGGGTTGAATGTTTGTGTACTCCCCAAATTCAAATGTTGAGACATTTATCCCAGTGTGGTAGTATTTGAAAGTGTGACCTTTGAGAGGTAGTTACATCAAAAGGGTGGAGCCTTGTGAATGGATTAGTGCCCTTCTAAGACGGGGCCAAAGAACTATAGAGCTGTTCTGCTGTGTAAGGTACAATAAGAAGTAAGCTAGCTGCCTGTAACCCCTAGAAAAGGGCTCTTCCCAAGACCAAACCATGTTGGTACCTTGATCTCAGACTTCCAGAACTGGGAGAAAAAAAATCTGTTGTTGATAAACCACACAAGTTGTGGTATTTTGTTATAGCAGCCCAAACTATGACAATCATTTGCCATTTTTTTACATTACCTTCATTTCATTAGGAGTATATTAATATCTTAGAGATATAACTTGTGTAAGACATAGGCCAAGCCTCTTGATGGAAGGAATGTAAAAAATGAAGGTATCTTTAATTTGCCAGAAACAATTAGAAATCAAGATTAAAGAATAATATCTTAATCACATAATTAGCATGAGAATGTTTGTTTAATCTTACTAAATTTATTTGGGATGGTTAGAAAAAAAACATGAAATAATTATGTCATACCTTATATTTACATAATAATTTGACTTTATTTGTGATAACAGCACTAATTGAACATGCACAAATTTTGGGTACAATCTATCAAATATATAATTTTTTGGCATGATTTGCTGAGATGACTTTCTAAATTTCTTCCTTTTTTGATTTCTAGTTATAGTAAGCAAAAAACAACTAAAAAGATGCTCAACTTGCATTATGTTTATAGTATCATATGAAGTACTGAGAGCCACATTTTCCCAAAGGAAAGCTTTCCTAGGAGGTTTTTTTTTTTTTTTTTTTATGATAGTCACACACACACACAGACACACACACACACACACACAGAGAGAGAGAGAGAGAGAGAGAGAGAGAGAGAGGCAGAGACACAGGCAGAGGGAGAAGCAGGCTCCATGCACCGGATCCCGATGTGGGATTTGATCCCGGGGCTCCAGGATCGCGCCCTGGGCCAAAGGCAGGCACTAAACCACTGCGCCACCCAGGGATCCTGCTTTCCTAGGAGTTTAAGAAAAAAATATTAGTTTAAAGGGAAAATCCAAGTACAAATGAATTCTAATGGAGGAGGAAGTATAGTCATGAAACCTTATTTGAGAATAATGAAATTTCTATATTGTACACCTGAAAGTAATATGACACTGTATGTTAACTAGAATTAAAATAAAAACTTAAAAAATAATGAAATGAGCAATTAAATATTCTTTCTGATCTCATTTCCTATTTCCAAAATATACCTGAATCCTAAACATTAAATTCTTCAGTGTGCTTATAAATGATCAATACAAAAGTATAAATTCACTATTAAATATGTTTATAAATATAAAAACAGTTTGCAACATTTCACAGGGAATATATCTGTAGATTTATTACTCAGAGATTTTCTAAACATTTGAACTTAAAAATATCTAAACCATCCATGAAATCAGGAGTGTTAAGATTCAAAACTTATCTGGACCATTCTAATGCTACAGAAACACTTTAAAAAATATATATTTTATTTATTTATTCATGATAGATACAAAGAGAGAGAGAGAGAGAGAGGCAGAGGGAGAAGCAGGCTCCATGCAGGGAGCCCGAGGTGGGACTCAATCCCAGGTCTCCAGAATCACACCCCAGGCTGAAGGTGGCACTAAACTGCTGAGCCACCTGGACTGCCCTTCAGAAACACTTTGAATTACTGATTTGGGAATTAGAAATTTACCTAGTGTATTCATGTCTGTTATTAATGAATAGATTGCAGAACTCTGAATTAAAATTAATTTCAGATTTCACTTCAAAAATTTGATCTCAGGGACACCTGGGTGGCTTAGCAGTTAAGTGTCTGGCTTTAGACCAGGGCGCGATCCTGGAGTCCCAGGATTGAGTCCCACATCGGGCTTGTTGCATGGAGCCTGCCTCTCTCTCTGCTTATGTCTCTGCCTCTCTCTCTCTTTGTGTCTCTCATGAATAAATAAATAAAATCTAAAAAAAAAAAATGATCTCAGATTCTGCAAGTTCTTTAAGAACATCACATGTGAATTGCCTTTTATCTTTGGAAAGGCATAAACCGAATGGATACAGCTATAAATAGTCACTACAGTAATTAAATTAGACAATTAAA
This sequence comes from Vulpes lagopus, assembly GCF_018345385.1. Lineage (NCBI taxonomy): Eukaryota > Metazoa > Chordata > Mammalia > Carnivora > Canidae > Vulpes > Vulpes lagopus. Next base: position 10,172,321 of record NC_054826.1, on the reverse strand, counting down.
ACATTAAAATATTAGCATATAAGCAAAAGTGGATTTCAATATATATATATATAACCATATAAATATCATAATGAATATTCTGAGCTCAGAAGAAATGAGCATAACAATATATTCCTGAATCTTAGAACTATCTTCATTTACATGTCTAATTGCACTTGATGCTAAACCCAATCAAAATATTTAGCTACATTTTAAATTGGACTCCCAAAGATATTTGATAAAATGTTTCACAAATATGGGCAGGTCCTTGAGCAGGTCTTTTTTTTTATTTATTTTTTTTACATTCTTTACCAGAGATTTATAGGGAGCCTGCTGAAAATTCAGATTTGTGTTAGAAATAGCTGTACTTCTTTCTTTCCATCAAAATCAAAGCATAATGTATATTTTAATGTAAATTTTATCTTTTTTGAACTGTATATGTCAATAAATATCCATTTGCTAGCATACCTCATCCACTTTAGGGAAGTTTTCTCTTGTGCTTACAATGTGGCTTGGGAATATATTACACCTGGCTACCTTGAGAATTCTTTCAGACTACTCAAAGGCTATTACTAAAAGCATAGCACTGTTGACTGTAGTCCATGTAAATATGTGGACACACGTATTTATAGCATATTTCAAGTCTGTCAACCATAACCTATTATTTTTCATTTTTTTATTTTTGAAAATTTACAAGGAAAGCTAAGTTTATATCCAGACAATTTTACCCAGGTAAATGAGTAACATTGGTTTTGATGGCTACACTTTTCCAAGGAATAATCAATTTCTTTAAATGAAAATAGTAATGTTTTTAAAACATTGATTTTTTTTAATTCAAGGGTATTACATTCCTCACTCTAAAGTACTAATTAACTTTTATTTTATTTTTTTTACTAATGAATTTTAATTACATATTTTTAAATTCAACTAACACATTTAATAAAATTTAAGTAATTTAATTTGTTTTAATGATCTCTTAAGTTTATAATAGCATTTTCTGGACATTATGAGAGAAAGAAAAAATTATAAAATATGCCTCCTTTTCTCAAGAAATTTTCAATTTATTTGGGAAATTAAGACATAGAAAAACATACTAAAATAATTAAAGAATATTTTTTAACAAGTTGAAACACTCATATTGTACTTATACAAAATCTAGGTATAATTAATAGATAATTCATTTTTGGTTGTAATAATCAATAGATTATTATAACTGGGCTGTGAGCTGATTTTGAAAAATAAATAAATGTTGGTAATATAAGGAGGAGTTAATTAAAAGTTTGGAGAATTAAGATAAGAAGAATATGTTTTAAAATGTGAATTTATATATTATATTCATACACATCCTAAACATGACAAATATATTAATGTACATAACCCCATAATACATATATGTAATGTTTATTTTATATACATAAACACACACTATGTATGTATGTTTATAAGAAACAAAGTGGGAAGGTGTTTGAAATTTAAAAAATGTAGACAACTTTAGTTTTCAAGTATGTTTGGAACCACTGAAATGTTTTAAGCATGGAATATAAATGTACATTTAAATGTATAGCAAGTCCATGAATAAATTGAAGTGGAAAAATGAAGAAAACAGAAAAGATTTCCAATGCTAGTTTGCTAAGTGTGTGTAGTTAAATAAAATACTCATTGCTCATTTTCATAACTATGAGCAAATTCAATTTTTACCCTAGAGTGTACATATATACATGTATTACACACTTTTAAACATCTGTAATGCATTCTTGGTTAAAATATAGATACAGCCAGGATGAAAATTCAATAAGATCCAGCCACTTACAGGAATTCCCTTAATCATTCATCTTGTTTCTCATTTTTCAAATATATATGTATATATAAAAAAAGTTACCCGTAGTTTTAAGAACACTTCACTAAAACTGTCTTAGTAGTTTTAAGTATATTGTTGGAAGCAGGAAATTACTTTAAAGCAAATTTTCCTTCTATACTGTAAATGATATCTTGAATAACCTTTTCCTCTTCCAAATGCAAGTAGATAAGGAGCTTATTGGTCCTGAAACCATTTTTGTGGTTTGCTAGAGGAGAGACCCACTAATTCAATACTCCTGTATATACAATGCCAGTTGATAGTGAGGAGACATAAAGCTTCAGAGGAATATGGGTATGAAAATACACTTTGCCTCTTGGCTTTTCATTTGGTGCCAGCTAATGTCTTCTAGTGGGACAAAAACAGAATTTTGTCCAATGAAAAGCGTGGAGAGAGGGCAAGACTAGCCCTGAAAGATTGTAATCTTCTACAACTAGGAGCTTTGGCATTGCCCGATGAGGAAACCTTTATAGATACATCGATTAAGTAAGCTACCCAAGATCAATAGTGAGAAATGACAGAGCAGGATTTGAGCCATAATAGCCTAGCATTAGCCAGATGATTATACTCTACAAAACCTCAACAGAACTAGTTATGAAGGAGTCCATCCCCTCCATTTCTCCCTCAAGGCAGATTCATTACCACCTCCCAGTAAGTGCAGAGTCTTTCTTTACAAAAAGAAAATATTTTAAATCAAATTAGCCAACATATAGTACCTCATTAGTTTCAGATGTAGTGTTCAATAATTCATCAGTTGCGTGTAACACTCAGTGCTCATCACATCACATGACCTCCTTAATGCCCATCACCCAATTATCTTATCCCCTCTCCCACCTCCCTTGCAGCAACCTTCAGTTTGTTCTTAGAGTTAAGAGCCTCTCATGGTTTTTCTCCCTCTCTGATGACTTCCCATTCAATTTTCCCTCTCTTCCCCTGTGACCCTCTCTGCTGTTTCTTATATTCCACATGTCAGTGAAACTATATGAAAATTGTCTTTCTCTGATTGGCTTACTTTGCTCAGCATAATACCCTCCAGTTCCCTTCATGTCAAGGTGAGTATTCATCCTTTCTGATGGCTGAGTAGTATTCCATCGTGTGGAATATATATATAATCTGTATAAAACACAAACACCATATGATTTCATTCACATGTGGAATGTAAGAACCAAAACAAATGAACAAAGGGAATAAAGAGAGAAACATAAAAATAGACTCTGTATATATATATATTTTTTTTGAGGGACATCTGAGCTCTTTCCATAGTTTGGCTATTGTGAACATTGCTGCTATGAACATTGAGGTGCAGGTGCCCCTTCATATCACTGCATTTGTATGTGCAGTCTTTCTACACAAGTGATAATCTCTGTAAGCAGTAACAGTATTCCCTAGTATCCAAAGACACGTGATTGAGTTCAGATTTAAGCACAATGAGAAAAAAAAAAGAAGAAAAAAAAAAGATTCAGCACTATCTGTTTCAGAACTGAATAAGCCTTAGGGTTTCTTGAGTTTTCAGAAAATGGAGGGAAACTTAATTTGGATATCTTTTATTCTGTTTGTGATTAGGAGAACAGACTTTCTTGTGAGAACAAATATAGTGGGTTGGATTATGTCCCCCACAGAAAGGTACGTGCAATGCTTAACTCCCAGAACCTGTGAATATGTTCCTTTTTGGAAAAGGGGTTTTACAGGTATAAATAAGCTATAGATCTCAAGATGACATTCTCCTGGGTTTAGGGTGGGTCCTAAACCCAATAGCAATACTTTGTAAGAGGCACACAGAGGAGATGACCATGGGAAGATGGAGACAGAGATTGGAGTTACTCAGAATCATAGGAACATCTGAAGCCAATAATTGGAAGAGCAAAGGAGCTGATTCTCCCCCAAAGACTTTGAAGGAAATGTTAACCTTATGAGACCCTGATTTTGGACTCTGACTTAACAATCAGTGAGAGAAAAAAAATATTTTCTCCTAAACCACTCAGTTTACAGTAATTTTTTACAGCCCGACTAAGACACTAATACAACAGGATTAAATAAAAATCAGCCGTTCCTGACCTTTTTAATATTGATTATAATAATGAAACAAGGGAAATTCGGTCCTGTCACCTTTTCATCTCTTATGAATACACAAGTAAAATAGTTCAGAGTTTTTTTGGCAATATATCTTTATACTTAACCAATAACTACATCAATAAGTGAATGTTAACTTACTTTTTAAGATATGTCAAATATTTGGAAAACATTTTTTTTAAAGAAACACACAATAAAAATGGAATAATTTATATCTTTGGCTTTCTGGTTATTAAAAGGTCTTTAATGCTCTTGTTTCTTTTGGATAGGAATTGTTTCATTCCTTATAGGATGTATAATTGTGTGATTAAACACATTCATTTCAGACAATGTGAATTAATATTGAGGCTCTACCATTTTAAGTTGTGTGTCCTTGGACAATTTGCTAAAATTCTTATAGGAAAAATTTACTCATCCCTAAAATAAGCAAAATAATTTTCTGAGGAACGTCCATGCTTTTCCACCGGGGCTGCACCAAATTTGCATTTCCACCAACAGTGTATAAGTGTTCCTTTTTTTTCACATGCTCAACAATACTTGTTATTTCTTGTCTTTTTGATTCCAGCTCCTCTGGCAGGTGTAAAATAGTATTTCATTGCGGTTTTGATTTGCATTTCCCTGATGATTCATGATGTTGAGCATCTTTCAAGTATCTATTGGCCATCTGCAGGTTTCTTATAAAAAAATGTGTATTCAGTATTCTCTGCCCATTTTAATTAATTAATTAATTGGTGTTGAGTTGTACAAGTTCTTGATATATTTTGGTTAATTAACCTCTTATATCAGATATATCATTTACAAATATCTTCTTCCATTCAGTAGGCTGTATTTTAGTTTGGGGATGGTTTCCTTCACTGCGCAAACCCTTTTTATTTTTGTGTAATCCCAGTAGTTCATTTTCTTGCTTTTGCTTCTTTTGCCTGAGGATAAAATTACCATATGATCTAGTAATTCTACTGTTGGATCTAGTAATTCTACTGTTGGATATTTTTTTAAGATTTTATTTTTTTATTCACGAGAGACGGCAAGAGAGAGAGGCAGAGACACAGGCAGAGGGAGAAGCAGGCTCCATGCAGGGAGCACGACGTGGGACTCAATTCCAGGGCCCCAGGATCACATCCTGGGCTGAAGGCAGGTGCTAAACCATTGAGCCATTTGGGCTGCCCTACTGTTGGATATGAAAATGAAAACACTTACTTGAAAAGATACACATGCTACTATATTTATTGAAGCATTATTTATAATATCCAAGATGTGATAGCAATTCAAGTATCCATCAGTAAATGGTTGAATAAAACAGATGAGGTATATATATATATATATATATATATATATATATATATATATATATAATGGAATATAACTGAGCCATAAAAAGAAATGAGATCTTGCCATTTGCAAGTGTGGATGGACCTAGAGAGTGTAATGCTAAGTGAAGTAAGACAGCCAGAGAAACACAAACACCATATGATTTCATTCATATGTGGAATGTAAGAACCAAAACAAATGAACAAAGGGAAAAAAGAGAGAAACATAAAAATAGACTTTGTTTTGTTTTTGTTTTTTCATTTTTTAATTGAGTATGGAGCCCAGTGCAGGGCTTGAACTCCCAACCCTGAGATCAAGACCTGAGCTGAGATCAAGAGTCAGACGGTTAAGCCACCCAGGCACCCCCCAAAAGCAGACTTTAAAATAGAATAAAATAATGGTTGCCAGAGGGCAGGTGGATGGAATGATGGGTGAAAATAGGTGAAGGAGATGAAGAGCACATTGATTGTGATGAGCACTTAGTAATGTTTGGAATTGTTGAATATATACACTGTACAACTAAAACTAAACACTGTGTGTTTATTACACTTTAATAAGATTAAAAAATAAATTATGCTATCTAATACACAAAAATAATAAATAAAATGAGCAAAATAAGACTTCCTATTATATAGAGGTTCTGAAGACTAAATAATAAAATGTATGTACTTCTGCTCTTTGTTGTTATTAGGGTAATGGTTCTTCAGAGAGAGAGAGAGAGAGAGAGTAATGATTGTAAAGATAATACATGAACAATATTTATAATGCCAGGTATATGACATCACAGTATTTATTATATTATTGCTCTGTTTGATTTTAACTATTTTTCAATTGGAGAAAAATGGAAAAAGCTTATAGAAATGTAATTTATTTTTTAATATCAAAACACTTATTTAAGGTAATTATAATGAATTGTCTGGTGTTAGAATAATTTATTTTAATGTCTAAAATGTATTACTCTTCCATTAAGTGGTTAATAGTTATTTGAAAATGAATAGGCACTTTATTTGTTAATAGCTTCTTAAATTTAATTACCTCAGAACATCTGTGTAGTTACCGTACAAGGCAGGTTACTTAATGTTTGTTAATAAGAAGCAGAAAGATTTAAAATATTTTTATTGTTAAATCTTTTGTTAGGTTCATTGAAAAGGTCCATGTAATTTATATGGGTGTACAGTTTAAATTTTTTTGGGAGGTGGATAATCCATGAAATAGTTTTTTTAAACATAACCTTAATGTCAATGGAATAATTAGTAGTACATAACCATTAAACATTGTTTACAGTGTTTTTTATTTTCACAGTATAACCTTGTAAAATACTTCATAGACACTTCAGATATATTTTAAAGTAGTTAAGAGTAGAGGTATAGTTTGCTAACTTAACTAATTTACTTAGAAATACATCTACCATAATTCATAATTGCGGGTATATTAGGAGTAGTTAGAAGTCCTATTTTTCTTTAAATAAAACTCCTGTTACTTGAATGATGGATTAAGTAGTTTTCTCCTCAGTTTTATTTTATTTTATTTGTGTATTGTCTAAAACAAAACGTTTGAAACTAAAATCTCATAATTTCAAGGATTCCTTCACCAAAGATATTGAATACTTTTGACAACTCACGTCTAAGTTTTATGGAATATAAATCATAGTATTATAGCCATATACTCTGTGATCTTTTACTACTTGAGATTTCCTAAGACAACATGTTCATTAGCACTAAGAACTTCTTAATCATATGAATACTTTTGAATACGATGAAAGATGAATATGATCCTTCTCATTTCAAAAGCTAGCAAACATTACAAATTTTAAGATTGAACTGTCCCATTTGATTTAAGGTTGTGATTCAGCCAGTATACTCATCCACAACAAATGCACACATACTCCCAGACAACACACAGAAACATTCACTTTAGAGCATGTTCTAAATGACAAAATGCAATTTTTCCCTAACTTTACTATTAACAAAATTTCTACCCTTCAATTAATAACTTAACCATTGAATAGCAAAGATATATATTTTTAAAGATTTTACTCATCTCTTTGAGAGAGAGCGAAAGAGAGAGCATGAAAAGGGGAGAGGAGAAGCAGACTTGCTGAGCATGGAACCCACTCAGGGCTTGATCCCAAGACCCTGGGCTCCAGGGACCAAGACAGCAGGCAGAAACCAACTGAGTCACCCAGATGCCCCAAGGATCTACTGTTTCTATTTTCCTTAGCTTTCAAAAATCAATAGGGGCTATATTCTTCAAATGGGGATAGTGTATGGTTTTGAGCAGGGAGTTTTATCTCCCCATGTTCAAATCTCACTCTCCATCAGAGCTATTTCATTGTTCTTCATGTTTTTAGGGCACATACTCATATTTTTAATGCTTCACTCTGTAATCTTACAGCCATAAGCTCTGAGCAACCTGGGAAAGTTACAACTGTGCTAACATGAATAATTAAATTATTAAATGAGACTCACATGAATCAAAGACCTTACTCCTAGAATCTAGACTTTTTAATACTTTCATGCTTGCAGAGAATCAGAGGACATAGTCAAACAATAAGAGGTTTGGTACAAACAACAACAAGGCAGTTACCCAGATCCTTCTGCTTCACTCAGACACATGTTTTCTCACTTGGAGTAGATGAACTCTCTAAATGAGCTAGGTGGATAATCTTACACTGCAGAGAACACAAATTTTGAGACATCTTTATTTTAAATCCCAGAGAGCTGTGTAGTTTACATGAAATTGATCAGAGCTATGCCTTATAAATCCAAAGATTCCAGGTTTCTGTACTATACCCAGTACTAAACTAGGAGTATTCTGATCAGGGCAGTGCACAGCTGGTAATTTATTCCTAGCAAATGCCATTAATCTATTTATGAAAAGATCTATTATCAATATTAATTTAATCAAGGAGATTAAATTACATCTACTACATCTACTGCTGGCTTATTTTCTACTGGAATATTCTTTTAATAATCTGGAGAGAAATGAATCATAGGCCAACTGGTGTAATTCTTTTCTTCTGACTCTAAATAAATAGAAATGTATTTTATGAGTTAGGTTACAGCCTAGACTTAGTTTTTATCTATTTACTGGCTTAATTTATAGTATCTCTAAAATTATATTGGAGGATCTACATTCAATACAAGGACCCTTTGTTAGCCAGAATGTGTCTCAGGAAAATGATATCTGCTTCATGGACTTGTATCTTCCCATATTACTAGCTTGGTGGTATCAAATAGTCATAATGCTACTGAATAGTGTTTGAGGTGTCTCTTATTAGTACACCTGACTCATTGGGATTTTAGAAATGGTTATGCCATCAAGATAAAATGCTTTTGTACACCAAAGTATTTTAGGAGGAAACAGTTGATAAAACCAAAAACCAATTGACAAATGGGAGAAGATATTTGCAAATGACATACCAGATGAAGAACTAGTATCCAAAATCTATAAAGAGCTTATAAAACTCAACACCCAAAGAACAAATAATCCAATCAAGAAATGGGCAGAAGACATGAACAGACATTTCTTCAAAGAAGGCATACAAATGGCCAAAAGACACATGAAAAAGTGTTCAACATCACTAGGCATCAAGTCAAAACTGCAATAAGATACCACCTCACACCAGTCAAAATGGCTAAAATTAATAAGTCAGGAAATGACAGATGTTGGTGAGGATGTAGATAAAGGGGAACCCTCTTAACACTGATGGTGAGAATACAAATTGCTGCAGCCACTCTGGAAAACAGTACGAAGGTTCCTTAAAACGTTGAAAATAGATCTGCCTTATGACCCAGCAATTACGCTTCTGGGTATTTACCCCAAAGATACAAATGTGGTAACCCAAAGAGCATCCGAACCCCAAAGTTCATAGCAGCAATATCCACAATAGCCAACCTATGGAAAGAACCCACATGTCCATCAATAGATGAATGGATAAAGAAGGTGTGGTATATATATATATATATATATATATATATATATATATATTCAAAATCAGAAAGGGAGACAAACTGTAAGAGATTCTTAATCATAGGAAACAAACTAAGGTTGCTGGAAGGGAGGAGGGTGGGCAGAGAGGGTAACTGGGTGATAGACATTAAGGAGGGCATGTCATGTAATGAGCACTAGGTGTTATATAAGACTGATGAATCACTGATCTCTACCTCTGAAACTAATAATACATTATATGTTAATTAATTGAATTAAATACAAATTTAAAAAACAGTACACTGAGTAATTTTTTTTTATTTTTTTTTTATTTATTTATGATAGTCACAGAGAGAGAGAGGCAGAGACACAGGCAGAGGGAGAAGCAGGCTCCATGCACCGGGAGCCTGATGTGGGATTCGATCCCGGGTCTCCAGGATCACGCCCTGGGCCAAAGGCAAGCGCCAAACCACTGCACCACCCAGGGATCCCCTACACTGGGTAATTTATAGGATTGTTGACTCATTATATTGTACACCTGAAACTAATATAACACTATATGTTAATATGCCAATTAAAAATAAAAACAAAAACAAAACACAAAAGAAATCGCTATATCAAAGGAGGAAGATTATTTTTAGTTCTATGTACGTAAGAATTCTTACTGATAGTTTGGAATTATATGTACTTTGAAATCAAGTCATCATTATTTTAATATCAGTTTGTGACATATAAGACAAAATTATATAATCCTCTTGAAAAACCATGATATATTTGGCAAAAGTAAGTCTGAATTCCTACTGAAAGGCAAGAACCAATGCAACCCTAGCAATGAGTGACTAGGTCCTCCAGACACAGCTCATGTTCTCTGCTTTCCCATCATTTGCACCAATCCTTACATATTCCTAAATTTAAATCAGAGTAACAAATAAGTATTTATTATCACAATCAGATCCTTTTTTCTATAATGAAGTCAAAGTAAAATCTTCTGGATTCCCTATTTTTGTAAGAACTATAGATACAGGGCACGTGATGGCTCAGTGGTTGAGCATCTTCCTTTGGCTCAGGTTGTGATCCGGAGTCCTGGGATCGAGTTCTGCATCGGCTCCTTCCAAGGAGCCTGCTTCTCCCTCTGCCTATGTTTCTGCCTCTCTCTCTATCTCTTTAATAAATAAATAAAAACTTTTAAAAAAGCAATAAATATGACATTTGACCAATAAGACATTATTTATTTATGTTTAATTTAAATTTAACTTAGTTAACATACAGTGCAATATTGGTTTCTGGAGTAGAATTCGGTGTTCATCACTTACATACAACACCAGTGCTCCTCACAGAAGTGCCCTCCTTAATCCCCATCACTCATCTAGCCCATCCCTACCCACTTCCTTCCATCCACCTTCAGTTTGTTCTCTATTGTTAAGAGTCTCTTATTGTTTACACCCTCTCTGGATATTTTTTTAAATTTAAAAAAAAGTAGAAAAGAACATACAATTTTTGAAGGGAGGAGCATTTTGCATCTGTTTATGTGAACACATGTTTTTTTACAAAAAAGTTTGAATTAAATGCCTTTATTAGATAAACAAGTTTAAGAACCGTGATGGATATATAAAAAAAATTAATGAACTGAGAAAAGAAGTAAAACTTTAAATTAATTGTTTTTCAATAAACTTAATGTATGTTTCTATGAAGAGAAATGGTGTATGAAGTTTTAAAAAGTTCTATCATCAAAATATTTCAAATTGCACATCTATGAAAGACCACACATTTAGTGAAACATAAATTGCATGTGTTTAAGTGATACAATTAAACTCTAAATTTAGCCAAAATGACTATTGATCTGTGCATTGGAAATATGGCCAAGCACAGCAGAATTTTTTGGAAAAAAATATAAATCTTTTGTCATTTTCTACTACTTGTTGAGAACACGGATATAAGTATTACTCCCCAATTAGGTAAATGCACTGATGTCTTTCACTAATTTTTGGTGTGTATGCAAGCACAATATTAAGAAATGGTTATTTTTTAAAGAAAAGTCTTAGAATTTTAAACCTTAAAATATAATATGGCCAGTCTTTGCCATTTGATACTTTTTTTTGACATTCTCAATTTGAATAAAAGAACATAACAATTTACCAAAAGTTTTAATATAAATAGCAATGATACTAGGCAGGAGAAGAGAACTTAAAAAAAAAAAAAAAAAAAACGACATTCAGGGTCTTTATTCAGGCGGGAAGGCAGTAGAGATGGTACCCGATGGGATGCATTTGAGGCTGTCTTCACTGGAATGAGACAAAAATGCTGGTTTGTGAAGATATAGTAACACTTCTAATATTTGAGACAATCCATATTAGAATATATATGAGGGTAATTTTAGAGCCAAAGACACTTGTTATATGTAACTGGCCTTCTTATTTATGACTCTGTAATCAGTACTGGAATCTGGTTCATCTCTAGCCCAGCGAAGATACGGTTTCATTATATTGGGTAATCATTTTGGAATTTTTGCCAAATCTCACTAGCTTTTCCAAAGAGTTCATTACATTTGATTTTTTTTTTTTTTTTTTTTTTTTTGTACAGATACATCCTATATACTTTCTGCTACTTTCTGGGCTAGGATCTTCTGTTCTTTACAACTTGAAACTGGTACAACTAATATTGCTTTGTATCATCTCTCCATGAATAGATTTTTGAAGCATCTTTGCGGCAGCCAAAAGAGCAAGTAAATAGACGAAGGATTATTAAAACTATCATCTCAACCATTCTTTTCAAGTGTTCTATTAAATTGAGAGTTATAAATAAACTCAGAATGAAGAATAAGACTTCATGACACAAAATAATATATAGACTTTCAAAAGAAGTATCCGACACAACCCAAAGAAAACAATTTCTAATACCTCTCACTCAGTTTTATATCATTAATTCTCGTCTGACAGTTTGGGGTCAGTAGGCTAACACTTAAAATCATCTGCTTGTTTTGCTGCCTTTGAGTTTCCAGTCTGCCGTCAAGAATTCATCTGTTTTTTAATGACAGAGTGTTGGAGATCCTGATTCTTAGAATCCTTGGCACACTCCGTATTTTGAAGTTCAAAGGCTACACTCCTTAGATGTTCTTTTCTGAGGAATTAATAATTGGCCTCTAGTGGTTTACAGGCAGCCCCCGGCAAGGTGAGGGAAGAATAGAAACTACTTGCTGCGGAAATAATGGATGGATCACGTTCTTTTATTATGGGAACTGACAATAACTGAATGGCATAGAGTGCGATCCTCTATTGGGAGTAAATATATGGATATATCTGTAATTCCGCTTAAAGACAAGCATTTTGATGCAAGATTATATTATAGATTTGAAAAAGTCGACAGCTCTCTGGAGTGTTTCATTACATCCTAAAGAGTTTCAGCAACAATCACCACATCAGCCCTGGCCACTCCAGATAATGTTCTGAGTTTGCAAAGAAGTTTACTCTCTTGGTAACTTGTGCGGGGCCAGTCCTGGAAGTTTCTACAGCCCTTCTCCCTCTAGGTCCTTTGTATCTGCTCTCTTTTGGTTTGTATTTGCGTGGAATATTTTTTCCAGCCTTATGCATGTCCTTAGATCTTAGGCGAGTCTCATATAGGCCTCGAATAATTGGATCCTATTATTTCTGCCAGTCTATATTTTTTCTTTCGGGAGTTTAAACCATTTATCATGATGAGTAATGATTCAGGAGTTTAATTAGTTTAGAATAATTACTGATATGTAGGGAGTTAGTATTGAGCTTTTTTTGTTTTCTGTATCATAACTTTATGTCTCTCATTTCCTTTCATACTAACCACCTTTGTGTTTAGTTGATTGTTAAATTTTATTTGTCTGTTTGTTTGTTTACTTATTTGTAGTGACATGTTCTCATCCTGTTCTCATGTTCTTTTGTATATGTTCTATAGATATTCTCTCTTTCTGGCCACCATTGATGGTTACATATAGTATTCTAAAGCTATAGCAATCTATTTTAAGCCGACACCAACTTTACTTCAATCACATACAAAATTCTACTTTTTTGCAGCTCCTCTCCCCCTTTATGGGTATTATTGTCACAACTTACATCTTTCTATATTGTGTGTCCATTAATGCTGATTTATAATTTTTTTTATGGTTTTTGCCTTTAAATCCTATAGAATACTAAAAATTGGAACTGCAAACCAAAATTGCAATGATACTGCTTGTCTATGTATTTACCTTTATTGGAGAACTTCATTTTTTTTTTATGGCTTTGAAAGGATTTGAATCACCACGTAGCTTTTGTTTATAAAAAAAAAAAAAGAAAGTCTTAATTTCTACCTCATTCTTGAAGGGCAGTTTTATCAGAAGTAGAATTTTTGACTGACAGGCATTTTTTTCTTTCAGCACTTTAATATATCACTCCCAACTCCTGGGTATAGAGAGTGCTTGGAACACCAGGATTCTCTTCTGAATATCCAAAAGGATTAAAAGCAGAGTCTCAAGGAGATACTTGCACAATTGTGTCTCTAGCAACATTATTCACAGTAGCCAAAAAGTGGGAACAACCTAAGCGTTCATCAAAAATTAATTAACCAAATATGACATATAAACACACTAGAATATTCAGCCTTAAAAAAGGAGATTTTGATGCATATTACAGCATTCATGAGTGAATCAGAACACATTACGTTAGGTGAAGTAAGCCAGGTACAAAAGGACAGTTACTGTTTGATTCCATTTATATGAGGTACTTAAAGTAGTCAAGTTCACAGAGACTGAACAACAAATATGGTGGTTGCCAGTCGCTGGGGAGAAAGAGGAATGGGGAGTTGATATTTAGTGGGGATAGAGTTTTGCTTTTGCAAGATGACAAAAGATCTGGAAATTGATTGTATATGATGTGAATGTCTTAGCACACTGAAGTATAGACTTAAAAATGGTTAATATGGTAAATTTTATGTGCATTTTACCACAATTAATTTTTTTAATGTAGAAAGGAAACTAACATATAAATATTATTTGTAACTTTTTTTCTATTTTGTTCACATGTGTTTTTTTTTCCTTTTTTCTTTATTTAGGAGGAATTTTACAAAAAACTAGCTAATGACATGAGGAGGTTAAACAGAATCTTATTTTATTACCACGTACTTGATTTATTTATACTTTGGTGGGTATTTGGAAACACACAAATAGCATAGTAGATTTTGACATTCACCTTAGGGCTCTGATTTTTGACTTAGGTTTTATACAGATAGATGAAATCTCTGTAAATGTAGGGAAGCTAGTGAGTAATTTGAAGAATGATATCTCGTCCATTAGAAGAGTAATTTTTTTTTTTTCCACAGCTGGTACTTAAATAGTGTCTGTTATTATGTTTTCATAAATGTAATCTTCCTAATGATGGCAAATAGGTGAACATTTCATGTAGATTCTTACAATGTTGAAATATGTTATAGGGTGACTTTTATGCTTTTAGACTTTTTTAAAGAAATGTGGAGTCATTAACTGAGTAGAAAGTTATTTACTGGGAAGGAGGTGAAGACCTAAAACTCTGAAACTTAGGTCAGACCAGATGTGATTGAGTTACAGTTGGGAAATATAAAACTGGTGTTTTTTTGTTTTGTTTTTTGTTTTTCTTATATATTACAAAATCTTTTCAAGACACGGGTATACAATAGTTAAGTCTTTCTATCAGAATATACTTCTACAGTAGCAAGTTTCACCTATTACATTTTTATTACTTGTATATATTATCTCCCTGATTATTCTTTCTGCATTTGTGCATGAGATCAGATATTTTTATATTTATGACAGAGAAAAATGTGTCACTTTATCTTCTTGTACTCATCCAAATGAAAAATTAAATTAACAAGAAGAAATGTGCTTATACATTTCCGTATTCATAAATTACCTTACCTTTTCACTACGTTTATGGAGCAACTCACTCCCTAGTAAATTATTTGGTTATGCTATTTTATCATTAGAGCAGATTGGTATTAATAAGGTAACTAACTTTTTAAAATCATTCAAAAAGTTGAAATTTGGGTGAAAGTTAAATATTTTTGGCAGATAAAATGAAGGTGATGAAAGACTCTTCACTCTGACAATGGCATGCTTTCAGAATTTAAACCACTTTGACCTCTTTTTCAGGATTTCAAATTGTAAAACTCCATAAAATTTTTTCATCTGGCCAAGAACTCTATCAGCAAAATGCATTGCCGTCTCAACTGTCAGATAATTTATGATCTAATATTAGAGCAAGAGATATTTAAAAATAAATGGATATCTTTTCCTACCAAGTGCACAAGAGATCTTCTCATCTGACAAATTTAAAATTGATATTTATCAACATGAGGGAAATATGGCAAGATACCAAAGTTTAAATTCACTCTATTCTATGAACTACGGTATAATGAGCTGTCATATATGTCAAAAGCAATCACTGCCTGAATTTCTATAGTCTTTGAACTTGGGGAAAGGTCCTTTTTACTGTTTTCATTTTCCATTTTCACTCACCATGAATTTTTTTTTGAGGTTCTAGATACAAGTTTTAACAATACAGAGTAGAGGAAAAAATCACTTCAGAATATTAGAATATTTTATGTAGTTTACAAATTAAATGCACTCATCTCAGGACTATCCCCAGCGTTACTTTTTAGTTCCTTTAGATACAGTACATATTGTAATTTGTATTGCATGATTGAAAAGGTAGGAAATGTCACCCTTAAAGTTTTTTTTAATTTTTATTTAGGTTAATTTTAATATAACTATCAGTGAAACAGCATATTATTTTCTAAGCAAGTAGACTGCTTAAGAATATACTGTTAACACCAATGACAAATGCAACTTGAGAAGAATATTTATAATTACAGATTTTTTTATATTCAAATATTACTTCATATAAAAAGTTCTTATATTATTTCAAAAACATGAGAGGAGAGCTATAAGAGCATTTGTCCAAGTGAACCCAGTTCTCTGTATAATTTCTCATGCAGTTAATAGATATAAACAGTGAAAATTGTACCAGTCCATTAGTTTAGGAATAATCAAATGATTTTGTTTACACCTAGCTTTTATGTCATTTTACAATGCCTCAAAAAATATTTTAAAAGTACACACATGAATAAGAATGATATAACATGTATCAGCATCCCCATCATTGAAATTTAAGTAATAAAATAATAAAAACAGCTTTGAAATTTCCTGTGTTATGCTCTTTGATCTCTGTCTTAATTTTTCTCTTCAATCTACCCCATTTGAGGCAAGTAGGCAAGTATTCTTCAGAATGTGAATGTGTCATCTACCTAAATTTCTTTATGGATCCTTGCTACATTTGTAAATAACTATATAGTATTATTCTGCAATTTTACATGCTATTGGTGCTTATTGTTTCTATCATTTGTGGCATTCTGATTCCTACCCTGGAAGACAGTTTATTCCATGTCATAAATATACTAGGATATATTCAAAAATGTTACATTGATTACATTCAAGTTGTTACTTTTTTTTTTTTTTTTTTTAATGCAAACAGCACTGATACATTTGTGATCCTTTTGTCCTTGGGCACTGATGTGAGAGTTTCTCTAAGATACATACTTTGGGATACAATTGCCATTTTGTAGAGTAACTGTTTTTTTTTTTTTAAGGTTTTATTTATTTATTCATGAGAGATACAGAGAGAGAGAGACAGAGACAGAGACAGGCAGAGGGAAAAGCAGGCTCTAAGCGGGGAGCCCCATTTGGGACTCGACACCGGGTCTCCAGGATCAGGCCCTGGGCCGAAGGCAGGTGAGCCACATGGGCTGTGCTTAAGTGTATTTTTAAATAAACCAGATATTGCCAAATGTCCGTCCAGAATCAGAAATAATTCGCAACTGAAACATTGTGTGTTTCCCTTCCCGTTTTCTATATATTTGATGATACCTGATATTATCATACCTCACTGGTTCTCAGTGAAGGATACACTTGCCCCTAGAGTATTGGTAATATTTCTTTTATTTGTTCTTTTAATTTGTTCATTTGTTTTTTTCCTAGTATGGTCCCTAGAATTTTTATTGGTGTGTGTGTGTGATAAAATATATAAAACATAACATTTACCATTTTCATAATTTATAAGTGTATAATGCCATGGTATTGTAAATATTCACATTTTGGTACAACCATCATCACCATCCATTTCTAAAATTTTTCCTTCCTAAATTGAAACTCTATATCCATTAAACACTACCTCTGCACTAGCTGCCCTCTCCCCAGCCTCTGGTAGCCAGTATTCTACTTTCTTTCTCCATGAATTTGGCTAATACTTAAAGTATTTCTTATAGGTAGAATCAAATTGTAATTGTCCTTTCATTCCTGGGTTATTTTACGTGTTACATGTATTAGAATCTCCTTCTTTTTTAGGCCAAATAATATTCTATTTTGTGAACCTACCACATTTTGTTTTTCCGTTTATCTGTAAATGGACATGTGCCTTATTTCCACCTTTTAGCTATTGTGGATAATACTTTTACCAATATGGGTGTTCAGGTAGCTGTTCAAGTCCCTACTTTTCATTCTTTTGGTGTGTATTCAGAAGTGGAATTGGTAGATCATAGAGAAATTCTGTGTTTAATTTTCAGGAACCACCATGCTGTTCATCAAAGTGTTTTTACACTTTACATCCCATAAGAAGTGTACAAGTATTCTAATTTCTCTACATTCTCACTAATGCTTGTTATGTTCTCTACTCTTCCTCTTCTTCTTCCTCTTCCTCCTTCTTCTTCAATAACAACCATCATAATCTGAGGATCTAGTGTCACAACCTGAAGGGTCCTCCTGACATCCAGTAAACACATGTTGTGGCCCAGGCCCCACCACAAAGAACATCTAGCCAAAGATGTCAATAGCACCAGAGTTGAGAAACCTTCATTATACTCATTATTTTTTGACAAATGCATGACTGTAAAATGGTATCTAATTGTACATATGAAGATATATACATATATATTATCAGATATTTGTTACAAAATAATTGCTAATTTCATATAAACTTTTATTGGAGAAGTCGAGTCACACTGATCACTAAATTTATCAGGTCAATCTTTATGATTTAAATTTTTATCTAATCACAAATAAATATCTGTATTAATTTATGTATCCTTTTATGTCTACAATGCTAATTCATATCTTTATCTTTTTCTTCAGTCATGTCACAATTTTAAGAAACTTAACTGTCCATTTGTCCTTTTCCTATTTTTATAGTGTTATTTTTGGCATTTAGGTCACACTTAAATCTCTCTATATATATAGATTAAATCTATATATAGATATATATTTCTGTAATTATAAATGTTTATTGACATTTTATCAACTTTTTTTTCATCATTGCTTATTTCTGACTGATATGTTCAGATATAATTTTCTTTCGTATTAAATTATACCTTTAAATTTCTCTCACAGATTAGTAAGGAAACATCTTGTAAGGCACTAAAGAGACAAAGATTCTATATAATTGAATGACAGTCATGCTGACAGCAGCTTTTCACACACAATAATAGAAACCAAAATACAGTGGAATAATCTCTTTAAAGTCTTAAGGAAAATAACTCAAGCTGGAATTCCATACCCAGGTAGACTGTCAATTATAGTGAAGATAGAATAAATACATTTCAAATATAATGAGAGTATACTACTAATAATTCTTCCCCTAGATATTCAACACAAAAGAAAATGAAACTAGAATGAAAGAATATGGTATAAGAAGCAATAGTGAAAAAGAATCCAGTAGTACATTTTTTTTTTTTGTCTTTTTTATCCTTCTAATTTACCTTGCTGGTGACTCAGTGTGCTTTGCAATATAACAACAAATACTTTTCTTTAATTCTGGGAAAATCTTAAGCATTATATCAGCACTCTACTTTTCTGTTACTAAATTAGCCATTTAACGCATTTAACCACTCTTTTACTTGTATTCTAGTTGTGCATACTTCTTACCACCCTATTATTTCCCCATTACTAATTTCTTGGTCTTATTTCTTAAAATTTTCACTATTACATGTTTATTTTCTATTTTATTATTTTTAGATTTATTTTATTACTTTCTTTTTGCTTTCTGTGAGTTTATTTTTGTTGTTTATTTAAGTTTTATTTAATTATTGCTTCTAAAACAAGTGGATATAGATTATTTTTAAGTAAAACTTTATTTTTTAGAGCAGTTTTAGGTTTATAGCAATATTGACAGGAAGATACATAGATTTCCTACTCACGTCTGTCCCCACACATGCACAGATCCTCCATTATCATCATCCCCCACCAGAGTACAAAATTTGTTTCAAATGATGAACCTACACTAACACATAATCACCCAAAGTCCACAGTTGACATTATGGTTCACGCTTGGTGTTGTATATTCTATGAGTTTAGAAAAACATATAATGCTATGTCCCCATCATTATGGTAGAATAAAAAGTGTTGTCACTGCCCTAAAAATTCTCCATGCGTAGCCTATTCATCCCTCTTCACCTCAACAATCCTTAGAAACCAATTGATCTTTGTACCTTCTCCATATTTACTCCTTCACCGGAATATCATAAAGTTGGAATCATACAGTATGTACCTTTCCAGGTTGGCTTTTTATGGCTTGGTACTTCATTTATTTTTAGTACCAAATAAGATTCCCTTGTCTGCAAGTATCGGTTTATTTACCTATTCTCTAACTGAAGGACTTCTTGGTTGCTTACAAGATTTGCCAGTTATGAATAGAGATGCAGTAAACATCCTTGGGCAAGTTTTTATATGAACATGAGTTGTCAACGTCTCAGGGCATATACCATGGAACATGACTGCTTGATCATATCATGAGTATGTTTAGTTTTGTAAAAAAAACACTAGCCTGTCTTCCAAAGCAGCTGCACCAAGTTGCATTCCCACCAGAAGTGAATGAGAGTTCCTGTTCCCTACTTCCTTGTCAGCCTTTGCTGTTAGTGTACTTGATTTTGGCCATTCTAATAGATGTGTAGTGGAATCTCATTGTTGTTTTAATTTTCATTTCTCTGATTACACATAATGAGCATATTTCCATATGCTTATTTGCTACTGAATATATATTTCCTGGGGTGTCTGGTAAGATCTTTAGCTCATGCTTCATCTGGATTATTTTTTTGTTATTCAGCTTTAAGTGTTACTTGCACATTTTCAATAACTATTGATTATCAAATTTGCAAATATTTTCTCCCAGTCTGTGGCTTAACTCCTCATTTCCTTGATGTTGTCTTTTAGAGAGTAGATTTTTAAAATTTTAATGAAATCTACTTTATTCATTATATCTCTCATGGATCATGCTTTGGGTGTTATATCTAAAAAGTCATCACTATACTCTAGATCATTTATATATTCTCCTGTATTCTAATAGCTTTGTAGTTTTGTATTTTATATTTGCATCTGTAATTGTATATTTACATCTGTAAATTCATTTTAAGTTATTTTTTGTGAGGGTTCTTCTCTTTATTACCTAACCTTTAATCTGCACAATTCTTTTAAAATACTTCTTGGGGTATTTGGGTGGCTCAGTCAATTAAGTGTCTTCCTTTAGCTCAGGTCAAGATCCCAGAGTACTGGGATTGAGCCCGGTGTAAGGCTCCCTGCTCAGCAGGGAGTCTCCTTTTCTCTTTTAAATAAATAAAATCTTTTAAAAAAATGTTCTCTTGTTCCTCCCTTAAATTTATTAATTCTTTCTTAAGGTTTGTGCTGTCAGTTTAACTCATCACTTAAGTTTTATAACTTTTCACTCCTGTAATTCTATTGTTGATACTGTTGAACTTCTAGCAGTTCTCCTTGGTAATTTTTTAACCCACATATATTTATCCTGCAGTTATTTTTAATTTTTAAGGGGGGGAGGGGCAGAGAGAGAGGGAAAGAGAATCTTAGCAAGGCTCAATGTCCAGCACAGAGCCCAACGGGGGCTTAATCCCAGCACCCTGAGATCACAACCTGAGGCAAAATCAAGAGGTGAATGCTTAACCAACTGAGCCACCCATGTGCCGCCATACTGCAGTTATTTTTACAGATTCCTGTCCTATCTTATATAACTTGGAATAGTTTATAAAGACTTTCAGATTATTTTATGATATATAGCATCTTAAGTGGTTGTTCCTTTTATCTGGATCTATATAGTATCTTTCATTCTGTAATATATCTTATAATTGTTTTGTGAGCTTATCTTCAGCGAAAGTTATCTTTCTCAGTTGGATTACAATAATATAGGTTTAGATATTCACTGCTTCTAAAGCCAGATGTTTTCATTAGGCTTTTCTTACTTTAAAAAAAAATATTGTGGTTGAAACTTTGTATTTCTATACAGCAATTCAGGCTCTTACATTCAAACACTACAAGGATGATTTACTGTTTTTCACATACTTTTGTATACACATCTCAGATTTGACAGCTATTTGCTGCCACAAATCTGGGTTGATGATCAGAGTTTTTTTGGAATTCCATCCTTGAATGCCTGATAAATAGGATACACACCTTTGATACTGTTCTCACACTTTAGACCCGATTTTTGAGTTCAAGAGTTATTGTAGTTTCTGTGGCTTCTCATTTCAGTCACTGCTTGGTTCAGCATTCCATTTTTGGATTTTGGGGAGAGGCATGTTGTCAACTCTTTCTTGCTTTTTTTTACTTTTTACTTTTTCACTTTCTTGCTTTTTATATCAGCTACAAGTATAATTGCTTTATAGGATGTTTTATTAGTATATATACATTCAGGGTCTCTGTGTTCAGACCACCATGCTCTGTACAAGCTCCTTTCCTCATTTATTTTTTGCTTATTTTATTTACGTGGACAGAATTGGCCTGAATAGCAGCCTGACCCAAATATATATATATTAATAGCTGATGGATTCAAAATTCTAATCTACATTTCTCAGTTCCTTGTTGAGTGGTTTTGATTTCCTATCTGAGAACATACTATGTACTTTCTTTAACCAGTCATCTTTTTTTTTTTTTTTTTAA
Source organism: Vulpes lagopus (assembly GCF_018345385.1). NCBI lineage: Eukaryota > Metazoa > Chordata > Mammalia > Carnivora > Canidae > Vulpes > Vulpes lagopus. Next base: position 10,150,209 of record NC_054826.1, on the reverse strand, counting down.
AGATCACAATATAATGTGTCATGGAGTTTCAGATTGAATTCACATACATACTATTTTTTAAACAGATGAGATATGCTTGTACAACTGCTGGTCAGACATCATTTATCTTGACATTTTAACCCCTTGATTATTTTATATATTCTTACCATGGGCTGAATGTTTATGCCCTTCCCAAATTTATATGTTGAAACCCTAGTCCTAATGTGATGAGGAAAGTAATCAGGTCATGAGGATCGAACTTTCATGAATGAGATAAATGCCCTTATACAAAAAAAAAAACCCTGAGAGTTAGCTAGTTATCTTTCCAACATGTGAAGATAGTCAGCAATCTGAAACCCAGAGGAGGGACTTCACCAGAACTTGACAAAGTCAGCACCCTGCCTCCCCTGATCATAGACTTCTAGCATCCCAAACTATGAAGAAGAAATTTCTTTTTTGAGAAGCAACCCAATTTATGGCATTTTGTTATAGCTGCTAGAGTTAACCAAGATACTCTAGTTTTTTTTTTTTTTTTTTATAAATGAGAAACTGATTTTCTTTTCAAAGTGTACTTGAAAAAAAAGTGTATGTGAGGAACAAATATAAAGTGAAAAAATTTACTTTTGCCAAATCCATTTGAAACATGGTAAGAATTACTGTGTATATAATACTTTGAAAGTCAATATTATTGGATACTTTAGCCAACAAGTAAAATAATATATGTAATATCAGAATCCAGTAAAGAAATAACAATAACAACAATAGTTTTGTTTTACAAAGAAACCAATGACACAGACTTGTGTGTAGTTGAGAAATGTGTGCCTGATTCCCTAAAGGAAATATTGCATCACATTTTGTCATTACATTGAACTTGTTCCCACAAAGCTTCTTTTGGCTTTTGTGCAGAAAGCAAAAATCATTGTTACGGAACCTCAGTGAATCACACCGTTGAATTTGTAAGATTTTACCTGGGGACTTAAAGCTAGTCATAATAAGGTTTCAAGACAAATTGTCTTACTACACTCAGGTCAGTAATGTGAACATAAAAGTCAATGAAAAAATGCAAGAGTAATTCTAAATGAAAGCTAAAACAAGGATAGAAGAAATTGGTTATTGTGTCTTTAGAAATGCGAAAAGAAGAAAAATGATAAACAGTGAAGAAAATAATACTTTGAAAGAGAATAATAGAACTGAAAATTGGAAGCTATTAGTTTGCAACTTGAATCAAATACTTAAAAAAATTCTTAATCAGGGTCTCTTTCTTAGTCAATTATTCAATTAACATTTGCTGTCTGTTTTATCCTACACATGCTTCAGTGTGTGCACATTTAGTTCAGTGCTTGTATTTATGAGGGTGTTGTTTGGTTTACATAGTATATGTGATGTAAAGATGTATTGGTGAACATATCCCTACTCAATCAATGTGTCCTCAGAGCCTAGACATGTTATGCTTCAATGAATATATATTACACTTTAATAAATAAGTGAATACATATGGGTACAAGGTTGTAAACTACCGTATATCCAAGAATCATAATTTATTTACAAAAATAAATGGTTTATTTTGCTTATAATTTTCAACTGGGCAGGGCCATTGGGGATAACTCCTTTGTGCACTGAGTAGCATCAGCTAGGGTGGACCAAAGCATGGCTGGATGCAGATTCGTATAAAGGTTCACACATGTATACGCCTGGCATTTGATGCTCCCCATCGGCTGGGAACTCATCTACAGTTCTATGTTGAAACACCTACACATGACTTCTCTAAGCAGCTGTCCAGAAACTGTTTTGTCTATTATGACAATGTTTTAAAAAATCTGAATAAAGTGCATGTCACATATTTATATTTACCTTTATAATGCAAACGAACCCAAATGTAAAAATCATTTGTCTTTCTTAATTGAGCCTTTAGACTTTTAAAAGCTATTGTTATATAGCAATGTATTACCTAAACCATGAATGTTTCTTTTTTTTTAATTTTATCATTAAAAGCGCTATACAAAATCTTCTTTATTTTCCAATTTTTTTAATATATATTTTTTTAATTTTTATTTATTTATGATAGCCACAGAGAGAGAGAGAGAGGCAGAGACACAGGCAGAGGGAGAAGCAGGCTCCATGCACTGGGAGCCCGATGTGGGATTCGATCCCAGGTCTCCAGGATTGCGCCCTGGGCCAAAGGCAGGCGCCAAACCGCTGCGTCACCCAGGGATCCCTACAAAATCTTCTTTAATAAAATTTGCAACTAGAGGGTATTTGGCTAAGTGAAATAAGTCAATCAGAGAAATACAATTATATGATTTCACTCATATGTGGAAGTTAAGAAACAAAACAGAAGAGCATAGGGGAAGGGAAGGAAAAATAAGAGAAAATCAGAGAGGGAGACAAACCATAAGAGACTGCTATTCATAAGAAACAAGCTGAGAGTTTCTGGGGGGATATTGTGGGTGGGGATGTGGTAACTGGGTGATGTAATGAACACTGGGTGTTACATAAAATTGGTGAATCACTGAATTCTACCTCTGAAACTAATAATACACTATTTGTTAATTGATTGCATTTAAATTCTAAAAAAAAAAAATGCAATATGACATTTATAAACACACACTTAAAAGAATCATTAGAAAGTTAGCATTGTAAAAGTGGTTAGATTTTTTTATAGCTAATTTCCTAATCTTATAAATAAGATTTGGGAAAATGTGATTATTGATTCAGGAGTTCTAATGATTAAAGCTACGTAAATTGCATTAACTTAAGAAAAATTTGTTTACATTAAACAAAAGAATTGTGGTATTTGGTTATTTTTCCCTTAAAAATGTCTATGGAAACTCAAAATAAAACTTTATTTTCTTCATTAATTATTAAATTCATGATAGGAACAGGATGATCAAGTAGTGTTGTAGCCATCTGCAGATAAATGGGTAGTCCCCCAACCAAAATTTGGTTCAGCTATGGAAACTGATGATGCTACACAAATGCATCAAGAAGGTATGAAAGATTATTACTGGGACACCTGGCTGGCTCAGTCAGTAGAGACTCATGATTGTTGGGTGTTGAGTTCAAGCTCTACGTTGGGTGTGGAGCCTACTTAAAAAATAAATAAATAAAATAATAAAAAGGAAAGGGTTATTACTGAAATTATGGGTCTTTATGGGGAGCACAGGGTAGCTCCCAAGTAGGTTTGAAAGTGGATTGAGAATAGAGAAAGATTAGGTTGGGATTTTTCTGGTAGTTAGGGAGTGGGAGTGAGAGTTCCCCTGTGCAGGGATGAAAAGAGGGAATGCCTGGAATTTCTTAGCAGCTTGCCTAAATGGAGAAGAGGGAATGTGAAGCTTACAAGCTATCAGAGGAAAAAAAAAAAAAAAATCTAGTGACTCTTTAATACAAGTACACTTGATACTTTTATATATCATATATATATATACTTTTGTAGATGGCATAAAGTGGAGAGCCCTCCAAAATCCTTGACTTCAGAACACAAGTGAAAATCATCTTGTGCTGAATTGTCTCACTTGTGTGAGTACCTGAAGTTTGCAACAGCCTCTTCCTCTAGCATCGTCACTGTAGTGCCATTCACCGGATTTAATACACGGTTTCATTTCATCATCAGCAGGGCCTTTGGATTTGTCCCACCTCACAGATCAGGCAAGTAGAAATTACAAACATTGGTAATATTTGGTAACCTAGAATTTGAAGATGTTTCAGGTAGTATTTATGGCAAATATTAACATTTAATAGTATAGAAATATAGGTGAGGTACCTGGAGAAAAAAAAAAAAAAACTGATACTGATTGATCAATCAATGAAATAAAAACTATAGTTGAAATACTTAAAATGATTTCAAAAGCTAAATAAAGTCCCGAGGCTTTCCACTTGTCTTTGTTTTATTCAGCAGCGATGAGCTCTTTGGTCAGATGGTATTTGAACTGATGCTATGTTATTTGTTTTGTTTATCAACAGCTGTTGTCATTACACTAGCTAAAAGATAACGTTTGACAGACATAGGAAGCAGATTGCAAAAAATCATTATTTATAGAATGCTTAAAAATGAAAAACAGCCAGAAAAAAAAATTTTGTTTTAACTACATTTAAGTGATCCCTTTTGGAGAGGTAGAAAGAATGACATTTGTAAAATTTTGAAATAAACACAATACATGACTCATTGTTATAGATAAATATGCAATTATGTATAAATTATTTTATGTAGCATTTAAGGAAAAAAAACTCCTGGCTCTCTATCAAAGATATAATATTAGGAAAAAAAAAAAAAACCAAAAAACTCCCATGTATTATTACATAATTTCTCCTAAGTAAGACATATATTGTATATACCACTTTCTTTCATGCAGTTGTTAATATTCATTGGTTATAATCACTGAAATGCTATAGGTAAAACTATTCTCTTTAAAATGGTCTTTTTGTATCTGTTTTCTTGGATAAAGAATAACGGAACATCATATATCAAACTTTTTAAGGTGGTTTAATTTATATGACAGGCTATCTAAATTTTGACATTTTCTGTTTGTTTACACTTTATTTAAAATCCAGTTAGTTAATATGAAGTGTAATATTAATTTCAGGTGTACAATATAGTGATTCAACACTTCAGATACAATGCTTGATACTCATCATAAGCGCACTCCTTAAACTCTATCATCTATTTTACCCAAGTGCCATCCACCACCCCTCTAGTAACATTCAGTTTGTTCTCTGTAATTGAGAGTCTATTTCTGGGGACGCCTGGGTGGCTCAGCAGCTGAGCATCTGCCTTCGGCTCAGGACGTGATCCCAGAGTTCTAGGATCAAGTACCACATTGGGCTCCTGCATGGAGCCTGCTTCTACTCCCTCTGCCTGTGTCTCTGCCTCTCTCTGTCTCTCTCATGAATGAATAAATAAATTATATATAATATATTATGTATAATATATTATATATAATTTATATTTTAAATATAAATGTTTTAAATATATTTAAAACATATTTTAAAATATATAATATAATATATTATAATATAAATTTTAAAATATACATATATTTTTTTAAAGAGTGTTTCTGATTTGTTTCTCTCTCTTTTTAATTCCCCTTTGCTCTTTTGTTTCTTAAATTCCATGTATGAGTGAAATCATTATTTGTCTTTCTCTGACTGACTTATTTTGCTTAGCCTAATATTCTCTAGCTCCAACCATGTCATTGAAAATGGCAAGATTTAATTCTGTTTTATGGCTGAGTAATATTCCATTATATGTTTCATATATATATCACTTTATATAATATATATATATATATATATATATATATATATATATATATATATATTTCACTTCTTTTTCCATTTCTCAGTCAATGAATACTTGGACTGTTTCTTAATTTAGCTACTGTAGATAATGCTGCTATAAACATTGAGGTGCATATCTCTCTTTGAATTACTACTTTTTGCATTCTTTGAGTAAATACCTAGTAGTGCAATTGCTGGATTGTATGGTTCTATTTTTAAGTTTTTGAGAAACCTTGTTTATGTTTTCCAGAGTGGTGGCACCAGTTTGTATTTGCCCCAACAGTGCAAGAAGGTTCCCCTTTCTCCATATCCTTGCCAATACCTGTTGTTTCTGATGTTGTAATTTTAGGCATTCTGACAGGTGTGAGGCGGTATCTTATTATAGGTTTGATTTGCATTTCCCTGATGATGAGTGATGCTGAGCATATTTTCATGTGTCCGTTGGCCATCTATATGTCATCCTTAGAAAAAATGTAATGCATATCTTCTGTCCATTTTTAATTGGATTATTTGTTTTTTGGGTGTTGAGTTTTATGTTTTTATATGTTTTGGATAATAAACCTTTATGAGATATGCCATTTGCAAATGCTTCTTGCATTCTGAAGGTTGCCTCTTAGTTTTATTGATCATTTTCTTCCCTATCAAAATACCAATAGAATTTTTCACAGGGCTAGTGAAGAACCCCCCCCCCCCCCCCCCGCCCGCGAGTGGGACAAGGCCTAACCCTGAGGCAGCTCATCCAGGCGCCTCCCATGAATTCAAGTAACAAAAACATTCTGTTTTTCCGAGATAAGAAAACTATCCCCCGCCTCGCCCTGACTGGAAGAGTCCCTGAATATGGTCATGTTAACCTTCAAAGAAATCAATCACGTCATAACCCGAATGCTATGCTACTCCCGCGGTTTCTTTGCCTTTAAAAGATGCCTGTAATTGCTAATCGGCGCTCTGCCACCTCGGAGAGCCCGTTTGCGCAAACGTCCAATAAACCCTCTTGCTTGTTGCATCTGCCTGTCTGGGGTCTGAGTCTCTGGGGCGTCCACCGGGTCGCGTTGGCACCCACGAGCTAGGGTCCAACACTAGAACAAATAATCCTAAAATTTGTTTGGGATCACAAAAAGACCCCAAATAGGTAAAGCAACATTTAAAAAGAAAAGCAAAGCTATAGCATCACAATTCCAGACTTGAAGTTATATTACAAAGCTGTAGTGATCAAAAAAGCATGTTACTGGCACAAAGACCAAAAGAACAGAATAGAAAATCCAGAATGATATGGTCAATTAATCTTCAACAAAGCAGGGAAGGATATCCAATAGGAAAAAACAAAAACAAAAAACAAAAACAAAAAAACAGTCTCTTCAACAAATGGTCTTGGGAAAACTGGACAGCAACATGTAGAAGAATGGAAATGGACTATTTTCTTATACCGTACACAAAAATAAATTCAAAATGGATTAAAGACCTAAAGTGAGACCTGAAACCATAAACATCCTGAAAGAGAACACAGGCAGTAACCTCTTTGCTATTGGCCATAGAAACTTTCTAGATATGTCTCCTGAGACAAGGGAAACAACACCAAAAATAAACTATTGGGACTTCATCAAAATACAAAGCTTCTGCACAGCTTAGTAAATGATCAATGGAACATTTTCTATTTTTAGTTACTATTTAGTTTCTTCCTCAACAATAAAGAAACATTTATTTCTTGAATACTATCTTCCAAATTTCCTTTGCAAATTTTTCAAATGTCAGGATTTATTGATTTTTTAAGATTTTATTTATTTATTCATGAGAGACATAATGAGAGAGGCAGAGACACAGGCAGAGGGAGAAGCAGGCTCCATGCAGGGAGCCTGGTGCGGGACTCGATCCTGGGACTCCTGAATCAGGCCCTGGGCCCAAGACAGGTGCTCAACCAATGAGCCAGCCAGGCATTCCTGAAATGTCAGGATTTATGTTTAACTGTTACAATGTTCCTCATTCAAGGGCATTCTATGGGGAGCCTGGTGCCTTAGTTGGTTAAGCATCTGCCTCAGCTCAGGTCATGATCCCAGGGGCCTGGGACCAGCCCCATATTGGGCTGGACAGGGAGCCTGCTTCTCCCTCTCCCTTTGCCCCTCTCCCTGCTCATGCTCATGCTCTCTCTTTCTCTCAAATAAATAAAATCTTTTTTTTTTTAAAGGGTATTCTTTGAACACAGCGTGTGTTTATATGTACATACTCCCAAATGTATGTACACTTGTGTATGCCTATAAAAAACACTAAGAAATTATATAAATGTAGAGGTAGAGTCTTTTATTATATATCAGAAAGTTATTGAACTAATGTCACCTTAAAATCAATAAACAAATACAAATTAATGGAAAATAAAATAATTTTATGAAACGTTGCTTTTAACTTTCCTGCTACAAAATTTAAAATGTAAATATAGTTTTTTTTCAAGACTATATTCTTAAAGCACCAAACAATTAAAACATCTCTGGTTTTGTAAGATTCTTAAATGATAAACATTTTGAGCAAGCTTTCATTATTATACATTAGTTACAAAATTAGTTAGTTCATTCAGCTCTTAAAATGTCTATTCCTTATATTGAATTTTCCCACCTCTACAGAACATGAAAGAAAGAAAAAAATTAAAATATTTCCCAACTTTTTTCAGAAAATAGAGAACAAGACATTTCCCAACTTGTATTTGAGGCAGCATATACCTAATGTCAACACTTGTCATTCATATTACAGTAAAATAAAATTGTGAATATTATGGCTAATAAAACTTAGATACAGAAATTCTTAACATGGTGTTATCCAAATGAATTCAAAAATATATTTTTAAAGATATATTTATCCAGAGTGTATGCTGAAGCAATTAGGGCTTATCCCAGGAATGCAAAGTTAGTTCAACATGCAAAATTAATGTAATTTTCCACATTAAAGATATAAATGATAAAGAATATATGATTACTTAAAAAGATGCACAAAATACATTTAGCAAGAGTCTAACAGCCATTCATGAGAATTTTTTTTCTCTAAAAATTAAGAATTTTCACAATCTGATGAAAAACCATCTAAGAAAAACATCGTTTCCAATTAATTTATTGTTAATTTATTCTTTAACTTACCCCTGAAAAGTTTATTGCTTCCTTTACCATATTTCCTTTACTATATAACCTCCAATAGATTAACATATGTAAATTTTGGAGGTTTGTCGGGCATATTATATGTGCTGTAGCATTGTTTGCTTTTCATATTTACCTTGAGGTGCATGTCCTGTTTTCCTCCTGAAGCATTCCTTGTTCCCTTCTAATGTAGTGAAATAATCTATCTTTTTCAGTCTCAGTTCTCCTGGGTACTTTTCCTATCTTTTTTTTTTTTTTTTAATTTTTATTTATTTATGATAGTCACACAGAGAGAGAGAGGCAGAGACACAGGCAGAGGGAGAAGCAGGCTCCATGCACCTGGAGCCCGATGTGGGATTCGATCCCGGGTCTCCAGGATGGCGCCCTGGGCCAAAGGCAGGTGTAAACTGCTGCGCCACCCAGGGATCTCCCTATCTTCTTTGATTAAACCATCCTCATGCTTAGATTTTATCATTGTGGTCAAGGTAATATTGTGTATTAATTTTCTGTTGTTCAAATCTCTTCCTTGCTGTTAGTATCTTTAAAGCAATCATCTTATTAGGTAAAGCCCACCCAGAATAATTCCATTTTGATTGAACTAAAATCAACCAGACTAGAGACCTTAATTACATTTGCAAAAATCCCATTACTTTTGTTTGCCTTATAACAGAATCCAGTAATGGGGTTATATGCCTCATATTCATAGATTCCACCTACTTTCAAAGTTATTATAAAAGGGCATATACGCACCGGGGGATGCAATCTTGTGGGCCATGTTACTGTTCTGATGACTACTTATTAGAAAGTCTATTTTTGCGGTGACCTAAACTTCAGGATATTTTTTATTCTACTCCAAGTCTTAGGGGTAATACATAAGTGACCTACATTCTTTTTTGTTCCACCAATCTTCCGTAAGTGGCCAATAAACTTCACATGTTATGGCCAGAGATATGGATTTATGAGGTGACTGACAGAGAATTATAGTTAATAATAAATATAATTAATAATTGTATTATTAATGAAAATAATAACAATACTAAGTTGTGTCCTTATGGAGGCAACATAATTTGTTATTTCTCATTTTTCATCTGACTGTGGCCTCTAAATCTCTAACTCCAATGGCACATATTCATCATTTTACTGTACTTCTGGTATTGTAGAATATATTCCTGTCCATTCATCTTCATTACCCTGTCTGTAGTACCAGCCCATGCCCAGTATTACAGAGTGTTTCTCTGTCGAGCTTAGAGAAGGCTGTTTGACATGTTTTACCTAATGGAATGCGAGTAGAAATGGCATGTTATTTATAGGCTGAGGATTTAAGAAATAGTGAGTGGTTTACCACATTCTCATTTCCTTCCTTCAGAAATTATAAAAGTATATGTTGAGAGAGAGCCCTGTTTGCTATTGCAAAATGGACATACGAAATCAGTAAATAAATTGTTGTGGTGAACCACTTGGATTTTTTATTTTTTTGGTGTGTTGTTATATTGGCATAATCTAGCCCTTTTCAACTGTTCACCCTAGTTATTGGATGGTTTTGTACACCACTTTTATTACTGTTAATCGCTTCTTATTTTAGTTATGTTTATACATATCAGATACACGAAAACATACTTCAGTTAGCTTCCTTTTTAATCAAATTAGTGGTAGGAAAAAAAAAAAGAATTTTAAATGTCCCTGGGGCTTAGTTTTGTATAATTGTCTACTTCAGTCAATTTTTCCTGTCAAGTAGTCACTCCCCTTAATGAAGCAGTTCTCCAGAACTTTATCTCATTCTAAGTCCTGTTCCTCCTTTTTCATGTGTTTCAATGTATGGTTTATGTGCATGTGTGTGTGTGTGTGTGTGTGTGTGTGTGTGTGTGTGTGTGAGAGAGAGAGAGAGAGAGAGAGAGAGAGAAAGAGAGAGGGAAAGAAAGGGGGAGAGCCTTCACCTTAACTCCTTGATTATTCCTTGTTCTCAGTGCCTACTACATATCATAGTTGGTGATGTCTCATTTGTTCTGACCTCAGACTTTCCTTCTCAACTACAATTCATTTTGGCCACGTCAAGAAATTTCTTCAGGCCCTTCTAGCTTCTGAGGACTGACTAGCTGAGCACAGGCACATTAATCTGCATCTTTACCAGGTTCAGCCATGATACTTAACAAATCCATATACAAACTTGCACTGAGCAGTAAATTTTTCTCACATGCTCTTTTTTCCTACAATAGAATTCAGCCATTGTGAAGGTCAGGAGCTCACTGCTCTTTCTGTCTATTGCTCTATCATGACTGCTCAACCTTATCAAGGATAAGTCAATGAATTTATTTTAAAATGTTGAAAGTAGGATGGTATATGTCACTTTTCCTATGATATTTTATGAAGCCCTAGTAACATTTTGTTCTCTTTGTTCTCTCATTTAGGCTATGTAAGAAATTAATAGACCTGGCATTAAGGAGGATTTTGAACCAGTCTAATATATTTTCAATGCTTATAAAAAATATACAGCAAAACCCAGGCGATTTTGTCATTTCAAAATAGAATACCTGACAAGCTTTGCCAGACATGTATTTCAGATTTGTCATGCCATTCTTCTGAAGCTAAACATTAACTTTATGTTGACCTAATATTGCTCCTAATCACTAATAATCCTTCATGACATATCACATCAGTGTAACACAAAATGAACTAAAGCATGTGCTTGTACCAACAGTCTTTAAAAAAAAATGAAATAAAAGTGTTAAGTTTGACCCTGGGCTATGCCTCTTGAGTATGAGTTGTCAAAGGAAATTTTAAAAAGTTGTTTCAAAAGACACACGGCATGCTTAGTTTTCTATCTGTAGTATCTTGACAGTCTTTATATTATACTTCACATCTTAAGTTTTGAATTCGTAAGATGGGATACATTCTAATTTTATTTTAAATGCAATGATACGGGCAGGCCTGGTGGCTCAATGGTTTAGTGCTGCCTTCAGTCCAGGGCATGATCCTGGAGACTCGGGGTCAAGTCCCACGTCAGGCTCCCTGCATGGAACCTGCTTTTCCCCCTGCCTGTGTCTCTGCCTTTCTTTCTCTCTCTGTGACTCTCATGAATAAATAAAATAAATAAAATCTTAAAAAAAAATAAATGCAATGATAAACATAAGGCATAGAGTATTCTTTAAAATGGCAGGGTTTTATTTACAATGTAATTCCACCGACCTTTAAAACAACACTTATACCACAAATGTATTTATACACATTTATTGAGGGCCAGATTATTATCTGTTTTGGCCTAATTTAACTGTGATAACAGTATCAGTTTCCCTTGAAGTAGCTGACAATTTAGACTCAATGTATGTGGGTGGAGTCGGGGGAGCTGAGACATACATATTTTAACATACATACATATTTCAATAATAATTATTTCAAGACATACATATTTCAATAATAATTATTTCAAGAAAAATAATGTCATATTATACATAAACTGGAGGGTAGGGTGAGCACTAATAGAGAAAATAAGCTACATTTAGCAAAGTCTTCACAGGAAAAAAAAAAAAGACATATGATTGTTGTGGTTGAACAGCCCCAATGGTGCAGCACAACAAATGAATGACTAAACGGCAGGGGTCTCAAAGCCTCAAGAACTAAGAGCCAGCTCTTGCCCTTGCAGGCTGCATTTACTCAGTGATCACACAAGCAGACAAAGCGCACCCTCTGTTTTTCATCTCTATCCATTTTAGAGGTTGTTTACATACGAACTGAGGTCAGGCCACTCTTTCTCATGGGACAAAAGGATGAATCTGTACTGTTTACAACTTGACCTTGCATAAGATTAAGTTTCCATCTGGACATCATGTACATGGCATCTCTGGCATCTTTGTTTGCAGAGTTTACTACAGGGACAGTTCCTTCTTGAAACCTTCCCATGCAGTCATTCCCCAACATATGATTTTAGAATAAATCTCAGAAATAAGCAATGAAAAAAAATACATGTAACAAGGTACATATATTAGTCTGTGAAGGAGTTCAGGACATGGACATACCACCCCGAAATATGATCCTTTGATGCACTGATTATTTTGAGCTAAAGGCACTTGAAAAACAACAAATATGGGGAAAGAATTTCTTTGGATTCCCCTTATCTGTTTAAAAACAAATGCTCCAAAGACCCTATTGTCATAAATGGCCACCCCAGGAGTTTCACAAACCAGGGAAGATTGACTTTTACTACAAGAGAAGAGGCCAGGGAAGCCTTCAGTGGCCCAGTGATTTAGCGCCGCCGTCAGCCTGGGGTGTGATCCTGGAGACCCCGGATCGAGTCCCACATTGGGCTCCCTGCGTCCATGCTTCCCTTCATCCATGCCTGCTTCTCCCTCTGCCTCTCTCTCTCTCTCTCTGTCATGAATAAATAAATAAACAAGTAAATTACAAAAAAAAAAAAAAAAAAGAGAGAGAGAGAGAGAGAGAGAGAGAGAAGAGACCAGAAGTTGACATCACTCTCAGAAAAACTTTGTCATAAACGGTCGTATCTCCCTTTTATTGGTTTAAAGGCCCAATTATCTTTCCTAAGAAATGACTTACTTTTTCCTAAATTGTCTGCATCCTCCCTCACCTTCTTCTATTATGACAGTAGATAAGCCTTCAAATGTCTCCACCTTTTTGGGGTCTTTATCTGTTTTCCTGTGATGCTTCTGTGCCTAGGACATTAAAACGAGTTAATGTGCATACCTTGTCTCCTGTTAATCTGACTATTGTCAGTTTATTTCATAGACTCAGCTATTGAATCGAGCAGGGTATAGGGAAGGTCTTCCTCCCTTATATCTGTTAGGGCTGCCATATTTTGTTCTGGCAGATTGGGTGTCTTAAACAACAGACATTTATTGTCTCACAGTTCAGAAGGCTGGAACTCCACAGTCAAAACACCAGCAGCTCTGGTCCCTCTCATTGGCTTGAAGGCAATCACCTTTCTGTTGTGTTCTCACATAGCCTTTTCTTTGTGCACATGTACTTGCAGAAGTTCTTTCTTCTTTTATAAAGACATAATTCCTATAAGATTATGTCCCCACCCTTACCACTTCTTTTAACCCTAAAAGACTTCATCTCCAAATACAACCATGATGTCTGAGGTACTGGAGGTTAGGGCTTTGATATGTAAATTTGGGGGGGATATAATACAGCCAATAATATTACATTGTAAAGAAATGAACCAAAAAAGATAGTTATGAACTAGGAAAGCTAGGCAATGGTAATAATGCATGTAAATGGGGAAAATTGGAATGGAAGAATGATATTTTTCACAGTTTATCATTCTGTCTATTGTGTCAAGGTGTGTGTGTGTATGTTTGTGTGCTTTGCATCCTTTTTAAATCAGAAGCAAGAGTTGACTTTTTCTCAAATGTTTTTTTACTTCATGCAGGTTTTTTTTCTAGATTGCCTTATTTCCTTAGTAGTCATGGATACACATTTAAATATTCATTGAACATTGCTTAGTGTTTTATTCAAGATATAATTAGAGGTATCTCCATTTTTATAATTTTTAGTGTTAGTTTTATGATAAATACTGCTTCATAAGATACACTAAATCACTTTCCATCCGCTGTTATCAGAAAGAGTCCATACAAAATGGTCCTCGTTTTCTTTATGGATTGTTGCATAACAAACCACCCCAGACAGAAGTAACAAGAACAATTTCTCTATTATTTCTAATAAAGCTATGGGCTGACAGTCTGGAGAGTTCTTTTCTTGATCTTGTCTGACATTGTTCATATGGCTGAAGTCACATAGTGACTTTACTTAGATTGGGACCACTCAGTTGGCCTGATTCATATATTTGGCAGTAGGGACTAGCAGTTGGTAGTGGTGCCCATGTTCACCTCTCTGTTGCCTGTTATTCCCCAAGAGACTCTTCAATTCATCTTCAGTGAATTCTGTTTCCTGACAGGCCTTTAGTGACACAATGAATAACACAAACAAGACTTCTTAGAGAAGAGAGAGGGTTTTGTGTGTTATGATAGAAGAATGCATGCTAGTATTTTGAGCAAAGAAAAGCACTTATTTTTTTAACTCTTGTAGCAACAATAATAGACATAAAACTTGTCTGTTTTGCTTCTTTCCTCTTAAATTATAGTTTTTCCTGTCTTTAGATTATTGGCCTACTGTTTTTTATTTCTGAATTCTTTATGTAGGAGAAATTATTAGAATACAAAAATATATACCACAGATAGATACTAATTATATGTATACACACATAAACAAGTGAATATATAGATATACAAATGTCAGCCAGGACCTGCCTATTAAAATGTAGATACATTAGAATCTATATCAAATTAAACTCGTAGAATGTTAACCACCTCAATAGATTTCTGTTAAATTTTAGAAGACATAAATGCAATCAGTGACTTTGCTTGTTCTGACTTCTTTATTTCTGTGAATTTTTTACTCTCTGATATGTATCTTGTATTATTTATGTTATTAATGCTGGAAGTAAACCCATCCCAGAACCTTTTATTAAAAAGAAAAAAAAAGTGCAATTAATTTCCATATGCTTGTTGTTTGTTTAACATTACAGTGAATTATAAATGGATAAGCATAGTTTTTCATTACTAAATAAGATTTTCAGGTAATAAGTATGTTTACCAAAGTTACTGGATACACAGTAAATATGGATAAATTAAGTATATATTGATAATAGAATTATGAAACAATTTGTATATAAAACAAAAATACCATAACATCAGAAATATAAAATCATCTAATAGATGATTACCAATACCTCTACAATAAAAAGTATAAAATATCACTGTAAGAGCTTTAAGTAGTCCCAAATGATTAAGGTGATATGATATTTATAGATAATATTGTCAAGGTATCAATTTTTCTTACATTGATATTGTGGTAAATTCCAACTTAAATATTTATTTATTTTTAAAGATTTATTTATTTGAGAGAGAGACTGAACAGAAAGGAGGAGCAGAGGGAGAGAAGGAGAATTTCAGGCTCTGAGTACAGAGAAGCACAAGGAGCTCAATCCCAATACTGAGATCATGACATGAACTAAAATCAAGAGTTGGATGCTTAATCAACTGAGCCACACAGGTGCCCCTCTAAAATTCCAATTTAAACACTCTAAGGGTTTTTTTTTTTTTTTTCTTTTTTCTTAATTTGATGGAAAGTGGACTAATTTAAAATTTATATTTAAAATGCAAAGAATCTAGAGTAGTCAATATATTCTTAACGAAGAATAAAATTGGAAGACATAGATCTCAGACTTCAAAAATTACTGTAAAAGAAAGCTACACTTCCTAGCACTGCATGGTATTGCCATGAGACTAGATGAGCAATATAGACAGTACCAAAATAGATCCATACATATGGTTGTTTGATTTATATCAAAGGCTAAATAGAGGAAATGATGTTGAAGAAGTATATCAGGCAAAGATATTGAATCAAGTAATTTGATGTCCATAGTCAGAAGAAAAAAGGATCTTGATACCTGTCTTACACAATTTAGTGTAACTGACACAACTGAGTTCTTACACATAACTGTGAGAGGAAAAACAAAATCTGAAGACTCTATAAGAAAACACGGAGGGAGATCTACATGTCCTTGAAATATGCAAAGATCTTTAATTTGGTGGTCAAAAACACTAAAGAAAAAAGAAAAAAATCAATACAGAAAAATATCAAAAATTGGATTTCATAATTTCATAATTTTCTCCCTATCAAAAGATCTCATGAAGAAAGTTTAAACACTGAAGAAGTATTGGAAGAAAATACATACTTGCCATATATATAAATATATATATATTCATTTATTACTGAGAAACACACACAGAGAGAGACAGAGACACAGGCAGGGGGAGAAGCAGGCCCCATTCAGGGAGCCCAGTGTGGGACTCTATCCCAGGACTCCAGGATCAGGCCCTGGGCCGAAGTCAGGCACTAAACCACTGAACCACCCAGGGATCCCCGCTATGTATATTTTTGAAGTAATCATTTCTTGAACTCACAAGGGATTCCCACTAATCAGTAAGAAATAAATAAAAATAAAATAATTAATGGGAAAGATCTTTTGAAAACAATTTTCAGAAAAAAGATATTTTAATGACTGATAAGCATAATAAAAATTAGTTAATCATGCTTCACCATGGAATTATAAATTTAAAATATACAAAGTATTGTTACTTGTTACTGGAATAAGACTGGAAATGCCAAATGTACAAAATAGGGGGAGAAACTGAACTCTCCTACATTGCTGATAGGGGAGAATGATTATAAAGCCACTTTGGGGTAAAATTGGTCACTCTCATTAGTTCTATTCCTAAATGCATACATAAGAGAAGTAGCACAAAGATAATATTTGGAACAGATTTATTCATAATAGTCAAAATCTAGAAAAAAGCCCTATGTTTAACAAATAGAGAAAAATGAAGAGATTGTAGCAAATCTTTAATAGAATGCCACGGAGCAGTACAATACACGTCTAATATATACAACATGAATAAATCTCACAGGCATAATGAAATTAGCTCACAACCAAAAACCATAAAAACCAAAAAAAAAAAAAAAACAAAAAAAAAAAACACATAGTATCTTGTATGGTTCTCGAGTGCTACGGGTCTTCGAGCGCTGCAGCCTTTTAGGACTCGGGCACTAATCGGGCGCGTTCCTCTGTTACTTTACCGGGATGCCGAGGCGTTCCCCGCCTTTCTGGGATCCTGCTCCAATTCCCGGTACCACCTTTCCGCGGGGAAAGGTCGGTCTGCTCTGCTCGATCGGGACGGGGCTCTCTGTCCTGGGGACACTCGCCCCCCTTTCAGCCCGGCTCCTAAGCGGGCCCTCCATGGAGGCCTTTTGTGCTATACTTTTTCCCCTACTTCCACCTGAATAGAAGCGCGACTTCTTTCAATGTAGAGTTCCAGCTGGTCTCTTTAAAATCTCAGGCCAATCGTAATTTCAGGATGATTGGATGGATTTTAGTAATTAGCTGAGACGGTGACCTGGAAGAACCCTAACACAAACACCATAGTTGCCTCCTGTATGGTTCCTTTTACAGGAAATTCTGTGACAAGTCAAGGTTAACAGATGATGAAAGTGTTCAGAAGCAGTAGATTCTTGGAGCTGGTTTAGACTGAGAAGGAACAAGAAAGTACTCTTCTGGGTGCTGGCATTGTCCTATATCTTGTTTCAAATGGTGATTACATGGAGAAATACACGTTAACATCTGCATGTGGTACTTGTAGATTTAGTTCACTTTATTAGCTTGAGTGTATGTATCTTGCCCTTGATTTTTATAAAAGGAAGTAAATGCCCGCATATGTGGAAACTGTATCTCAGGCAACTGCTTTTGGTCTTTTTTTTTTTTTTTCCCTAATGAATGTAATACTGAAATAGAGGAAATAGTTCACTTTCTTCATTTTCAGAAAAAAAAAAAATCCTTATTTTTGTCCCTAACCATCAGACATAAAATAAACATGTCCAGCTTGCAGTTAATAAAGCATTTGAAAGTAATAATATACAAGAGATATGTATAATCTCTTAGAAAATGTTATAGAAATGCTGGCAGAGGATGGACTTAAGTATGTTCAAATATATTTGTGGAAATATTCTTCTCATCGTTAACTGAGTAATCATTGTTAACATACTTAAGTCCACCATTTTGAAGTATGCCATTTCAAAGTTACGTTCAAAGAAAAATGCACAGTCAAAGCAAGTCCAGTTCATTATCAGAAAACAGCCTGTCTGTTCCAACATAGCATATAGTTTCACACATTTCTTTTTCACATTTTGAGAGTATCAGTCATTAATAGAATCTTTTCAAAGGGCTTAGTCCATTGTGAAATTTCTTTTCCTGATAAAGAGTATTAAAATTACAAACAAACTTTGATATGGAAATTAAAATAGCACATAGTGGACGTGGGTTGCAAAATGTCTTCTAATTAGTTATTAGGGATGCTTTGGCTATTACTACCTCACTAATGGATCTGTATTTCTTCACTGTGACAGGCTTCATCAAAGAAACTTTTCCCCATAAAAAGAACTTGCTGGGTTATTATTGGTGCCTGCCGTATCTTTTTAGAACCTTATAATTAGCACATATATTGTTTTCCACATTGAATTTCTTTTCTATTTTTAATCTAATCTCAAAGAGGGCCAAATTCTAATTGTTATATTTATAAACTTTTTAAAATAAGAAAACTGAAGGTCACGGAGGTCAAAAGTCATATTCAAAAATATACAATTAATAGGAAGTACAAATAAGACTTAAAATGGTTTATGTTAGGTTTCCAGAAGCTGAATTTTATAGGAATAAGAAAATATTATTGCTATTTTTTCCACAATCACTATGGGAATTTTGAAATATGGTCTTACATGTCAATTTTCCAGCATCAATTTGTGAATCAGTTCTCACAGTGCTGAGGAGAACTGATTTAGGGTCAAAAGTCATGGATTGGATGAGACCTACATTTTTTATTTGAGTTCTTTAGTTACTGTCTCATTTATTGTGATCACCTACCATGAAAGATATTAAATTTGTTCTTGAAGTACTATGATAACCCCTGAAAGATGCTGTTATAATTTAAGCCAGTGTTTTAATATTCATAGAAGGAATAAGTGATACTTTATATGTAGCAAGAGAAGAAAGGCACCTTCGCTGTGAAGGATCTTACATATTGTCTCAAACTACATTATTCAAGAGACAAGACTATAAATCATACAGAGGTAGGCTAATGAAACTTACCAATCCTCATTCTTTTTAGAGCACTTGACTTAACCCATTAAGAATAATTCTGATATGTGGAGAATTTACTATCTAGTACACTCATTAATGAAAAAGTACGGTCTAATCATGGCAATTAAATATTAAATGTGTAAAGGAGTAATGCAGTGTTATTTTAAGGAAGGTGAGAGAGATGTTAAGAAAAAAATCAAATGGAAAGAACTACAGGCTTTTTACTATTCCGTAACAGTGAAATTGTGTTAAGTACCTATCTAGTTTAATAAAATCTTCTTTTGCCAAATTAAAGATTTTACAAAGGTATCTATAGTGAAAAAATACTAATAGTAATAATAATAATTTTACATTACGTTCGTATCAAATAAAACACATTATTCATTAAAAATTATGGTTAACTAATAATAGAGTCCTATTGTGAATGTTTTTTTATTTATTACCTGAGCATGAAATAACTATATAATATTTAACGCAAAGCAAAACAGGTTTTCTGGACTTAAGAAAATTAAGACAGTTGGAAAACTTAGCATTGTACACTATTAGACCTTAGTAATAAGACATTCTTTAATTTTACATTGTCTTTTTTTAATTTCTAGAAAGCCAAAAATTAAAATATTTTCCTTAAAATTGAACCTAATTATAAACATTAAGCATAAATAAGTAGATACAACTTTATTTTATACATAACAGAACATATGAATATTAATATATTGTGAATATGTTATGTAAACATATAATAGGATATATAATGTAACATATTAATTGATATTGCAAACAAAGATTACAATTTTTCTTCTGCACTATAAATGCTTTATGTTCCTTCTAATACTGAATTAAGGTGATTGGACTATATAAACTATTGATTGGGATATCTTAATTCCAGCCATAAAATCCCACAACTTATTTATAAATTTGTACCATAAACAAAAACCTTCCCAAGCAAAACATAAAGAACAGAAACAAATAGTAGTTGTGAATATACACACTCCTAAGATATGATACATTTAAATTTATCAATACTACAGTATAAAACATTTTATATCAATATACTGTATTTATAATAAAGCAATATTTGTTTTACCAATATTAAAATAAACAAATAACAATTAAACAAACAAATAAAGCAATATTTGTTTTACAAATATTCTTAAAATAAATATGGAGTGTCGCTTTTTCATTTCTTTAGTCTTAGTCTATCATCAAGTATTAAATTAACTGCTAAAGTAAAATTAAAAAAAAATTAAACACTTTAGATTAATTTTGTTATAGTTGCAAAACTAGTCTCTCTAATACATCATCTTAGGTTTTGACATTTCAATCTGTTACAAGAATCCTTTGTTGATTGGATTTATCTCTTTAAATCCAATTTATCTCTATCTAAGAGCTACTTTTCTTGACACATAACATGATTTACCTGGATATTAGAGATAAAGTCTGATAATATTTCATCTCCTGCTTAAATATTTGCTACATGATATTAAATTTTCTTTTATTACTTTGGGAAAATTATAAATAAATTTTATATTGAGTTTGTAAGGAAAAGATACATAATAAGGTGCCTAACATAATATTTCCCTTTCCCTTCATATTTTAAAAATTTAGTTAACCTCCCCATAGTTATTCAAAAATCATATAGTTTACTTTAGTTCTATCAAGTTTTTGCTTTCAAAATATGGAACATTAAGTAACTATTAGAAGAAGAAAGAAATAAAAATAGAAACTATTAAAAGCATTTGCCTCTAGGAAATTGAGCTACTTATAGGGAATGCTGAAATAGGGGAATGTTGCTTGATTTTAAATTGATTTCTGTTACATAACTTAAAAAATGAAGTGCATATTCTAATTAGAATAAAAATTATAAAAATACAAAATTTAAATATCTGAAATTCAAAAGCATCATATTATGTGGCCAATGGATACTAAGTTATGAAAAATATGTGCAAAAATAAAATGAACAAAATTATTTTAGATAGGTATAAACACTAAGAAAGAAATGAAATAGAACACATTCCAGAGGGTGATTGAGGAGCAAGAGTCTGATGGTCAAGAATGACTTGTTGAACTACCACTCCCTATTTCTTCCCTCCTTAGCCTTGGACAAGTATAAACCTACTCCCTAATTATATGCATTTAACTATTTTAGATACATTTTATAAGTAGAATCATGCAGTATTTGTCCTTCTGTGACTGGCTTATTTCACTTACCAGTATGCTCTCCAGGTTCATCTGTGTTGTCACATACGACAGCATGTACTTTGTTTTTGAGTCTGACTAGTTTCAGTTACATAAGACGAAGAAGTTCTAGAGATCTCCTGTAGCACATAGTGCCTGTAGTTCACAATACTATATTGTACATTTAGAAATGTCTTAAATGAGTAGATCTCATGTGTAGTGTCATTCCCACCAAAACTAACTATGTAAGACCCATTGAGAAGGTAAAATTGAGCAGATGCATAAGTGAATGAGGTCTGATGGCAGACTATTTCATCAGAAGGAAAAGGAAGACATGTCTTTAAAATTGGGCAAAAGAAAAAGACCAAAGACCATGGGAAAAGATGAAGTGACAGTGAGAACAGAGAAGTAAACTAGGTTGGACTGGGCATTGTGAGCCATGTTTATTTATTGCATGTGAGAATTCTAATGAAAATTCATTGGAGTGTTTAGTAGGAGACTACAACTTCATACATATGTTAAAAATATTTTAAAATATCCACAGTAAAAACTAAAAAGAAGAAAAAAATTCTGGGGGGTGGGGAATGTTGCATATGAACACGTGGCTGATTACTTCCTGGTAATTATAGATTATATCTGCCATAAAAACTCAAAGTATAGATGTTCTTTTTTTCAGTAATGCTTTATAAATGGTGTTTAACTATTTCTTTCTTGTCTTGGATAGTGTTCTTAGATGATAACACTGAGTTTCTAAGTAAAGGTTATCATTCTGTTTAAGGACATTTAATTATTGTAGTTACAGTGATTGTGAAGAATTTCCAACCCTAATTCCATACTCCAATAAAGTTTCTGAATAATAAAAAAAAAAAGTCTAAGTTTAATGCTCCTTTCCGGATAATTAGGAAGTTACCATGAAACAATAATATGATTTTTTCTGGAATCCCTGGGAGATAAATAAGATTAGTACATGGTACCAAATAACATAAACCTAACCAGGAGAGCAGAAGAACGAATTTGAAGAGCCACTTCAGTTGTAAAGCAGGGACACATAGCAGAGTAACACTAAGGCAGCTAACTCCAGAGTGAGAGATGAGCAATGATGGAAAGTAATCTCAGCTCTGAACTAAAGGATATTTGAAAATTGCTCCCAAAATAGGAGGTACATTCTTTATGTCATGTTTTATGTTTCTTGTTTATAGTAAAGAAGAAAGAAGGGAAAAAGAGAGAGAGAGAAGAGAAAAAATGAAAGAAGAAAGAAAGAAAGAAAGAAAGAAAGAAAGAAAGAAAGAAAGAAAGAAGAAAGAAAGAAAGAAAGAAGAAAGAAAGAGAGAGAGAAAGAAAGAAAGAAGAGAAAGAAAAAAAGAAAGAAAGAAAGAAAGAAAGAAAGAAGAAAATGAGAAATATATTTTTCTTGAGTCATTCAATTAGTCTTTTTTATTAAAGCAAATGTCTGAACCTGTAATTATTTATAATATATATCCTAAAATAAGAATGTACAATTATTTAAAAGTTTAAATTTTGGGAGTAAATATTTGAAAATTTTACTTTCCCATAAATTTGTGAAAGGCTTCACTTCAACATTTATTTAAAAAGATGATAGTGAATATGAGCGGGTTTCATCAGGACTAGAGACACATGCATCCCAATGTTTATAGTCGCATTAACAATAGCCAAAATATGGAAAGAGCCCGGATGTCCACCAACAGATGAATAGATAAAGAAGATATGGCACATATGATGGAATATTATTCATCAAAAAGAGTGAAATCTTGCCATTTACAGCAATGTGGATGGAATATTAGTATCAAAAAGAGTGAAATCTTGCCATTTACAATGATGTGGATGGAGCTTTACTTTCTGCTAAGTAAAATAAGTCAGTCAGAGAAAGACCATATGATCCCACTGATATGTGGATTTCAAGAAGCAAAAAGATGAACATAGGGGAAAGAAAAAAAAGAGAGAGAGAGAGAAGGAAACAAACCATAAAAGATTCTTAACTCTTCAAACTGAGGGTTGCTGGAGGGGAGGTGGGTGACTGGATGGACTAGATGGGGATGGGGATTAAGGAGAGCACTTGTGGTGAGCACTGGGTGTTGTACGAATGATGAAATGATGAATCACTGAGTCTTACCCCTGACACCAACATCACACTGTATGTTAACGACTAGAGTTTAAGTAAAAAAACTTTAAAAAGAGCCTCTGCAGATGACAGGCCTGAAGGAGAGAGAAGCCAAAATACAAGAGCAACCACACACAGCACACACCAGAGACACTCTCTGAAGGGCCAGGCCCTGGACCTTCTTCTCCATAAAGCCATTACTCTCAGGAGCAGGAAACATAACTGGCTTTTCTAACACAGGGAAGAAGGCAGAGGCTTAGACAAAATGCCAAGGTGGAGGAATTAATCCAAAATGAAACAACAAGATAAGGCAAGGCCACAGCCAGAGTTCTAAGTGAACCAGATATAAGTAACATGCCTGATGGTGATTTTAAAGCAAATTATGAAGATACTTGCTGGGCTTCAACTAAAATTAAGAGGCAAATTTATAGATTAGAACAAATATGTATGTTATCATTGTCAGAATATTTTTGTTGTTCAATAACGTGTGCTTTAAACTGAGTTGAGGTCTTTACTAACAAAAATAACAATTAAAAAAAAAAAAGGAATTAGAGGCTTGGATCCATGACATCAGCAACAAAGAGGATACTTCGATGCTTTTCTAATTTTCATCATCTGCTCCTTCACTCTAGGCTGTTCCTCCTGGCTGTCTGACACCGTGAAACACTTCTTAAGGCCTAATTTAAAATCCATCTCCCGCGTGAACTATTTCCAAATCTTTCAGTCTCTGGTAATCATTTGTCTCGACCGATTTTATAGTAAACACAAATTAATAAATCTCCTTTCTTAAACTACGTTTTGTCAAATTTTCAGAAATAGCAGACGTAAAACCAATGAATTGCTAAAGTAGTCATTGACAAAAGTTTATCGTGCACACATCAAAACAGTTTGCACACTGGGAGCACTCAAACCAGGACGTGGAATGAGGCTCAGGGGTAGACTGCTCTAAAGCAGCTTAGATATTTAGTAAGAAGCAGTGACTGTTCTGGTGATTGGTTACAGTATTATAGTTTTCTTAAATAATAGAAAATTGGTTAGCGGTTGCCTCCTATCAATACTGGGAAATAGTTTAAGTTTTGCTTATGATTCACAGGGTTATAAGCAACAAATGGCCCAGATCAGTTAGTCTTGCAAAATAAGCTAAAGGAAGTTTGTTTGTATGGTTACACTGTTTTGTCTGCTCAGGGAGTTTTCAGCATCGGTCTAAGTTTGCTTTCTATTTTAACAATTGATACCACTTTATTTCATATTGCGATCACATTTGAGCTTTCTCCGAGTTCCACCTTCCTTTCTCCTGCACAATGATTTGAACCAGCTCAAATAACAAGGTTCTTTGTGGTACTTTGTACTACCTGTGGTAGATGTTGGATAGATCTCCTCCTTCTTAGGCAACACTCTGTTCCCAGCATTTTCTTTCCTACATAATTTCAGATTAAAATGGAACAAATGATGCACTTTTGCAATGAAGGCAGAGGAATTTTTTACCCCTGGAAGGTTTTGTTTTTTTGTTTGTTTATTTTTATGGCATCTAAACTGGCTGGAAAATTTGGAGCAAGAAAATGATGCGCTCATGACATTAATTCTCCTGTTCAAGTTTCTTATAAGGGAACGGACAGCTTCTATTATTACCACAAAAGAAAACTTTGTCCTCTCTATACTGCTTATTTTTCTGAAAGTCTTATCATACCTTACAACGTGGTAACTGTAGTTAATGACACTGACTTGTTTATTTGAAAGTTGCTAAGAGCCTGTATCTTTAAAGTTCTCATCACAAAAAAAGAATTATAACTATGTGTGGTGATGGCTACTGGGGGAATGATTTTGCAGCATATACAAATATCAAATCAGGTTGTATATTTGAAACTAATATAATGGCTTATATCGATTATATCTTCGTGAAAAAATGAAATCAAACCCCAAACTGTGTCGGAACAGTGCTGTCATGGGAATATCTCACCAAGAGATATTATGAATAAAGTTTGACTTTAGGGTTAGCCCATCCATTGAACATATTAGATGCTCATTAAAAGTTTTCTGAATGAATGACAAAAAGATGCTGGAGTGTATTCCTACCCCAGCTGACCAACTTACCTATTCTGTTTGTTCAGGGGACAGATGTGAATGATGATTATCAAACTGGATTATCGAAAATACAATCATGCAAAGACTCCAAATGCAGCTGCTGATCTAGATGAAATTTCATTGTTGGACCAAATCATTATATCCCCTGGCAACTTATAGGCAGCTGTAAATGTGGAAAATCCTCTCTCTCTCTATGTTTGCTAGCAAGGAATATAAGAAAAGCAAAATTAGGACTAGAAATATATCTGTACTCTTCTCGCACTGGGTTATACAAACTATTAGGCTTTTCTGTTATAGACTAATCTGTAGTAACCTAAAACACTTATCAATTCAAAAGGATGTCATGTTTATCCATCACACGTATAAGGTAATGATTTGAATCTAGTGAATGAGAAGTATCAGCTGATCTAGAGACTTTGGTAAGGCGCATGCATGCTGAAGTTTGGCAAATGCAGCCCATGAAATACAGGAGCCTGACACCTTGGTGAAATTCCTGGATTATCCACTTCAGGAGGCATGTTGAAGTATCCCTTTCAAGTTGAAAGTCAAATTTCTGTCTCTAGCTCCTCCTACTATTAAGAAAACTTATAACCTTCGATAGGCCTGTTTAAATTTGGGATGCCACATACATGATTTGGTTGTATTACGCGTTCCCATTTACTGAGTATCCTGAAAAGCTGTCAGTTTCGAGTGGGACCAAGAATAAGTCTCTGCAAAAGTCCATCTGCCAAGAAGGCTGGCTGCTGGGCTGCTTGGACCATACGACCCAACAGATCCAATTTGCTTTAAGTGTCTGTGGCTGACAGAAATGTTGTATGGAACATTTTGTAGTCTGGTATAAATGATTCACAGAACAGGGCTTTGGAATTTTGAACCAAAACTATGACAGTGTCTACATATAATTTATCTTATGAGAAACCAATTATTTTTGTGACTGTGCCATAGTAAAACAGGGCAACCAATTTCATGAAGCCTGAGATGCCCATCATGAACTGGTTTTATCTTAAGGAAACCAGTTGCAATTAAGAAAGTACAAGAATATAAAATTTGAGATTTGCAAAGTTCTATACAGGATGGAGGCTAAATCATGCAAATACTTTTATTTACTTAAATAAAAATAATTTGTGTAATAAAATGCATATGAATGAGTCTTAGGGAACTTACAGAATTTCTAATGGAGCAAAATGTTTTTGGAGCAGGACAAGCATCCAACAGAGGACAAACAAAGACAAAGGAAGAAGGAAGTAGGAGATGCCTTAGTAGTAACAGTCTCTGTCCCCTGGGACCGCAGCTCTGAACTGCGTGTGCTTTTCCCAATAACACTTGGTGCCCCAACCTCTACAAAAAAAAAAAAACAAAAAAACAAAAAAAAAAAAAAAAAAAACTTTTTTTTAAATGACTTGACAAGTGACAAATGGTCTGATTTGAAAAAATAAATATAAGTTGACTTTCATCTCAAGGGACTTCTATTTATCCTCTAGCATTTGGGAAGCCTAGAACTTGGAGTAACTTGGAATAAGAAAAAATGTGGAAACAAAAGGGCTGTGATAGGCTACAGGGTGATAATTGGATTCTAGGAATATAATCATGGCAGAGATTCCATATTTAAGTAATTTGCTGTTTTGTGTTTGGTTAATGATTTCCTCCCTTATGCCCAAATCTTAAGTAATGGCTTACTGCATACAACCACAGTTGTATTGACTATTTGGAGAGTAATGCAAAAGTCACTTTTTGACATAGTTGTAGAATGTCGCCAGTTGTAAACAATAAACTGGTGATTTCAGATTGAGCTGGAAAAATAATTTCTGAAGGAGAATAGAATTCCCTTGGAAGTTTAAAAATACATATTTCTGGTTACTAACAGCAACAGCAATAGCGGTAGCAGCCATAATATAAACGATGATAATAATTGCCATCATTAATGAATGTTTTATCTAATCCAGGTTGTTGAAATACTTTACCTGGATTATCATTTAATTGCCACTATAATATATGAGGTAAGAACTGTTCTTCCCTCTGTTTTCAGTGATGAATTTGAGTCACCGAAAGATCAAGAAACTTGCCAAATATCAAACTTCTTATAAATGGAAGTCCCAGGATGTCAGAGTAGGTTGACTTGGCTCATAAAATCTACACCACACACTCTCCATTCACAGAACAGTGGGAGGGTAAGATTTAGCATTTGAGCTACATGTTACCTGACAGTAATTCTAGAACGCTGAGTTTCTTTGGGTTATGCATGTTGGAATTTAGTTTGTACTTATTTCCTGACTTTTATTAAGTAAGATTATTTTCCATTTTATTTATGGGAGACATAATTGTGTCATAAAATGAATATCACTAGGAATACATTTCTCACACTGTCAACTCATTGCAAAGTCATGTGCTTATGACTGATTATAACTGAACAAGTACTATTATGTAAACAGATAAGTTTCATCCTCTCTAAGACTGGTGATTTAGGAAATACTTCTCATGATAAGTTAAGAAGACTGTAGAAATATCACTTCACCATAAATGAAAACAAAAGAATCAATTTGTTACACAGAAAATGGGTAATGTGGAAATTGGATTCCGTGACAACTCATTGAACAAACAATCATGAGCAACCACAATAAAATGTAATTTCCTTTATCTTAAATTCTTTAAAGTTAGCAGTTAAAGCTGGATTCTCATATGTGCCATTCCATATAGTTTATCTTTCAAGCAGATAATTTTATGTGTCAAAGATCTATAGCAAGGATAATTCATGAGCTGAGATTTTAGGGGTGAAAAAAATCAGTGGAACATTGCACTCCTGTTTTTTTGCTTCTAACTCGTAAGTGCACAATGTTAATTTTTTTTTTCCAGTTTTGTGTGAGCTCGTGTAGCAGCGGGAAAGCATAATATAATCAAGACAGCAGGGAGCTTCTCTCTACAACTAGAATGAATTTACATTTGTCCATTATGTAAATTCCTCACCATTTTCCTATTTGCCTATTTGAGGAAGTGGCTGGGTGAATTTCTATGTGCACTTATGAGAATGTTTTCAAAATCTTTATGCAATGATATAATAATAGTAATTTTTCATTAATATTAAGATAAGTGACTGGTGTATTTCTTTCAGAAATAACAAATCAAACATATTTGTTGCTATATTCCCTTATTTATCTTGTACATGATTTAGCTTGCAAAGCTAAGACTGTTAACAGATTTATTACATAACCTGATTTAGTCATGATTATAGCTTCAGAGTTGGTGGACATTAAATATTTTTCTAATAATTAGTAAGTTTTCAAAGTTTTTCGCTTAAAAAGGAACCAATACTATTTATTAAATAAAAATAAAACTAAAATAAAAATATGAGTTTTTATCTGCAGACATATCCTTTATCAACAGGTTCTAGAAATTAATCAAATGCAAAGTTCCCAGATTTTGCAGTTTTTGAATTATGGCTCTCTAGTTTTCTTTTCTTGTATTATAAATATAGTTGGATGAATTTTGCTGTAAGTATGAAAAACATTTTCAACCCCAGAAGTTAAAGTGCAGTTTAAAAGGAATGCCTTTTTATGTATTTTATTTAATCGCCAACTTTACTTTTGACTCAATGAATGCCATATATTTTTTATTCCTGAAATTTAGTTCACTTTATAGCAGCTGCACAAATAGTCACTCACTCAGTCACTGCAATTAATAACAGATGGCAGGCAAGTAGTAAAAGTGTTCAAACCATTTATTTTCTTTAGTGCAGACTCTTGGGGCAGTTTGCTATGGCACAGGTTTCTCAGTAGTAAGCAAGTTTCTGTTGTGTCGTGTGTGACTTTTTTTCTGAGAGTCTTAGCCACAAAATAGTCTAAGCTCATGACTTCATTGTTCTCACCGAATGCTTCTCCCAAATTGCTCCTCTACTTTCGTGCCTTCACCTATCACCTTCATGATTAACAACCCCTCGTACTTACAACGCGTGCTCTAACTTGTTTCTCTAGTTATGTATTCACAACAGCTTTCAGAATATTTGCACTTTAATTTTCTCCCAACCAGACAAATTTGTCATTAAAGAAAAGTTATCTTCCTACACTGCTCTTGTGCCTCTTCTTTCCTTAGACTCTTCTCTTGCATCTGTAGATCATGTCCAGTATCCTCTCTTCCCAGACTTGAAGGCTTCAATTCCTTCTGGCAGTGGCCATTTCTAGTTCCTTCAAATGGTCTACTCTGAGTCTGTGTGTCAGCTTTCATTTGTTTTACAAAGTGCCATTATTTTGTAGAATCTTTGTAAACTGGCTAAATCCCTTAGCCATCTCAGACTTCCATAACTGACAGAACATGTTCTATCCAGTCATGCTTACCTCTTAACTCTTCAAACCAATATCTTTAGTTAAGTCATCTTCACTATTTGTCTCCTTGTACCATCCTCTACACACACACACACACACACACACACACGCACACACGTATTTTACTCATATTGGCAACTGGGCTTTCCCCATTTTATGTCTCATATGGGAAACTCTGAGATGGTCAACTAATTTAAACCCTATATTTTACTTTAACGGCTACCTCACAACTTTTTTTTTTACAGATTCCAAATCTCTTATGCTTAAATATTCCAACATTTTGATACTCTCTTTTTACAACCTTGACCACTATGTGATGTGTGATGACCTAGAATTTAAGGGGAAGATTTAAAGAGTTATTTATTTATTTGAGGGAGCATGTGAGTGCAGGGAGGAGCAGAGGGAGAGAGAGAAAGAGAAAATCTTCAAGCAGAATTCCTGTTGAGTCGGGACTCCGACCCAGGGCTAGATCCCAGGATACTGACATGATGACCTGAGCTGACACCAGGAGTTGGATGCTTAATCAACTGAGCACCCAGGTGCCCCTTAAGGGAAATTTTTAGGAGGAAATTTCATGAGAGGGTAGATGTTCTCTTTCACTCCAGTCTTAATTAAATATGTTGGCATTATTTTAACACGATGACATTTAAAAAAATCATTTCCTTTTTTGTAAATCAGTTAAATATAATAGTATAGGTTATAAAAAACAATTGTGATGTAATGATAGAAATTTCAGGATTTCTGTGGGGACCAGATGCAAAATTCAGAAAAGGAAAATGTAATTCTGGAGAGGAAATATGAAGGAAATTTTGTAGAAATTCTCTGAATTTAAATATAACATTTAGTAGGTTTTATTCTGCTTCAAAATGATCCAAACATGGTTTAAAGTAAAACTCTTTAAATTTTTGATATTTTAAATTTGTGAATGCACTGCCCACTCCCGTTTTTGTTTAATTAACCATTTTTTTAAGACATGGGCAGGGTACAGGCATTATTTCTTGCACAATTTTGCCTTCATGCCATTAGATTTAACAATTGAATGATTGAAAGCTATGACATAATCAAGTATAAAAAACGAAGTAGAGACTGCAAGCTTGGCTGTCAAGAACATCGTTTATCGGGTGGAATACAGGTTGAATAAGAAAGGAAAGGGGCTGATGGATAGAACGTTTGTTAGACTGAAATTCTCTAGAGATGATGTCTGGGAGAGATTTATTTGCATGAGATGTATTGAATAGTTCCCTTAGTAACAACTGCCATAAAGTGACAGAAACAGTGAGGGTTTGAAGCTTGATGTTAGTTGAAAGAGAGGATTCATTCAATCCTATGAGAAGCTCTAGAGTTTGGTTGGCCAAACAGACTATAAACCTAAGTGAAAATTTGTGGTAGTGACATAGATAATACTGAAAAAAAAAAGACTGATAAAGAATGGTAAACGATTATAAAACTAATTAATAAGAAAAAATGAAAAATTACAAATATGAAAAATAAATTAAAAATCATAAATGGTAAATCTCTGTAAAGTATAATGGACAATACCTGATTTAACTTTGTGCACTGCAAGTTTGGGTATCTTCCTGTAATTAAAAGCTTCACATAATAATAATAAAAAAAAAAAAGAGTTACACTGACTTACACTTTCAGGATGTAAGTCTTCTAGATAACTATCAAGATAAATGGACACATTTTTAAAAGAATTGACCTAAAATTTTTGAAACCTAGATTTAGGAATAGTAAAATAAAAATTGGGTTCTGATAAACCCAATGTATCACCAGGATATTTAAGAAATAAAAAAAAATCAGTCACTTTAGTCATAAATTAAATTAACCAATATTAGAGACTAGATTTAACCATCAGTTTTTCTATATCAAGAGGAAAGTGATTGTCAACTAATGTAGGAAGATGAACAAGCAACAACAATGACATAACACATGCTATTTGAGCTCTCAGTATTTGCAAATTTATTTGATGCACCAAACACTCAATGAAATGGATGCTGGGGTAAGAAAATGGTGCTGGAGCTGAGAGTTACAATACTCTGCTGGTGAATGAAATTGTTCTCCTCTTACTTCTAAGAATCACTCAGTTTCTCTAAGGAAATACCTATGTTTGTTGTTGTTAGCCTTTGTAGGAGGAGGATGAGGTGTCAATTTTGAAGGAAATGAAAAAAAAGGAAATATGAAAAACAAAAATTGAGAAAAGCTCACTCCTGAACTAATTTTTAAAACTGCCTGAGAGAAATAATCTACACTGTCAGAACTCAGGATAATAATTCCCTTTGGGAGTGAGGATGGAGGAGACTCTAGACTAAGATGTTTAACAAAATCAGTACACCTCTAAAACAGTTGCATCGTTTTTTAATGCTGCAAGCTTGAAATATTTTTAAATGATAATAGTAAATTATGAAATAGCACATAAAATAACTAAAAACCTAATCATGATAATTAACATCTGTATTTAGATCCCGCAGTAGAAAAGATCCTAAGATAATCCACCCAAGATTCCTGCTCCCTGGTGTAACTGACTTCTATCATCTTCCCTGGAGCATAAATGCAGTCTGTGACCAGGGCAGGACATCACGGCTGTGATTAGTTTATCATTAAACCCACAGTGTTAATCAAAAGGGAGATTATCCTGGTGGGACTGTTAAGTAAGCCTTTCAAGGAAGGTGAAGAAGCCTCAGAGATGAGAGAACACACAGTTGTGGTGCATTCCATGAATAGTCCTACTATAGAAAGAAGTTTAAGGAAACCTATATTGAGTCCATGGATTATAGGTTTTGCATTTTCTATTTTTATCTATTATTATATATAAATTATATAATTTTATTAATTTCAACTATTGCCTTTCTTCTTTCTATTGCCTTTGGATTTAAAGGGAAAAGTTTAGGACATTGTCTGATCTCTTTTTCTCCCCTCAATAAAGTACTCAAAGTCACACATCACAAGCTTGCTTTAGCAGTACTAAAAACATTTTGATCTACTGTATTTTTATTTTTAATCAGTTAACGTATTTTCTAATTTCCTTATGATTTTTTTTCCTAAGTATTATTTACATGTGAATCATTTTGTTTCTACACATTTGAATATTTTTTATATGTTCTTTCTTTTGTCAAAGTCTTATATTTTAGCTCTTACATTTAGGTCAGTGATCAGTTCTGAGTTAATTTTAGTGTCTGGTATGAAGAAGTGGTCCAGCCACACCTATTGCTTGTGAATATCCTGTTGTTTTCATACTTTTTATTGAGAAGATTATTCTTCCCTTATTGAGTTACTTAGGAAGACTTGTCAAACATGAATTGACCATGAATGTAAAGATTTGTTTCTGGACTGTCAATTCTATTCCACTGATCTGTATGTATATCTTTATGCCAGAACCACACAACCTAGATTATTGTCGCTTTGGTTTAAGTTTTCAAATCAGAAAGTGTGAATCCTTAAGCATTGATATTCTTTTTTTAAAGATTGTCTGTCTTTTGAGTGGCTCTTGCATTTCATAGAAATTTAGAATCACCTTGTCAATTTCTGAAAAAAAAAAAAAAACTAGCTTGGATGCTGATAGGGATTGCACTGAATCTACACATTAATTTGAGTACGGTCATATAACAATAAACATGGGATGCCCATGAACATGGAATTTTAAAATATTTGTTTACATCTTTTAAAATTTATTTCAACATTTTCCAGTTTTTTTCTTGCATTTTTTCATATTTGTTTTGAATGATTTAATTATTTTTTCATTCTATTGTGAATATGTTTGTTCTTAATCTAAGACATATGGCATTCAGTCTTACACCATGAACTTTGATATAAGCTGTGAATTATTCATAGGTTTTCTTTTTTTTTATTATTCATAGGTTTTATTTAACAAGTTGAGTAATTTTGCTTTTATTCCTAGCTTTTGGAGTACTTTTATCATGAAAGTGTATTGAATGTTAGCACATGCTTTTTCTGTATCTATTGAGACGATCTTGTGCCCTGTGTGCCACATAACTCATTAGTCTATTATGTTACATTGATAATTTTCATAGATAAAATTGACCATTCTTTGGATGAAGCCTAGTTGGTCATGTATAATATTTTCATATATTATTTAATTCATTTTGTAAGTAATTTTTGAAGATTCTTTGTCTATATTTAATAGAAATATTGGTCTGTAGATTATTCTTATAATATCCTCATACTAGAAAGAAATAGCCACCTGTTTTGTTTCTATGACAAGAACATCTTTTTTTTTCACACTAATTCATGAACTCATCTGTTTTGATCATAATATAAGTAGAAATAATGTAAATTTATATTAATGTAGGAAAATCAATCATCATTGTCCATTCTTTTGAGTGGAAGAGAAGCATGTAATCTCTATTTGAAAATGAACATTTAGAAGCAAAATTACTGTCTTTATTTTATGGTGCTTTTAAAAAAGATTTTTCACCTTTAGTGTTGTTATTTTAGATCCAATAAATTTGAAATGTATATGTAGGGTAGTGTTTATATCTCATATGTGCTTGGCCATAAACATTATCTAAATTATGCAAGTTTTTTACATTAAGGCATTATTTCCTAGCCTCTCAACTAAGATTTATAAATAATTGATTCCGGCACTTTGTAGGTTGTAATATAAATAAGCATCGGGTGCAATATCAAACTCTTACCATAACTGATCATTAACACTCAGGAATGTTTTATGTTGGAGGAAAAAAAAAAGTTGACTATCATTGAATGGAAAACAGAAACATGATTATACTTAGAAAATAAAGGCAGTAAATGGTTCATTTGCTCTCTTTCCATTTGCAGGATTGTAATAAAAGTGCCAACTAGATTGATATTTAGGCAAACAGTACATTGCAATAAAGTTAAGATTACTAGAGGAGATGTATTAATACACAACATTCTTCTCTGAGTCTGCTTTTCTATTTCAATTTCAAGAGTACTTCGGTGTTTTAATTTCAGTTATAGAATACTCATTTAGCTCCCGATTCAAAGAGAACTCTCTTTTCTACAAAATAAATGTTAACACTTCTAAGTTATTTCATTTTACCATGCTTTCTTAGATTTTAATCTTAATATTAAAAATCATATTTGAAAGAAGTTACAGTCTTGTATATCATACAAAGTACTGAATGCCTTCCTGTTTACACATTATTAAGCTGCTGTAGCAGCAGCTGCATAGGATTTAGCACAACATATGGTGTTGATTCTTTCTCTTTTTTAATGAAAATCTGATTTATAAATCTCTTGCAACAAACTAGTGATGAGATGTTTAGCAAAGCTCTAACACATATTACTTGATATTTAAAAATGCCACTTTTTTTTTTCTTGTGAGCAAAAGGGTGACAGGATTATGGAGGTATGTTAAAAGACAAGAGGAAATAAAATGGAATAAAAATGAGAAAAATGTAAAATTACAAGGTTAATACCTTATACAGTTAATACCTTGTATTATGAGTTTCACAAAACAATAAATTTATTTTTATAGGTTAAATAATTATTTAAATAGTAATTTTAGATTTTTTTTCTGAAAATTTAAAAGCAATAGGATATGATTGATTTTTGCATGTCTTATTGATGAAAAGTAGAAAGGTAGTACAGAAGCTAAAGAAAAACTATGCTATTTCAGGATGTGTAAGAATATCATGTAAGATATTTCAAATACATGTTTTTAACATTAGCTATGCAACCTTGTAAAATACAGAAAAGTTATGTCATCATTAAAATAAAATGAAAAGTGTTGTACAGACTCTGGGGCATACATATTCCAAGAAGGAAAACTTTTTTTTTTTCCAAGAAGGCAAACTTGATGAAACTTGCTTTTCTTACTCATCAACTCCTATTTTTTTCTATTCCTAATTCTTTCTACAAATTAACCAATGACTTCATGTGGTTCCAATTCCTCCATCTCATGTGAGACGTGATTCTAAGTAGCTCCATCTTTAACTAAAATAGTTCCCATAGGACCAATACTTCAAGTTTCCCTGCTATGGTGCCTGGAATCTTTCCACTTAAAAAGGACGACTTCAAAGATATCATAATGAAAATATATATTATCAATAGAAGATCTAATAAAGGAGGAAACCATCTTTACCAATAAAGTAGTATAATGCAGGTGTTTTAAGGAATAATAGAGTTTCCTTACATGTTCATATATGCAGAGAAGCTTGATTCCCCATCTAATAAGTTTTAAACCTCAATTACTCTCACAAAACTGATGTTTTTTGTTACCAAAGATGCTATCATAATCTATCTATACAGCAGCCCTTCTCAAAAAGCAGCACTTCCATCATCACCAATGATAGTATGTTATTTTTCAATGTCACTTGTAGATTACAGATTAGGAATTAGATGTGTCTCTTCAAATCCATTTATTAATGCAAGCATTCACATGTTCTTGCAGTCTGAGCTCTAGAATAATGGGAATGACAGGTTTTTTTAAGCTATTTTTTTTAACCTTTCAGGTTCCACTTCTTTATTCAGAGTAAGTCTCCATCCCACAATTCTTGCTAAAGAAGGAATTCCATGTCCTAGAAGAACTTTCCTCACCCTAATTTGGATGTGTCAAAACATGTCTGAACATTAGAGTGAGCATCAATTGGTCACAGGCTAGTAACTCCACTATATATAAGAATACTCAGATCAGGACACCTGAGTGGCTCAGTGGTTGAGCATCTTCCTTTGGCTCAGGGCGTGGTCCCAGGGTCCTGGGATCCAGTCCCACATCAGGCTCCCCGCAGGGAGCCTCCTTCTCCCTCTGCCTGTGTCTCTGCCTCTCTGTGTGCCTCTCATGAATAAATAAATAAAATCTTAAAAAAAAAGAATACTCAAATCAATATCAAACTTGTAAGAAATGAAACATTTAGAGCTAGCAAAGATATTTGAAAAAAAGAAATATAGTAACTGATATCTATTATTAAGTAGTGTATTTTTATTTATTTACAATAAATAACACAGATCTTATTATTAAGCCAGCGAATATAGTTTATAAAATATTTATAGATATTTTCAATGGAATTCATGGTATTTAGAAATGGCCACGCATTATCATTGTTCTGGTTATCATTACCCTTATACCCATCATCACTGAGCACAAATAATTTATGGTTGTCTGTTGACCTGTATACAAAAGGAAATGGCATCAACAGAGAGGAAATTAATGAAATATTAAATTAAATCTTGACAGTAGGCTCTCAGAGATGGCAAAGAAATTCTGTTTATAACACAAAACCAACAAATTTAACATATTTTCTCATTTATAGTATCTGTTATCTAATCACATGAGACACCTGCTCCAAAGTTTCTATTCTCTCAACTCTTACTCTCAACTCCTAGAAAACATGATTTCTGCAACTCAGGCTGGTGAGTACATCTACGTCCTTTCCTCCTTCCTTCCCACACACAGTGTTTTGGAAGCTTTATATTTTATTGTAGCTGTCTATAATTCTAGAATGATTTGAAATAGTCAGGTTTTTTTTTAAATTTCATTTTAGTGCATCCCAAGAGACTGACATTGATCAGACACAGAGAATCTGTCTTTTAAATCAAAGACTAAGTAAAAGTCTGTGAATGCTTATGTGTGAATATGGTTGTGTTTGCCCCTGACATAGTTGCTGTCAATATTACTTTTCTTTTGCCATACCTTTGCACTGAATTTAACCTGTTGCACTAAAAAACACTATTACATATTCCAGGTAGCATAGATTCTAAAGACCTCTTAACAAGCACCTCTGAGGAACTAGCTCTTGGAACTGTCCAAATATTTATACTGCTGAGGCAAGACTCTTTTGATAAATAAGATGCTATTCATTTTATAAATCACTTGATTTCTTAAACTGGAGGAAGCAGTAAATACCCTTAATTACAGAAGTTGAGAATGCTTGGGGAGAGAGACATGTGAAGTTCTTTTAATTTATTGCAGTACCGGAAGAGTGCTTTACCTGGATATGCCATTTGTTTAGTCTCAATGGCTATCCTAGGTGTTAAAGCTCTTGCTTCGGTGTCTGTGACACTGGCCTCCAATTCTACTCCTTATTGACAGCTGAGTCCTCTCCACTTAGATCTAGATTCCAAGGCCAGGCCAGTCTAGATGGGGCTTCTCTCATTGGATATGAAAGTGATCATGGTTATTATAAAGTGGTGGATTTAATTGAGTATACAAGAAGACACCACTTGTAGAACTCAGTGGTCACAGTTCAGGATCTGTGGTAGAAAGATACCCAGTAGCTACGCAGATTGTAGTAAGTGGAGTGACTGGCTGGTGTACAGGATTTTGTTCCTAGAAAACTGTAAAACTTAAGAGTAAGTGCAGTAGGCCATGCTTCTTCATATTCTCCAGTCACAGTGGTGGTGTGCAGATCAACTGGGTTGGAGTTGAAAAACATAAATGAAGCAAGAAGACATGATTAAGAAAATGAACAAATAAAGAAGCATCTGAATCAACAATAAAATCAAAGAAGCAATGGATCTTATCAAACAGAACATTGTGAAATCCAGTGGAATTGCGGGAGGCTATTTGCTAGATTTGCATCTTAAGGATATGAATGTTCTGTCATAGTGGATTCATCTGTGAGAAGAGAAAACATGGTGACCTGGGGGTGTCTCAACAATACAAGCCACCAGATTATCCGGGGGGGGGGGAACAAGCTGGACAAAATCAACTCAAAACTCAGTGTTTTGCCCTTTGAAGCTTTGCAAACTAGTATCTGCTGTCAGACAACCTACATATGTGCACAATAGTATTCCTGAGCGAAACATGGCTTTCATCATTTTTAAACAAAATTGCATCTGTTTAGAATTAGCCTATAAAACACTGTCATTCGATGAAAAAATGGAAAGACAAACAATCTATTGGATTGATTCCCCAAGAAATACTACCCTCTTTTTAGTTTTTTTTTTTTTTTTTTTTTTTTTTTTTTAAAGAGGGAGAAAGAGAGTAAGAGCATGCCCTTGGTGGGGGGGGGGGGGGGCAGAGGGAGACAGAGAATCTTATTCCACATACAACGTAGACACTAGACACAGGGCTCAATTTCATGATGCTGAGATCATGACCTGAGCCAAAATCAAGAGTCAGACACTTAACCAACTGAGACTCTTGGGTGCCTCTACCCTCTTGGGTGCATCTACCTTCTTTTCCTTTAAAGATGTTCTTTGTTGTTTTTTTTTTTTATAATATAGTGCTAACAATTAAAAATTTGTATTATAGCTTCACTATTATAGCGGCTACACTTTTTAAAAAAATATTTGCAATAAACCAAAGAACTATAATGCCCTTTTGCTGGAGGTCTTAGAAATGATAGAATTATTAAAGGCATTAAATAGATTCTACTGACGTAAACTAATAGTAATTGGAGAAAAATTAGTACCTTTCCAAATTCTCCAAGTGAATGTATCCCCATTAATATACTTTTAAAACGTAATGTGTTCATAGTGACAGAGTTGGTCTTTATGATATGATTAATCCGGCATGTATCTCTCGAAGCTTCACATTCTATCTCTCCCCCAAGACCAGAATGTGGTGTTGTGCTGTGTGCTCTGCTTCTCAGCATAGAAAATATTGGCAAAGAACAAGCAAGGTGGCTATACTTTTGTTTTACTTTTTAATTTATTATTGAAGTATAAGTGATATACAATATTATATTAGTTTCAATTGTACAGCACAGTGATTCAGCAATTCTCTGCTCTATGCACTACTCAGTGCACACCATAATGAGGGCAGTCACCATCTGTCACCATACAACGTTATTACAATATTACTGACTATATTCTCTATGCTGTACTTATTATCTCCATAACTTTATTTTATAACTGGGAAGTACGTACTTCTTAATCCTCTTCAACTCTTTTGCCCATCCTCCCACCTGGCAACCACCAATTTGTTCTCTGCATTTAAAAATCTGGTTTTTGTTTGCTTATTTGTTAGTTTTGTTTTTTAGATTCCACAGATAAGTAAAGTCATATGGTATTTTTATTTTTCCGTCTGATTTATTTCACTTAGCATAATACCTTCTAGATTTATCCATGTTGCTGCAAATGGCAAAATCTCATTTTTTTA
This sequence comes from Vulpes lagopus, assembly GCF_018345385.1. NCBI lineage: Eukaryota > Metazoa > Chordata > Mammalia > Carnivora > Canidae > Vulpes > Vulpes lagopus. The sequence continues at coordinate 10,110,407 of NC_054826.1, read as the reverse complement.
AAAAAATGGCCAAGTAACATTCCAGTGTGTAGTGTTGTGTGTCTGTGTGTGTGTATGTGTGCGTGTGTGTATCTCACATCTTTATGCATTCACCTACGGATGGACACTTGGTTGGTTCCATATGTTGACTATTGTAAATAATGTTACGATAAACATAGTGGATATATTCTTTTCAAATTTTAGGTAAGTACGGTAAAATAGTATTTTAATTTTTTGAGGGACTTCCCTACTGTTTTCCACAGTTGTGGCACAAATTTACACTTTTATCAACAGTGCACAGGAGTTCCTTTTTCTCCACATGCTCACCAACATTTATTATTTCTTGTCTCTGTAATACTAGCCATCCTAACAGGTGTGAGGTGATATCTCACTGTGGTTCTGATTTGCATTTCTCTGATGATGAGAGATTAAGCATCTTTTCATGTGTCTGTCGGCCATCTGTATGTCGTCTCTGGAAAAAAAAATCTATTCAGGTTCTCTGCCCACTTGCAATTGGATTACTTGTTTTTGGTGTTGAGATGTATAAGTTTTTTGTATATTTTGTATATTAACCCCTGATCAGATATATCATTTTTGTTTTGTTGATGGTTTCCTTTGCCGTGCAGAAGCTTTCTATTCTGATGTAATCCCAATAGTTTATATTTGCTTTTGTTTCCCTTTTCAGAGGAGACATATCCATAAATATGTTGCTAAGGTCCAAGTATAAGAGATTATTATTGCCTATGCTTTCCTTTAGGAGTTTTATGGTTTTAGGTCCTGCACTTAGATACTTAATCCATTTTGGGTTACTTTTGTGTATGGTGTAAAAAAAAGTGGCCCAGTTTCATTCTTTTCCATGTAGCTGTCTAGTTGTTTCAACACCATATATTGAAAAGACGGTCTCTTCCCAGTTGTATATCCTTACCTCCTTTGTCATAGATTGACCATATAGGTATGGTTTTATTTCTGGGTTATCTATCCTGCTCTATTGATCTATGTGTTCATTTTTGTGCCAGTACCATACTGTTTTGATTACTACAGCTTTATAGTATATCCCGAAATCTGGGAAGATAGATGTCCTTTTAATCTATTCTAAACTACCATTTATTCTTGAAGGAGAATCTTTTAAAGAACTGCTTGCTTTGGTTTTAAATGGATTGTAATGAACTCTGAATGTAGACAACTGGATTTTACAGTTACATAATGGTTTTACAGTTGCATAATGGTTTCCTCAACTGAAAGATGCCTAATTTTAGTTTTTCTCTTTTCTTTCATGTTACTAACAATGTTTTATAAATTATAAGCCTGAAATCAATCATACTTATGTGTATATGTTAATAACAGTAATCATTTCTATGTCAATCATATGCCATAATGTATTCAGATGTTTTGAGTACTGAATTTATGGAAAATATATCTATCTCCATTAACTGCTAGTAACACATTTGTATATGTGAAGACACTTCTGAAAATTTATGTAGAAAAAAATCATATCAGACAGCTCACAGATTAGATTGTACAGATATTGAGGACATTAATAATTATTCATTAAAAACAATCCTATGCAAATATAATAGTAATAGGAAGTCAGTTTTAAGTCAATCTTTTGTGAGAAAAAGGTAAGAGCATATAGGGTATACCTAAGAGATATCAAGGGTAGAGTTTAATATATTAAAGTAAGTGTGCTAATTAAGGATATAATGCCACACTACAATTCAGAAATTTTAAGAATTAAGGTCAAAGTTATTATAATTATTTTGCAGTGCCAGCCTAGGAATACACTAGGAAGTATATCCCAACTTCCTTGAGGATAAATGTCACCAGATAAATAGTTAAATATATTGATTACCAGGCATCTGCTCCAAGAGGTCCTCATTCAGTAAGTTGTGTTGAGACATAATTATCTATAGTTTACTGAGCACCCCGTGAGACTGATCAGTCAAACTTGAAAATCACTAAGGCTAGAGAAGGACCATGACCTTGATGTATTCTCAGTCTTAAAATCTTCCTCATTTGTACTCAGTTTGTGAAGCAGGTTACCACTGTTACATTTTTGAACCATTTTATCAGCCCTTGATCACCTGGTCTATCTGTGACTGACAGCTCTGTGAGCTATTTGGTATATATATATATATATATATATATATATATATATATATATATATTCCTTATAGTCTTTACTTGGATTTAAGAATACACATGTATTCTCAAACTTAATGTGGATAACGGCCACTTGGACAAATCATTAAAATTCAAATTCATGACCCACCACATAAACATATAAATTCTGATTCATTTGGTAGGACCTGGTCGGACTTAGGAATTCACATTTGAAAGAAGCGTTCCTGCCAATGCTGATTAAAGTGTTGTAAGGATTGCATATTGAGAAATCATGTTGTAGACAACTTATAAAATCACTGTAAATACTGGGAACTGCATCATACTAAAATACCTCCCTAAATCTAAGAAAACATGATGGAAATTTCCCTGTATTTGGGGGGTCCTATCAGCTGCCAACTTCTCTGAATTTACTATAAGTGACGTACTCGAATGTCATAGGGTACTATCTTTATTAATTGGAATTATTTTGAGATTCAATCTATTAAAAAAAGAGCTCTAGGAAAGAACTGGTAGGTGAATTGATTAAAACAAAATTTGTGGGGGTTTTTGTGACTTACATGAACTTTTTTCTTAATATTCAAGCTAAAAAGCTAAAATTTGCAACTGCAACTATGCTCTTTACCTATGTATCAGAAACTCCGCAAAGAGACTGAGATTGCTTCCTTACAGGAAATCTTGAAATTCTGGAATTCACATTTTTAGCAGGTAAGATATAATTTTCATTATTATGCATAACAAGATAGGGCTTTTAGATTTATTTGAAAATTTAAATGTTTCTGATCCTTTTTGCAATGTTATGTACATGTTTTAGGACAGTTGAATTACTCTGCTTTTCACTAATGATCTGAGTAAAATTTTCCATGAATGTGTTATAATATTTCTGAATCTCATTAAATATTTGCAGGATATTATTTTGGAACCATCTAACTTAATTGTCATGATCTGGAAAAACACTGAATACATTTAAGCTGGTCGAATTTGCATTTTGATGTATTTTAAGTGTTTAATCTCAGATATCAAGGTTGATCAACATTTGAACATGTCTGATTTGCAGAAGAATGAAGCTGTCAGTCTTATAGTGATTAAAATAATGAATAAAAATATATTAACCATATGAACTGTGGATTTCTTTATTGGTACATTAGTATTATAAATTAGGTAAAATTTGTCAGTGTGATCAATTTCATGTTTTTTAATTTCAGAAAATGTAGTCCAGTGTAATGAAGAATAATAACACTGGGTTTTTCATAGAATTATTACTATAATGCAATCAGCAAAGTATATTAACAATTTGAATGAGCAATGCTTTGTGGTGTGTGTGCATGTATATATATGTATGCACATACACATACAGCTTTGATTATAATATCAGTGTTTTAAATATAGCTGATTTTGTGTGAGCCAGTTTTGATTTATTTTTTGATCAGAGAGCATTAGTTCTACTATGCCATTGATCATCTATATCTGATTCCCAAAATAATTGTTTTAAGCAGAAGTCATGTTATTTCTCCAGGCTTGTTTTCCTCATCAATATCATGTGTAAAAAAAAAGTACCTTTATGAAGAAAAAGAGAAAACCTGAATCTTAATTTAGAGGAATGTCTTTACATCTTCATCCTTGACAACAAAAGGGCAGACATTTTAAAGCTTGGGCTTTTTATATGATTGAGGTTAGTAAGTATAGAACCAAGAACTTTATTTTCACTTGCCTGAAAACATCACACTTGATATAATTTTTCAAGAAAAAAGTTTATATATTATATCCCAAGTTACATTTCACATCTCACTGCCACAGTCAAATGCTCTCTCTCTCTCTCTCTCTTTTAAGAAAGGAAAGTAAGCCTTTCTGTTGTGAATATTATTTTTATCTTATATGCTTTTATAATTGTTTTTAATATCAAAGAATTAATACATTTATAACAATAATGTTTTAAAAACAGAGAAGATTACAATTTGTGAGAACTTAAAGACATGGTTCTATTCATTTATAAAATTGAAAATTATAAAATTTAAAAGTAATAGTTCTTGTATTTATTAAAGTGTGGTATGAACAGTATTTGAAAAAGAGTCATAGACTTGTGTTCCATCTAGTATCACAGAATATAACTGATAGCTATGGTTTCAGCTCTAGGAAATCATTTTAGATACTTATTTGTCCAGGGGATTAGTTAAACAAATGTCCCTAACCAATTTAAATTTGTCATCTCAATTGAAGACAGGTCTCAAGAAAGTGAATTGGTGGACCCTGAAACACATGGACACATTTTGTGACTTTCCTATTCTTGGAAACTAAAAAGGTAATTACAAATCACAGAGGTGGCAGTGACTCGAAGGGGTCAGGTTAGAAAGACAAGGAGAAAAATTATGGTCTAATTTAAAAAAAAAAAAAAGGATGTGTGTTTAAACCCAATTGAGTTATTTAATGAGTAGATTTAGAGAAAGGATGGTACCCTGTCATACCACTTCAGCATATTGAATAGCTCAAGGGGAAAACGTTGCAAGGAAGCTTTAATTAATTTCCTTCATCTAATCCTCTGTTAACACTGAACAAGCCTCTGTCACATGCATCATATGAATTCCAAGGACAAAGTAAAAGCCATTTAAAAGTAGTCATATCCCAATAAGGTTATTAAGAGACCATTTCTAAGTTCTTCATTAAAGTTAATGCATTTAACACTAATGCCATTTAAAAAACATATTACAGTCTGGCAACTTCACAAAATATTGATTGCTTTGGTGTGTCCTTATATACTAACTTATTATATTTTTAAGTAATTTAATGAAGCAAAAGTCTAGGTTATTTAGTTCCAGCTTGTTGTGAAAGATTGCAACTCTTGTAACAGCTTGAAATAGCAATAGCTCAGGCCTTTGAGTCTATCAGTTTCTGTATCTAAAATTGAGTGCCAGCCTTATAGCTCTTGTGTTTTATCTAGAGCTTTTCTTTCTCAGGGTCACACAAAGGGGTAGGAGATTAATGAGGTGACATATTAAAAAGTTTTATGAGTGATAAATATTATCCCTATTTTTCCGTAGGAAGAAATGGAGTCATATGTAGGTTAAGTAACCATTAAAACTGTTATTCTTTAAAAGGATCCATTTATGCTGCATTTAACTGCATTCCAAGCACTTATTCCCTGCTACTATTCTTAACTGTCACTTTGAATGCCAAAGGTGGGGTGAGGGTAGGTATCATGTATAAAAATATGCAAATCTTGAATCACTCAAACTATCTTTTTAAATATCGATCAATATATCAAGTTTAATGCTAAAAGAAGAGGTTTTTGCTTACTCTTTGCCAAAAAGCTTCTTTTACTGACATTTTCTTTAATGTAGTTGGGGCTGGAGGTGGTGAACAAGAGACAGATTTGCATATAACCCTTCAGTAAACTTACTTACTCAATCTCTAATACACTCTTGACTGAAAAGATGGTGTAGAAAGAATGTCAAAGACCTCACTGAAGAGTGGTTGGAGAATGCTTCCCCACTGATAGCTGTAGAGCAGGTTTGACGGGAATGACAGCATCTCTCACTAGCTTAAGGAAATTCACTTTTTTTTTTTTTTCTGGTCAAAATGCAGCTTAATTCAGCATCAGGACTACAATAGCTTGTTCTGTGAGGTGCAACATTTTCAGCATAACAGTGATGCAGTATCATTTTAACAATGAATTCTCCATTAAGATTTTGAAGAATATATTTTCAGCATAATGGGTAGAATGGGAGAGTATCATACAGTGGACAAGGAAGGGAGATGGGAAAGTTAAAGGGATGCAAAAGAAATAAAAAGGTATTATTTTACATGAAATAACATTTGATTTTTTTTTTTAAGATTTTGTTTATTCATGAGAGACCCAGAGAGAGAGAGAAAGGCAGAAACACAGGCAGAGGGAGAAGCAGGCTCCATGCAGGGAGCCCAACATGGGACTGGATCCTGAGGCTCCAGGATCATGCCCTGGGCTGAAGGTGGCGGTAAACCACCGAACCACCTGGGCTGCCCAAATAACATTTAATTAATTAATAATTTAGAGTGTTAAGCATAACAAAACATGCTGAATGAACTGAAAACTAATGTAAGTGGCTAAAGAAATTTTTGCAGATGTATTCATTTGTAGAAATAAAGGCTGAGTAAAGAAAGAACATGTAGATAATTTTCTTTAATTTCCATACAAAACGTTAAAAACCTATTGATATCAGATAAGTTCTTTGTTTTTAGACCTCCCATGTGAGTGGTATAGCTCTTTCAATGTCCTTAAATCCTTCATTAGGATTTCAAATTTCTTCTATATATGCTAAAGACCTATGTCATGAGTATTTTAAAGAAATTAACTCAAATGGCAAATAAGAAGAAATGAAGGAGAAAGAGAGAGGAGGTGGAGGAAGAAGAGGACATGTACAAAGGAAAATGCATTAATTAACATCAGCAAAAGCAAATGATCAGTGTCTGACCTCCTTTCTGGCAATCTGCTTCCTTATTTGGTCAAATTTACCTTCGGCATATCTATGTGTCCCCCCCCCCCATACTTTCCATTTGCATGTGAACATATTCATATTTCCCACATTTTCCAGAATCTGACTGAAACAAGTTTATGTCTTAAACACATGACAGGTTCCCTACTCTGTTCTAAGCAGAGCCAAATGTGCCATGACTAAACCACTAGGAAGTATAACACAGTGTAGGGTGAGGTACATTTGGAAGAAAGGAAGGAAGACTTTCCTAATATACAAAACACATTCCAAAGGTAGTTAAGCTTGAGGAATTTCGAGGGTCCCTAAAAATTAAAGTTCAACATGAACAAAATTAATGGAAGAGGAAGAGATTCCTATGGTCTGAGCTTAAAGCATAGAAAGTTAACCATTTCAAGAAAACACTAAAAATATTCTTGTTATTGGATATTATTTTATTAGAGGGAGAAAGAGATTAGGTATCAAATACATGGGGTGTAAACATTTCCTTGACCATTTAAAATCAGCTTTCCTAAACAAATGGTTTTATTTATTTCTTTACCTATAAAAGAAGGATTATAATGGCACTTCTTGGCACAGAAGATTATTGTAGAAAGTCAATGAGATGTTATATGTAAGTCACTTAGCATAAGTTGACAGTTTCATGCATATTCACAAATTTTAGCTATTATGGTGACCACTATCATCACCATTTAAAACCCTGGGGATGCATATAATGTCTTCCCAAAAAAAAAAAAAATGGAATGTCTCAAGATTAAATAAGCAACCCTAGTATCAAGAAGCCAGGTAGAGAAGGAGAATCCAGGACATGAAACAGGAATATGAGCATCCACGGCAGTAAAAGTATGACTGTGAAAATGTTATGCCATAGATATTAAGAAGGGGAGTCCTCCAAGAATGGAGGGTGTAACTTTGGGGAAAAACAAACAAACAAACAACTCCAAGTCCAGAGAAGATGCGAACTGAATAATTGTCCACTGTACTAACAACAAGGGCATATTAAATATAATGTCAAAGAAAATGAAATAAAATATAAAGATGGAATTGCCATGGCTTAGGCATGAATTCTTTGGAAGTTCACTATACCTAAGGAGCAGTAACTAGAATCACCAAAACATTTATCCATAACAGATGTCATGGCTTTGGAGGTTGAAAACAACAAAAGGAGAAGAAAAGGAGAAGCTAGGAATATCCTCAAATGATTGAGGAAAACTTGCGACATGTTTGATGGAATTAATCCTGCAAAATTTTTTGGAGGAGGGCAAGCTATTGTATATATATATATAAGGGAATTGACCTGTGTTCTAGAAGAGAGGTGTATGGTCACATAATCTTCTAGAGATGCAGGTGTTGACAAAAAATTGTTTCAATGGAGTAGTGATCATCGGTAACATGATCTCTGTGAAGTGTTAGGAGGAAGAAAAGTTTGTGTTAAAAGCTGTCACAACCTGACTGGATAATCATGGTCCCTATTGTATTATCCATGGGGTGTTGCACAATATCAGCCATATCGATCCAGGGTCAATCCTTAAAGACACTTTACAATGGCCTATATTCTTGTAGCATTTAGTCCTCTATCTATGAATAAAAATTCTCATAAAATATAGACACCTACAGCATTTTAACATGAGTTTTACAGTATTTCAGAGATTATCTCCCCTTCAAAAGAGACTCCTTCAGCACTTGTTCAGGCCCCATCAAATTAACCGCAAACCTCTCATCATAGTACTGCTTTCTTTTTCTTCATCAGCAAACATCTTGAGACAACTTCCTGCTGTTAATCACTACTCTTTCTTTTTCATTTTTGGGAGAGTTTTTCCTTCCCTCTCCTTTTATGGGCATTCCTGTGTGCTTCTTTTTCCTAGCTTCTAGTCTCTCCTCATTCTCCATATTCTCAGGCAGCAATTGGATCCAAATACATGTTTTAATTTTTGGATGATAGGCAGATGCTTCCACCTCAGACTCAAATCCAAATGCCAATGCTTTTAATTCCAGACCAGAGGCTTGGGAGCTGGAAATGAAAATGGAGAGAAAGTCAGATGAGAAAACTGCTGTTGAAACCATGGCTGCCCTGAGACCATGTGGTGGTGAGTTTATCCCAGATCCCATGGTTGGAATAGTCCTGATGGAAGTAGGAGAGAATGGGAATGTGTTGGATTGACACAAAATGGTCAGACTCTACAAAATAGAATTAATGTATTGGATGATTCTGGGACTCTGAAAGAACTACACTCTCATGGAAAAATTAGGGGGAAAAATACAGGCTGTTACCATAAAAAAAAAAAAAAAAAAAAAAAAACAAACAAACTTCTGAAATGCCCAGAGTGCTAGATGGAGAAGACAGGGAAGACTCATGTGAAATCATAACCACAATTCTGCTATCTGTAGGAACAGAGTTTTAACTCTATTTCTTTAACTCTATTCCTTAACTATCCATAGAGTTAAGGAAATAAAAAGTCCAAAGATTAAATATAACTAATTGTTATTTCTTCAGAGTCTCAGAAGAAACAAAACAAATTATCTCTTGAGTTAGTCTTTCTGATGGGTAGGAAATCGTATGAATTTGCCTTTGTCTTGACATCTAATGAAGTTGAGAACTTTTTCATACATATATTTTTTTTAATGTAGATATCTTTGTTTGTAAAAGGCTTATTTGAGGGCAGTCCCAGTGGCTCAGTGGTTTAGCGCAGCCTTCAGCTCAGGGCGTGAACATGGAGACCCGGATTGAGTCCTGCACCTGCTTCTCCCTCTGCCTGTGTCTCTGCCTGCCTCTCTCTCTCTCTCTCTCTCTCTCTGTGTTTCTCATGAATTAAAAAAAAAAATGCTTATTTGAGACTTCTGTTCCTTTTCTCCAAGATGCCTTTTACTGACAAATTTCTTGGATTTCTTAATACATTTTATATGTATCTTATAAATATATGCATTTCAAATATATTTTGCCATGCTGAAGCTTGCCTTTTAAGATTCTCAGTGGTGTCTTTTGATAAGTAGACAGTCTTTCTTTTATGTACACTTGTATTTTTTTTCTGCATGGTTAATGGTTTCTGAGTTTAAGAAATTTTTCACACTCACTAGAATTGTTAAAATGAGAAGACAAACAGTAGCAAGTCTTGGCAATTATATGGAGCAACTGAACATCTAGTGGTTAACTGACCCAATTCAACTCTTGGATAAGTAGCCTATAAATAGAAATACCTTTATTTATCTACCTGAAATCATGCACAAAAGTACTGGTGTCAACAATGCATATAATAGTGAAGAAAAAAAAAAAACAACCCAAATGTCCATCAACAATAGAAGAGATACAGATTGAGTTGGAGCCCCACAATGGAATGATAAGGAATAAATTAGGTTTACACACAATAGTTCAGAGTCTAAAGATGATTTTTCTCTTCTTTCTGGTAAATTTATCTTTATTATTATTATTTTGCCTTGAGGTTCCAAGATTCCTTGTTTTAAGATTTTATTTATTTGTTAATGAGAGACATGGGGTGTGGGGGGAGAGGTAGAGACATAGACAGAAGGAGAAGCAGGCTCTATACAGAGAGCCTGATGCAGGATCCTGATGCAGGACTCAATCCCAGGACTCAGGGATCACACCCTGAGCCAAAGACAGATAGATGTTCAACCGCTGAGCCATCGAGGCATCCCAAGGCTCCAAGATTCTTTATTCAAAAGTCCTGTAGTTGGGATCCCTGGGTGGCGCAGCGGTTTGGCGCCTGCCTTTGGCCCAGGGCGCGATCCTGGAGACCCGGGATCGAATCCCACATCGGGCTCCCGGAGCATGGAGCCTGCTTCTCCCTCCGCCTGTGTCTCTGCCCCTCCCTCTCTCTCTCTCTCTCTGTGACTATCATAAATAAAAATAAAAAAAATAAAAAAAAAAGTCCTGTAGTTTCATTTTGGATATATGTTGGCATTGATTATGACGACAGACACTGCAGCTTCAGATATTTATTTCAATAGTTCTTACATTTTCCTTTGAAGAGTTTCTATTTAATTTGTTATTCTTTTTTCTTCAGCAACAAATGTTATGCATGCTAGATCTCTTTCTGTGCCATAGCTATCATTTATTTCCTAATAATACATAAATCTTTATTTTCCCCAGCTTTATTAGTGTTTATTTCCTCAAGTGATTTCTGTGTCTTCAGTCCATTTTTTCTTGTAGCTTCCAAATTACAGTTTATTTACTTTATTTTTTATCCTTTCCTTTTTGTTTAATTCCTGAGTATAGTCAGGACTTGTTTATAGGCTTCTGTTATCTCATCACTTCTTTAATGCTTTGTATCTCTTATTAGATTACATCTTTCAAAGAAAACCATTTTCTTTAATCTCTTTTATAGCATTGAACAAATGGTATTAGATTTTTCTAATTTCTGATTCAATACTGCTTGCGTGAGTTTGTTTCTGTATTTTGGGGGGATGATCTATTCTTTTTATTATTTGGAATTTTTTAAAATTATATTTTACTAATACCGGGATCCCTGGGTGGCGCAGCGGTTTGGCGCCTGCCTTTGGCCCAGGGCGCAATCCTGGAGACCCGGGATCGAATCCCACGTCGGGCTCCCGGTGTATGGAGCCTGTTTCTCCCTCTGCCTGTGTCTCTGCCTCTCTCTCTCTCTCTCTGTGACTATCATAAATAATAAATAAAAAAATAAATAAAGTTAAAAAAATAAAAAATAAATAAAATTATATTTTACTAATACCTATGAATATGCCTTCTAATAGTTGTGAGAATGATCTTTTTCCTAGAATAGCTATTGTTAGATGGGAGGTTTAAAAAAGTCAGGTTGGCAAGACCCAGACTCTTAGCTATAGAGAACAAACTGATGGTTACCAGAGGGGACATGGGTGGGGGATGGCTGAAATAGGTGATGAGTATTAAGGAGTGCACTTGTGATGACCACCAGGTGTTACATGTAAGTGTTGAATCACTATATGGTACACTTGAAACTAATATTACACTGTACGTTAACTAACTGGCATTTAAATAAAAACTTTAAAGAAGTCAGGTTGGGAAATAGACCTTTTGGATTTAAGGGATGTGCTTTCCTACCGTTTCAGCACTGGAAGTATATCTCTGCTCCGCATTCTTTTTCCTTTCTATGCTTTTCACTAAAGTCATACATTTCAGAATGCTTTGTTTTCATTTTCATTTGTTTGTTTCCTTGTTAGTTTATTGGTAATGCTTTTTAATTTTTTTTTTCAATTGTTTATGTATTGGGAGAGCATTAATGATTAATGATATAATTAAATGAGTTGAGACAAATAAAAACACCTTATCTTCGCTAATCCAGTGAGTGTTATTTCAGACAAGAAGGCATTTTCAAAAAGCTGGATGTATGAGAATAACATAAGATTTGCACTTTAGGAAGATCTGTCTTGATTCAAAATAAAGTAATTTTTTTGGAGGAGAGAGAATGTTCAGTTTGATATGTTGCCACTTGTGAGATATAAA